>NW_026712299.1:1300000-1755000 GCF_030504385.1 Musca domestica | reverse complement strand
TCTTAATTGGAGAAGACTTATGTAAGGTCTACTATATATAGAAGGTCCGTTATATACGTTATTTTTATTTATATGGCACCTGTACAGGGCCTTCCATTAAAGAGGGAAAATCTCTTGTATACAGATGACCTATAGGTGGCTTGTGGAAGGTCTTCTATCTATGGTAGATCAGAAGTAGATCCTATGACTATAGAAAAACTAAATAAAATATTCTATATAGTGGTCCTATGGTGGTACTATATGTCAACCTCCTTTTCAATCCTTCTAAAGATCATACATATTCCCTCAAACTATTTTTTTTTTTTTTGCCAGGATAATTTGAAATTACAAGACTTCGGCTGTCATTCGATGCATGCCAACGCTCAGTGCTAGTCCACACTAGAGTTCGCTAAGGAAAACAAATACGCTTGGCAACCTTTAATTTGGGGGCATGACAAGTCGGCGGCGGTTTGCTTCGCAAGGCAGGTCTAACATGAAGTTTATTAAGTTTTAATGAGTGTCAAGTGCACAGCTTACAATTTTTGCGGATTCAACCACAAATATAGTCAAACGCACACACACATTCAAATATTACATACGAATGCACATGCATTTCGGCCAACCAAAAGGAGGAGGCGGAGAAAATGAATGAAAGTTCTTCGTTTTTTTTTTTTTTAATTGAACAAGAAGTGGTTATGAAAAATGTGGCGAAGAGCTTCAAAGTGCAGGTAATAAAGAATCTTTTGAAAGTTGAATTTCATTAAAAGTTCATTTGTAAAGAAAGGCAAGCAGATGATAATTATGGATTATGAGGAAAATAATGAAAAAACTGATTTATACACTGCAATTGTATATTGTAAGGTTGAGAATGAAGATTACACTGAAGGTCGTTGTGGATGGACATATTGAAAAATATTGGTTTATTAGCCATCTGATAGTCTTTTAGAAACAATCTTTAAAAATCCACAATTATGGGTTCTTATAGTAGGTCAAATAATATTCTTAAAAATTAGTGGGCCAATATTGACATTTTTCAATCCAAACTTAGACCTGATAAAAATATTATATACTTTTTTTCGAACTTTATCTCAGTTTGTCAAAAATTTTGGCATTTGTCAATTTTGGATCAAATCGGATACTATCTTTCAGGTATGGTATTTCTGATTTTGAGCCAAGATTTCAGCAATAATACATAGTTCATCCCTAAGTAAAATTAAGAAAATTCTCGATTACATCTTTGGTAATATTTAAGAAAATTTTGTTTAAATCTTTCGATTATTACTCTGTTGATTGTTTAGAACATGCTCTTAAAAAATAGAGAGAACCCGCAATACATTCCCTTATAATCCCTCCGAAATAAATAAGAATAAAGGACGAGATGAAAAAAACTGCAAACAACTTCAGACTACTGTCATTTCTAAGCCACTCGTCCGAAGGCTGTTAAAATTATTCCAGTGACAGCTCATTATATTGTTTACAGGTGTACAAAAACATTTTCGCGAGAATTTTCCAGAAAAGAAGTTATTCGTGATGGAATTCAAGCGTGATAGTGTGATTTCTTTATATTTGGCTGGAAAACCACAAGTGGCTATCGTTGGAGCACTCCAATATTTAAAAGTGAATAAATCTTTTGTGTCTCGTACCATCGCTCGTTATCGTGATACTGGCAGCGTAGCCAGACGTCAAGGAAGTGGACGGAAGAAAACAGCAACATCACCGAAAAATTGCTCGGTAGCTGAGCAATATTTCATTCGGCAAATACTGAAAAATGAGCTCGTTGTAAAGCCATTGAAATTCCAAAAAGTGCAAGAACTTACACCGCAGCAAGAAGAAAATAGACTCAAATAAGCTTAATAGTTGCTTCGCTTGGCCCAAAGTGGTGAACTGCCGAATTTTGTTTTCTCCGATGAGAAAACATTCGTTGTCCAGCAGTTTGTAAAAAACAAAATGATCGTGGCTAAAGGGGTCAGCTGAAAATGTGCACCTTCGGTTGGCCAACAGAACTCGAGCGCCGGCCATGGTGATGGTGTGGGCCGCCATAAAAGCCGATGGTCGCTCTCCGCTCGTATTAATCGACCGTGGCATCAGAATAAATGCCGAATATTTTCTCGAAAATATGGAGGGGGTATGAAAGCCTTGGGCACGCAAACATTCTGGCTGCAGACCTTGAACATTCCAACAGGACTAAGCACGCGCCACCTAAGAATGGTTACAAAATGAGGTTTCTAGCTTCATTTCCAGCGCACAATGGTCACCAAAATCTCCGGATACCAATCCGTTGGACTACTGTGTCTGGAGTATTTTGGAAAGCAAGGTTGGCATTAAAAAAATACCAAAATCCAAGCAAACGCTTCGCCGGGAATGGGCCAAAATACCGCAGAGCAACATTCGGACAGAGTGTGACGGTTTCATTGTCCGTTTGCAGGCCATAATTCGTGGCAAAGGTGGCCAATTCCAACAAATATAAACTTATTCTAGAATTTGATGCTATTTTCTACATTTTTTGCTTTCATTCGTTAAAATTAAAAAAAAAACATTAGCGTTTGACTTTGTTGCAGTTTTTAATATCTCCCTGTATACTTAAATAATTGACAATTTTAGCTTGAAAAATATTTCTAAGAAAGTCCACAATTTATATCTAATATATTTTCTGAAAATATCTATTATTTTCCATTATTTTAGCTCTTCAGAAAACATTCTGAAACAAAAACGGTTTGAGTTCATCTGAAATTATTTAAAAAAAAATCTTAGATTTCAGCTTTGGCAGTACTTCAGAAAATATTTTGAAAAATATCGATTAGTTGGTTATTTAGAAAGTTTTCAAAAAAATCTATGATTAATCCTTCTGAAAGTTACCGATTACAGGTCTGAAAATCTGCCACAAAATATTTTTAAAAACACAATAATTTATTTGAAAGTTCTTCAGTTCAAAAATACTCCAGGATTATTTCTAAAAACTCTTGTTTTAGTTGTCTTTTGTAAAATATCCTTAAATATAAATGGTCCAACATATTAAAAAAACATACAATTTTTCTTCAGAAAATGTTCTGATATTTTATCTGATATATTCGTAGAAATCTATGAAAATCTCTTTTGAAAATGTTACTAAAACATGAATAATAGTCCTTTGAAATTATGTCTAAAATGGCTGTATTGTCCACATAAAATATATTTGTGTTTACGACTGAGCCCGTGCTAATTTAAATTCACCCTTTTGTAATTCATATCACCATTTCCTAATTTATTTATTTATTGAAAATAACGGTTGTTATTAGCAACAACAAACCGTTGCAAAACCACCCCATTCAATGAACACCCTGTCGCCTTTGTTAAACGAATACACAAATCACCCTGTATCTAGAAATGAAAATACAGTTATTGTGATTGGTCGTATTTATTTAATGTAGGGTTTTATAGTTGCAATGCATAAACTTATTTTTAAGAAAAATCGAAGTATAAAATGTAATTTGACTAATTTTATTGAATGGTGTACTTCAACATGTGCAGATTAATGAGAATTAAAGCACTTTTTGTGAAAAGTTTAGTTTATAATTAATATTTGTTGTGTTCGCCAGTCAATGTTAAGGTCAAAGGTGCGTCATTCATGCATTTGCGATTTCGTTAATGTTGGCATTTTTTCACGCAAAATTAGGGTCCTTTTCACCGGCCAAATATGAAAATGCTAGGCTTCAGCTCATAAAGAATTCCATGTCTGTTGGTCAACACATGTTTTTTAAGTAATCACATTTTTATTATCATCTTTTTATGCAATTTTTCTAAATGTTTCTGCCAAAGGACCATTTTGAATTGGCGAGAGTTCTCAAAATCAGTTTAGTCGTTCTTAAGTTACATTTGCGGTTTAATTTTTCGTATTTTTATACCCTCCACCTTGGAAAGGAGGGTATATTAACTTTGTCATTCCGTTTGTAACATCCTTAAATATTCGTCGTAGACCCCATAAAGTATATATATTCTTAGTCGATTTAACGATGTCCGTCTGTCTGTTGAAATCACGATACAGCCCACATTATTTGACGTAGAGCGCCAAAATTTAGCAGAGCAATTTGTATTGTGTCTATGATGGTTGGTATTGAAAATGAGATATATCGGTCCACGTTCTGGCATAGTCCCCATATAAATTATCAAAATACCAAATATCGGTATATCTGAAAATTGGTATTTGTAGGTCAAAACGGGTCCCTGTGCGTGTGGCAAAACATTACAACTATTGGTCCACATTTTGGTATAGCCCCCATATAAAGGTACCTCCCGATATTCGCGGATTTGTCTAAAAATTAGTATTTGTTGCTCATATTAGGTCCTAGTTGGTGTGGCGAAACTTTATATGTATAGGTCCACGCTTTGGTACCTCCCAATATTCGGTATTTTGATGATTTTTGACACATTTTTTCACGGATTTGTCTGAAAATTGGTATTTGTTGGTCATAATGGGTTCTAACTCTTTTGGCGAAATATTGTATGTATAGGTATTTGTATTTGTGGGTCATCATTGGTTCTAGTATTTCCATTAACCTAAGGTGGAGGGTATTAAAAGTTTATGTTTTTACTTGTTTGTATTAAATTTAGGTCATTTTTGACCAGCTAAATATTACCTACCTGCCCAGCTCCAAACTTTAGTTTCATGAAAAGTTCGGAGTCGATTGATCTATAATTATGACCTCTAGACCAACTGCAAACTCAGGACATTTTTATGCTTTTGGTCCTTTTTAAGGATCTGGAAAAATATGCCACCTGTAGCGTGACCGTGACGGACGGACATGCATAGCTAGTCCGACTCAGCTCGACGAGATACGAAGATCCCTGTATACATTACTATGCGCTACATAATTTTTGGCCCAATCATGTCCAAAAAAATGGATTCATCCAACTGCTTGTTCCTACCTTTTATGGTGACGAGAATCGACAACTCGAAAGGAAATGGAAATATTTTTTATAGTAATGTGTTTATGTAAAAACTTTACTTGATCGTAAAATGCGGTCACTTTGTTTTGAGTTGTTCAGTTTAGGAATATTAGCAAAATCATAAGTTGTGTTCCAGAACCTGCAAATTAGTACTAATTAGCACTAATTCTGCTACAACGCGTTCCCGTACTCCAAAAACTAGCAAAACTTGCAGCTCTCTCGAGAAAAAAATGGCGCTGAGTGATGCACATTTCTGCTTGTTTTAGCTACATGAATTTGGCCGAGCAGAAATGTGCAGTTTGTAAATTTGACATTTAATTGGCAGAGCTAACAAGGTTGAAAAATGTATTGATACATTTCAATAAAGAAAATGATCAACTTGAAAACTAAAGGAAAAACTAATATTTGTCGTGCAAAAAACAAAAAGAGAAAATATGCAGCAACTGATGTATTCACTTTTGGATGATTCCAGCAGTGAAGAGGACTGGCTGAATGAGGAATCAGATTATTAATTATTATTATAAATTATTAATTTTAACTTATCGTCTTCAATACTCATTTTTTAAATGTTGGCGCTCTTTTCAGTAAGGTTTCACCAGCCCGATTTAGGCTGCTTACTTTTGGAATTTTGAATTTTGACATTTTATCGCATTTCTGCTAATTTTCCGTTCCCTTATTTTTTGAGCAAACCTAAATGAGAATGACATTTCGAACTGTTCTCTCTTCTGCTAGTTTTACTACTAAAAAGTACTGGAACACAACTATTATCTGTGTCCAGAATTAAAACACTTCTTATACGTCCACCACTATTTTCGTTCAAGAAATCCAAAACAAATTGACTCAATATTCATTTTCATTTATAATGAAAAATGTTTTATTAATTTTAACATATATATTGGAATTTGGTTTTTGTAGCGTGAAAAGACTTTTTCAATTAAGTAAAATATCGTATGGTATCCGTAAATCCAGTCAAAAGAAAGCTATCTGTTAAAAGAAACTCAATCTAAATAGATTTTGAGTGATTGTCTTCATTTCTTTTTCATTTTTTAATGAATTAAAAATAAATTCGATTTATTTAATTGAATCGAGTCTCTTCAACGATAGTCAATTAGTCGACCTACACATCCCTACCTATAACAAAGGCGGAACGCCGCCGCCAGTTATCAACAACTCACTGAGTCGCCGACGATGAGAAACCGTTGCGCTTTGTTGTCTGCACACAACATTAACTAGACTAGTGGCACTTATATTTTGGCCAAGCAAATTTAATTCAAAAAAGACTAGCAAGAAAGAATAAAGCTACGCAAGAAACGAAGCAACAAAACAGTGAACAACAAATCTTGCCAATAAACAAAATACATTTTGTACTTTTATAGCAACAGTATCCACACACACAGCACCCCGCAAACATGACTGATATGAAGAATGAAATGGACAGTGATTTGGATCAGAACTATTCGCTGAACAGCAATGCAGATCCCAAGAACATGCAGGAATTGACAATTTATGTGAGTATTGAATTTTGGATTGAGGCAATAAAAAGACAGTACAGCGCCCGGAAGGGGAAACGCAGCTTGTTGCATATTAAATGTGATAATTTCTTTTTAACAACTTATCGTACATGGTTGGTTCGAGGAAATTGACTTTATCATCCTCCCCTCCAGCTGATTATCATGCAGTTAACATAATTTGTTTACTTTTGTCTCTTTGTTGTGTAAACAAAAATGGGCGGACACTGCAACAACCAAGTTCAAGTGAGCCGATGGTGCAGCATAGAATAGATATCGACAATGATTAATTAATGAGACTTACAAGTTGATTGCGAAAAAGAACGATTCTCATCAATCTATTGGTCCATGGGACGTTTCAAGAAAAAACTCCACAGAAAATTATTACAACCGAAAAATTTGTGATCGAACTGAGGGAAATTGTTTGCTTGATTTTTCGGGAAACCCCCAAGATTTATTTGCAAATGCATTCCCAATACAAGTAACTTTACAATTGAATATTTTGTAGAGGGAATAACTGCGTAAAGGAAAGATGTATATCTTGTAGCAATTTGTAAACCGCCCAGGATTCTAGAATTTCTTAAGTACATCATTTGTCCATGAAAATACTGGAGTTATTCCCCCTTTCCACAGCACATAGCAAAGGTATTAGAATATGTATTGAATAAATTTATTGATATAATTGTAACTCTATCCGATAAGTCAAGTGTGCTTCAGGCTATGGAAATTTAAAAAAACATGATTAAGAATCAAACTCAAATGGATGCAGCTACCATCCAATACAAGTTTCTACCAGGAACCTAAATATCCACATGAATGGAGTTAAAACTCAAGTAACTAAGTGAAAGCGAAATTAAACGGTTTGGTCTATTTCCTATGGCTGTATTCAAAATATACCTAAATATTCTAAGTTAGTCATGTCAGCTTTGTCCACTTTCTGTTTCAAAGAATAGCGGTTCCAGAATATACATTACACAACTATAAACTTCTAAGGCTTCTCTTGGTGACTTCAATGAGGACTGACCCAAGAGCATATCCATAAAGAGTGGACCGCAGTATCCTATCTTTGTAGTAGAAAACGTATTAAAATGTGAAAAGTTATAGGAAAATCGGCCAGAAAGAGTGAACACAAAATGTCCTAGATTGCCCTTCTTGGAGACTGTCCAAAATATAATACAGGTTCCAGATTAATGTTTCCGATGCGTCCACAACGTTTGTGAAATTGCTAAATAAAAATCAGGGACCCATACCCTGAGCGTTATTAGCAATCAAAATTTTTGTAATTTGTGCGGTAGGAACAAGAAATAGTGAAACCATATTTTCCATAATCGAAATAAGCAGAAATGCAAAAATAATCAATTATTCTCTTCGATATTTATCGTTACATCGAGCCAGCCAGACGAACGCACACAGTTTGATCGATTCAAAATATCCTGGAACGTCATTAAGCACGATTTGAAATGTATCAGATGATATACACTGTCTGTATTTCAAAGCCAGCGAAGAACTATCACGGATCCTTAAAAAGTCATCTGTCTAAATGATCCTAAAATAGTCAACGAAACCAGAATTCATTAATAAATTTTTGAGGAATATAAACGAAGGTCTATGAAACGAGGGCCTATCAAAAAGTTGTCAATTTAAGGTCAACAAAATAACGACCCACAAGGTAGAAGGTCTATGAAACGAGGAGCTTTTAAACTGTTGTCCACCTAGAGACTACAAAATAACGACCAACGAGGTTAAAGGTCTATGAAAAGGATATCCTTTACAAATTTCATTTCAATTTACACTGAGACTTTTGAACACTATTTACAAGTTTCTTTTTTTCCCGAGATCTATAAGGCAACATAAAATGTGGATTTATAAAACAGAAATCTACCCAAAAATTATCAAAGACCCGGAAAAATTCATTGTTCATACGTTCATTCACAACGAATCGCTTGCTTGAGCTGATCGACACTTTGGTATCTTTTAGTGCCAACCTTGCTTTTCAAAATACTCCAGACACAATAGTCCAACGGATAGGTATCCGGAGATTTTGGTGGTCATTGTAGCCATTTGGAACATTGCTATACGTTCAGCTCACGAGCCATTTTTCGGCCACTTCGACGCGGGTTTCGATCAAGTCGCTTCTTTACTTTTCAAACTATTTCTGCTGATGTTGCTGTTTTCATCCGTTCACTGCCTTAACGTCGGGCTACGTTACCAGTATCACGGTAACGAGCGATGGTACGATGCAAAAAAAATTTATTCAAATTTAAATGCTGCAGTCCTCTAGCGATAGCCACTCGTGGTTTTCCAGCCAAATATGTAGAAATCACACTATCACGCTAGAATTCACAAATAACTTTTTTCTGGAAAATTCTCACCAAAATGCTTTTGTACGCTTGTAAACAATATAATGAGCTTTCACTGGAATAATTTTAACAGCTGTTGGACGAGTGGCTTAGAAATGACAGCAGTCTGAAGTTGGTTGCAGTTTTTTATCTCACCCTGTATGTATACTCTTTAACAAATTTGTCTTCTCAAAGACTTACAGAGTCATATAAACTAAGATTTATTAAAAAATTTTCTTCTGAAGGAGATCCAAACAAGGAGTGTTTTTAAAATTAAATGAAATTTTTTACACAATGATAATCAGATACATAAATTTTAAAAAACTATGGTACATTTACATTCTATGGCAGAAATCTTTCATGCGAGGGATTGCCATTATAGCCAAATGACCCAATACGCAACATGATGGCTTTGCAATAAAATTTCTGATTAAAATAAACTATCTATAAGTCAGTAGCATAGTTTTCCATAAGTTTTGTGTATGGTCTAGAAATAAACTGTGTACTTTACGTACTTAATTTAATAATTCAATCAACATTATATTTGATTTTCCATTTAATTAATCCATTTTCTTTTAATGTTCCTTGTTTTTTAAGGTCCAAAGCCTTTTGCAAAATGTACAGGACAAATTCCAAACCATGTCGGATCAAATTATAACTCGCATCGATGACATGGGCAATCGGATAGATGATTTAGAAAAAAGTATTGCTGATCTGATGAATCAAGCAGGTGTTGAGGGTCCAGAGAAATAAAACTAACCCAAAGTAAAGTAAGAAACAACATGGCAGAAGAAACACTGATGACGATCTCCATATGTGTGCGGGAGAAAAGAGGATGCTCAAACAGAAACAACCCCACAACAATAACAACACAACACATATATCAAAATAAAAAAAGTAGAATCAAAAATCACTAAATTTCCCACAATTCATTCTATATTTTTTTCTGCTTAGTTTCATTACCCATTAACGCATATTGCCTTTTCCCCCAAATAATAACTTATATATTTAGAATTTTATTACATTATTGTAGTTTTTTGCTGTATAGTTTTCTTCATACGTCTCTGTATTTTTGTATTTTGCGTGTCATAACACTGTATTTAATTCATTTCAGTACAATTATGATAGAAATTTACCATTATATTTTTTACACAAAAACAAAAAAAGAAGGGAATCTTTTATGTAAATTAAAATATAAATTATAAAAGAGATGGATTACAGTTTTGTTGGAGTGATATTTTGTTTGTAATTAATGTATGTATAATTTATCTTAAATTAAAACACAGTTTGATAAGCAAGAAGCATGAAAAAGAGAAGAAGAATATGAAGTAATAAAAATATTGAGTTTAAGTTGAACTATGTGAAATTTAAATGAGAGTTACAAGAGAGAACAACACATCAACGAAGTCTGAAATGGTGAACGTTGAAGAGAACGCACAACAAAAATATGTATAAAGGGGTCTTCATAGTCGTCTGTAAAAGAGTCCTTTATAGATGTCTATAAAGCAGTCTTTTAAGACGTCTAAAAAAGAGTTTTTGTAGTGGTCTGTAAAATATATATAGACGTTTAAAAATAGTCTCTAGAATTTTAGAATTTTATTTAAGAAGTCTTCTATGACGTCTATAAGAGAGACTTCATATATGCCTCGATTAAAAAAAGAATTATTGTAGATGTCTATGAATACAGGGTGAGATGAAAAAACTGCAACCAACTTTAGACTGCTGTCATTTCTAAGACACTCGTACGACAGCTGTAAAATTATTCCAGTGACAACTCATTATATTGTTTACAAGCGTACAAAAGCGCTTTGGTGAGAATTTTCCAGAAAAAAAAGTTATTCGTGACAGAATTCAAGCGTGACAGAGTGTTTTCTTTATATTTGACTGGAAAACCACAAGAGGATATCTTTAAAGCACTCCAGCATTCAAATGTGAATAAATCTTTTGTGTCTCGTACCATCGCTCGTTACCGTGATACTGGTAGCGTAGCCCGACGTCAAGAAAGTGGACGGAAGAAAACAGCAACATCAGCAGAAATGGTTCGAAAAGTAAAGAAGCGACTTGATTGAAACCCGCGTCGCAGTGCCCGAAAAATGGCTCGAGAGCTGAACATATCGCAATATTCCATTCGGCAAATATTAAAAAATGAACTTGGGGTAAAGCCGCGTCGCATTGGCCGAAAAATGACTCGTGAGCTGAACATAACGCAATATTCCATTCGGCAAATATTGAAAAATGAGCTCGGCATAAAGCCATTGAAATTACAAAAAGTGCAAGAACTTACACCGCAACAGAACGAAAATAGACTCAAAAGAGCTAAAGAGTTGCTTCGCTTGGCCGAAAGTGGTGAACTGACGAATTTGGTTTACTCCGATCATAAAACGTTCGTTTTGTAAACAAACAAAATGACCGTGTTTACTTGCAAAGAAGTCAGCTGAGTTGTGCACCTTCGGTTGGCCACCAGAACTCAAGCGCCGGCCATGGTTGTGATGGTGTGGGCCGCCATAACAGCCGATGATCGCTCTCCGCTCGTATTTATCAGAATAAATGCGGAATATTATCGCGAAAATATTCTGGAGGATGTTTTAAAGTCTTGAGTACGCAAACATTTTGGCCGCAGACCTTGGACATTCCAACAGGACTCAGCACCATCGCACTCAGCTCGTGCAACCTAAGAATGGTTACAAAATGAGGTTCCTCGCTTCATTTCCAGCGCGCAATGTCCACCAAAATCTCCGGATGCCAATCCGTTGGACTATTGTGTCTGGAGTATTTTGGAAAGCAAAGTTGGCACTAAAAAATACCAAAGTGTCGAACACCTCAAGCAAGAGTTTCGCCGGGAATGGGCCAAAATACCGCAGAGCAACATTCGGACAGCGTGTGACGGTTTCATTGGCCGTTTGAGGGCCATAATTCATGCCAAAGGTGACCAATTCGACAAAAATCTAAACTTGTTCTAAAATTTGATTCTATTTCCGACATTTTTTGCTTCCATTCAATAAAATTTAAAAAAAAATATAAAAATTATGTCGTTTGACTTTGTTGCAGTTAGCTTATCTCACCCTGTACATGATTCTAGTTTGAATTCTGTGAGATGTACCAAAATTCAGGTCATTTGGACTGAAATTGGCCATTTGGTGCACAACCCGAAACCCGAAATTGGTTGAATACATATGGGAGCTATATTTAAATCTGATCCCATTATCACCAATTTCAATAGTGTTCGTCCTTGTGCCAAAAAAATATTCATCTCAATTGGATAGTAAATGCGATCTGCATTTTGTTCACAAGAATACATGGACGGACTGACATGCATAAACCACTCAGAAAAAAATTCTATGAAGTTCCTCAAAAGTAACTATGGGTCTATCACGCTTCCTTCTCACATACTACACATACTACCCTTCACACTATTTGGGGTAGAGTATAAAAGAGCCTTGTATATGTTTATACAAATAGTTTTTATACTATGAAATAATCCTTATAGACGTCTGTTAAAGTGTCTTTCTAGAGGTCTATAGACGAGTCTTCAAGACGTCTAAGATTAGACTTCATAGACGTTTAAATTCCCGGCTAAATTTGTTAGACTACCCCCAAAAATTAAAAAAAGTCCAAGCAACAAATCCTTTCATGTATTTATTTGATTTTCAAAATAAGTTAATATATCTACGGAAGAGCAGAATAACAACAACAATATTTTTATTAATTTCTATTATTGCGGGTGCAGTTGATAATATTTTCGGCGGTATTCTTTTCAATGCTCGATTTTTGTTTCTTTTTTGTCTCAACAATTGTAACCTGGCGACGTTTGTCGTCAACACCGCCAATACCATCATCACTATTGCTACCATCATTTTCATCATCCTCCCCCTTGAGGGGAGTTGACGATGATAGTTTCTGTTTCTGTTTGTTAGGGTTGTCATGTCTGTTAACCAAGCGTGGTATACCCGTACTAGAGGAAACACCTGTTAAACGTTTCGTTACAAAAACATTTTTACTTTTGCCAGCAATGGTTGGGCCGCCACCACCCTCTTTTAATTTGGGTTTCTTGAGAACCTACATGCACACACATACAATAATACAAAATATAAATTGGGAAAATGCATTTAGGTTTTACAAAAAAAAAATGGTAGAAAGAAAGGAAGCAGTCAAACTTGGTAATAACGGATACTTGAGGACTCACCCCATTGTCTCCGTTATAACCAAATTTGACTGAGTTCTCAACGATTGCATTGGTGGTTATGCAAATTTGCCATAGGAAATTTGTTGGGAGTAACAAAAACAATACAACAACTAACAATGTGGGTGTTGATGGTAGGAATGGGAAATGTCATTAATAGGTAACAGTGCAATGACCTACAAATTAATTCATAGGGGATGGAGGAAAATGATTTATTTATTTAATGAATTTGTTTGTTTGTTTTAAATAAACAAAGTAGCCAGAAGTTAGATGGAGTTGATTTGTTGATTCTGTTGCCATGAGAGCAATAATGAAAGGAAATTGTGAATTGCCTGTGCTACAGACGATATTCATATCAAAGAGCTAAAATTACCAAGTGTTTGAATATAAGAAAAAAGCCAATACTGTTTTTTATTATTTTTTGGGTTAGAAAATGCATGAAAAACGTGATTGTCAACTCGTTTGTTTTAATACTGGACATGCATTTGCTTTTGCAACCTTACATGGGTGGCTGCCACAGCTTTGAAGGGATGTTTAACCTGTGGCTTTGCCAGGGGTTTCTTATAATTAAAAGTGGTATTTGCCTTAAGATCAGAGGCTGAGTCATCGGATATAGCTTCGCCCACATCTTCTGCGTCGGTGTCTTCTTCATTGGATTTATCCTGAAAATGAAAAAATGGAAATGATAAATATAGCGGTTAACAAAGAGGTTTCAGATAAAAAGAAGATAAATATTTTTATTCATCGAAGTAGTAGCTGCTCCTTCAAATTTAGAATCCTCAGAAGTCTGTATAGACTCCTCCAACGGAGTATGTACAGACTTCTCCAAAGGAGTCTGTATAGACTCCTCCAAAGGATTCTGTATAGACTCCTCCAAAGGAGTCTGTGTAGACTCCTCTAAAGGGGTATGTACAGGGTGAGATGAAAAAAACTGCAACCAACTTCAGACTGCTGTCATTTCTAAGTCGTTCGTCCGACAGCAGTTAAAATTATTCCAGTGACAGCTCATTATATTCTTTGCAAGCGTATAAAAGCATTTTGGTGAGAATTTTCCAAAAAAAAAAAAATTGTTATTCGCGGTGGAATTCAAGCGTGATAGTGTGATTTCTTCATATTTGGCCGGAAAACCACAAGTGGCTATCGTTAGAGCACTCCAGCATTTAAATGTGAATAAATTTTTTGTGTTTCGTACCATCGCTCGTTACCGTGATACTGGTAGCGTAGACCGACTTCAAGGAAGTGGACGGAAGAAAACAGAAACATCAGCAGAAATGATTCGAAAAGTAAAGAGGCGACTTGATCGAAACCCCTATATTCCATTCATTCAGGGTTAAGCCATTGAAATTCCAGAAAGTGCACGAACTTACACCGCAATAGAAAGAAAATAGTCTCAAAAGAGCTAAAGAGTTGCTTCGCTTGGCCGAAAGTGGTGATCTGCTGAATTTGGTTTTCTCCGATGAGAAAAAATTCGTTGTCCAGCAGTGCACCTTCGGTTGGCCACCAGAGCTCAAGCGCCGGCCATGGTGGTGATGGTGTGGGCCGCCGTAACAGCCGATGGTCGCTCTCCGCTCATATTAATCGACCGTGGTATCAGAATAAATGCCGGATATTATCGCGAAAATATTCTGGAGGATGTATTAAAGCGCATTTTGGCCGCAGACCTTGGACATTCCAACAGGACTCAGCACCATCGCACTCAGCACGCGCCACCCAAGAATGATTACGAAATGAGGTTCCTCATTTCTAGCGCACAATGGCCACCAAAATCTCTGAATACCAATCCGTTGGACTATTGTGTCCGGAGTATTTTGGGAAGCATGGTTGACACTAAAAATACCAAAGTGTCGATCACCTCAAGCAGGCGCCCAGCCGGAAATGGATCAAAATACCGCAGAGCAACATTCGGGCAGCGTGTGACGGTTTTATCGCCCTAAACTTATTCTAAAATTTGATGCTATTTCCGACATTTTTTGTTTTCATTCAAAAAAATTAAAAAAAAAAATGTAAAAATGATGGCGTTTGACTTTGTTGCAGTTTTTTATCTCAGCCTGTATAGAATCCTCTAAAGGAGTATATATAGACTCATCCATAGGAGTCTGTTTAGACTCCTCTAAAAGGAGTCTGTTTAGACTCCTCTAAAAGGAGTCTGTTTAGACTCCTCTAATAGGAGTCTGTATAGACTCCTCTAAAAGGATTCTGATAAAACTACTTTAGCGGTGTCTATATAGACCCTTCCTCCTATTCTATATACCCCTTATTTTGTATAACATTATATAATTGTACCTCTTCGTCTTCCTCATCCTCATCATCTTCCTCCTCATCCTCTTCTTCATCCTCGTCGTCATCATCATCATCGTCGTCATCGGTTTTTGCTTCCGTTAAATTTTTTGTTGATTTTGACATGCGACCCATTCTCTTGAGGGGACTCAACAATTGGTCCCTATCCAAACTTTCCATTGACTGAGATGATCTAAGGCTATTTGCCTTTTTATTCTTTGTTGTCTTCTTATCTTGTGTTTCAGTCTTCGATTTCATAAGTTTTTGAAATTCTATAAAATCACCACGCTCATCAATATTTGAGACATCGTAATAGCTGGCCGTTAGCGCTTCCAATGATTTCGTATGGAATTTCATTGCAATCAAAATGAAATCCGTCAAAATTGTTTTGAGATTAGACAATTTACGTTTTTCAAATTCACAAATAACATTGTCGATTTCTTTATTTGTACGATTTAAATCCTTTTGGGCTTCAAGCAACTCGGAATCGGCGGCCGACTGAAATTGATAACGGAAATATGTAGAGGATTATAATTGGAAATTTTGAATTATATAGTATGTGGTTCCACTCACATTATTGGCTGAGAATTTGTTTTTTAAATCTAGCATCTGTCTTTGCTTTAAAACCTCCTTATCTCGCGCTATGACTGCGGTGCGCAAATTGTCTCTGCTCGTTTTGCACAAATTTTCAAATTGAGTCATTTCATTTATAATCTGAAATGAAAAAAAAATAAATAAATAATTAAATCTGTAATTAAAAATTGTTGAAAAATTATTCCTAGCACAAGAGTCAATTTAGTAGAGCTTTGAAGTACAATCAAGGACTGTAGACTGAGTTAGAAAATAAACTATAGAGTGGCTTTTAAAGAATATTTTTTTCAAAGAATTTTAGTTTAGCAATCGCAGATTTCTTTAAGTATATTTTTTCTAAAGGCTTTTAGTCCAATAACCGTGGATTTTAAAGAATATTTTTGTGGACTTTTAATTCAACAATCGTAGATTTTTTTAATACTTTTTGAGAATTTTCAAAAAGGATATAAGTGTTATAATCGTGGATTTTTTTAAAAATATTCTAAAAGGACTATTAGCGTTATCATCGTGAACATTGTTTAACAACATTCGAGAAGGACTATTACCGAATTTAATCGTGAATATTATAGATAATGCTCTTTTTATACTCTCCGCCATACTATGGAGGGTATATTAACTTTGTCATTCCGTTTGTAACTCCTCGAAATATACATTTTAGACCCAACGAAGCATATATATTCTTGATCATCGTAAAATTCTAAGTCGATTTAAAGATGTCCGTCTTCCTGTCTGTTGTAATCACGCTATCTTTAGAACGAATTAAGATAGAAGGCTAAAATTTTGCACACATGTTTATTTTGCCATCAGGCAGGTTAACTTCGTAAATGGGTAGGTCCACGTTTTCATATAGCCCCCATATAATGGTACCTCCCGATATTCGGTGTTTTGATGATTTTAGCGACATTATTCACCGAAATTGTTTCAATTTTGGTATTTGATGTTTGTAATGGATGCTACAGCCTATGCCAGGATATTGTCTGTGCAGGTCCACGTCTTCGCATAGCCCCCATATAACGGCAGCTCCCGATATTCGGTATTTCGATGATTTTAACGACATTATTCACCGGA
This sequence comes from Musca domestica, assembly GCF_030504385.1. Lineage (NCBI taxonomy): Eukaryota > Metazoa > Arthropoda > Insecta > Diptera > Muscidae > Musca > Musca domestica. Next base: position 1,738,135 of record NW_026712299.1, on the reverse strand, counting down.
ATTGTTTCACATTTTGTATTTGAAGCTCGAAATAGATACTACAATCTATGACAGAAAATTGTCTGTGTAGGTCCACGTCTTCGTATAGCCCCCATATAACGGTACCTCCCAATATTCGATATTTTGATGAATGTTATTCACCGGAGTAGTTTCAAATTACGTATTTAGAGTTCGTGATGGGAACTTCAGGCTGTGACAGAAAATTGTCTATGTAGGTCCAGGTGTTAGCATAGGCCCTTATATATCAATACCTCCATATATTCGGTATTTTGACGATTTTAGGTACAATACGCACCGAAATTGATTGAGATGTCGTATTTGAAGATCGTAATGGATGCTACAGCCTGTCACAGAAAATTGTCTATGCAGGTCCAGGTCTTGTATAGCTCCGATATAACGATACCTCCTTATATACGGTATTTTGATGATTGTAGCTACATTATTCACAGTTTATTTCAAGTTTCGAATTTGTATATGGTAATGGCTTATGACAAATACTGCCTATGTAGGTCCACGTCGTATTCGAAAATAACGTCAATATTCGGTATTTTTAAGATATTAACAGAATTTTTAACGGATTTTATTTTTTGAAAATTTCCAAATTCGTTCTAAATGGTGAAGTGTATTCACTTACTGCTTTTTAACTTGTTTCTTTTTAGTTCAATAGCAAACGGGGAAGCTATATTAAAACGTTGACCTACATTAAATATTTTTTGTGAGGAGTTAAATTACCCACTGCAATTTTGGATTTCCCAAGGGCAAACCCTATAATCGGTTAAAATTTAAACATATATCTTTGTCCGATTTGCCTTTTATTGTGCACCAAATGTGTAATATTCTTAAAAATAGGTTAGAATTTGGCACATACGACAAAATTGAGTCTAGAAACAAGTACGTCGAATTTGTTGGAAATTGGTTCAAATCTAGCTATAGCTCTCATATGTATTGTACATCCGATTTGTAATTTTTGTCCTACATAGCCAAAATAAAACATGTTCTCCTTAACAACGATATTCGGGGAAATTTAAAAATTATACCTTTGCCAAATTTTAAATACATTTGCCAAATTTTATTGAGATAGGTTCAAATTTGGATATAGCTGCCGTATATATCTTTACTCGTTTTCAATAATATAGGTCCGAATTGAATGGATTTTGGCACATATAAATGATTTCAGCCTGGAAGATCGGATATCAAATTATACCCGTAAATGGTCTCCAATATGTACGATGGACGAGTTGAAATGGAGGGTCCGAGGATTTTTCAAATATACCTTCCTTCAAATCCTCAGCACTAAATTAAAATATACTTACCTTTATTTCCATGCGATGCACATGGATGTCCATATAATCGGCCATAACTGTCACGGCATTTGTGACATTTTTCAAGCCCTCGGTCAGACTTTCATTTATGTCCTCCTCGTCGGCATAATGCTTTAAACTTTTCGACAGTTCATCATAGCAATCACGAAACCTAGAAGAAAGATAGAAGCCATTAGCACTTTTTTGCTCAGCAACGATGTCATATACATATTTACTTTGCCATTTTCCTTGTGCAATCGGAAAATGTCAAACACATATCCATTAAATGTTTCTCGGTTAAATTAATACGTTCGTTGATGATTTTAATGCGATCATCTTTGGTATTTGGAAATGATAACTTGGAACGGCGAAACATTGTTTAGAAAACGAAACTTAGTTTAATAATTTATTGAGAATTTGCAGTGTTTCGTTTTGTTGCAACGCGTTGTATTCCTTTTCCATCTGAAGTGTCAGATGTAACGGTTGTCATGACAACACAGGGTGGTTAAGAAAGTAAAGTGGTGGTGAATATAAAATGACAACAGGTGCTAAAAGGGGAAATGCCTGTTTCGTTTCGTGTATTCACAAGGTGACACAGTAAGGTCAGTTGTTGTCTTTGTACTGATGTCAAAATAAAATAGTTTTGTTCCTGTATTGCAAAACATCGAAATCTTTTTCCTTATTTTTAAAATGATTAAAAAGTGTGAAAAATTAATGAAAAGCTTTGATTTTTTATGAAAAAAATATCCAAACTGTTCAATCTTTCAATTCCATGTAAGAAATGGTTAATATCTTAAATACACGCCCGCAATGTACCGTTGTTTCAAACATTGCTTTTGAAAATATTTTTCAAAACAAACTAGTAAAAAAGTTGTAAGTTCGGCCGGGTCGAACTTTGAATACCCTCCACCATTTGGAAACAATTTGACATTTTTCAAAAAAATAAAATCCTTTAAAAATTCGTTTAAAATCTTAAAAATACCAAATGTAGCCGTTATATTTGGGTTTATACGTACCGGTGTGAACCTGCAATTTTTTCAAAAGCCATTACAATATTCAAATACGATACCCGAAAAAATATATATCCATTACAAATATACCAAATACCAAATTTGAAACATTTCCGGTGAATATTGTCGCTAAAATCATTAAAATACCGAATATCGGGAGGTACCGTTATATGCGGGCTATACGAAGACGTGGACACAGACAATTTTCTGTCATAAGCTGTAGTATCCATTACGAACTTCAAATACCAAATTTGAAACATTTTCGGTGAATAATGTCGCTAAATCATCAAAAACCCGAAAATAGGGAGGTACCAATATTTTGGGGCTGTACCAAAACGTGGTACTACATGGTTCATTTTCAATACCAAAAGTCCTGCAGACATAATATACATTTGTACAGACGATATAGTATTTTATGCTGATCAAGAATATATATATATACTTCGTGGGTTCTAAAATGTATAATTTGAGGTGTTACAAACGGAATGACAAACTTATTATACCCTCCATATTATGGTGGAGGGTATAATAATATCCTGATCACAGTGCAGTATGTAGGTATGTATATTAAAAATATAAATGCTGTCAAACTGAGCATTTCAGTTGAAACACTTGTGGGTACATCCTAAAAGTATGCTATAAAAATTCTGAAAAAGAATGTAAATAATCCCTTAGTAGCATGACAGAAGAATACAGGTAGATGCATTAACGCTTGGGAGCATTGATATATCAAAAAAATTTAAATGTTTTTTCAAATATAAGTAGATTTTCATATGTTTTCTTATATAACGTCATTCGGAGGCTATTATAATTCGCGTTTTTCAACAATTTTTACAACGTTAAATAATTTTTCATTCAAAATTTTCGATTCCAAAATTGGTTTGACAGTTCATTGTCCCAGCAGCTGTGTCGACGCGTCTACCTATGTTCTTCTACCATGCTTAGTAGATCCCATGGTAGAAGAATGTAGGTAATCGCATCGATACAGCTGCTGGGACAATAAACTGTCAAATCAATTTTGGAATTGGAATTTTTGAACGAAAATTTATTTAAATTTTTAAAAATTGTTAAAAAAATGCATATCATAACAACCTCCAATTGGCGTCGTATAGGAAAACGTATACCAATCTACTTATTTTTGAAGAAACATTTAAACATTTTTGACGTATCAATGTTCCCAAGTGTTGATGCATCTACCTGTATTCTTCTACCATTGTAAAAACCTATGCGTATATAATGTTTACACCATCTGAATTTTGTTGCGTATGAATGGCAATGCCTTTAAGATGTGTAAATTGGCAAATGTGGCAATACCAGCAAAGGTATTACTTTTAGCATTGACACGAACCATTTTTTGGTTTGTCGATTGATATGTAGATGACTATCGGAGCAATAATTGTGATTTTTTAGAATATTTTTTAAAAGAGCTATCAAAGCAATAATCGAGGGGTTTTTCAAGAATATATTTGAATGACTATTAAAGCAATAACCATTGATTTTATTAAAAATATTTTTTGAAGGACTATAGAAGCAATAATCGCGTATTTTTTTTAGAATATTTTTTTGAAGGACTATCAAAACAATAATTGTGTTTTTTTAAAGTACTATTAAAGCAATAATTGTAGATTTTTTAAGAATTTTTTAGGGCTATTGAAGCAATAATCGTGGATTTTTAAGAGTAGTTTTTAAAGGACTATCGAGCATTTTTAAGAATATTTTTTGAAGGACTATAAAAGCAATAATCGTAGATTTTTTTTAAAAAATTTTTTGAAGGACGATCAAAGCAATAGTCGTGTATTTTTTAGGAATATTTTTTGAAGGACTATCGGAGCACTAATTGTGAATTTTTAAGAATATTTTTGAAGGACCATCAAAGCAATAATCGTGGATTTTTCAGGGCTATTAAAGCAATAATCCTGGATTTTTTAAGAATATTTTTGAAGGACTATTAAAGCAATGATAGTGTATTTTTTAAGAATATTTTTTTAAGAACTATCAAAGCAATAGTCGTTGATTTTTTAAGAATATATTTTGCAAGGAGGACCAAAGCAATAGTCGTGTATTTTTTAGGAATATTTTTTGAAGGACTATTAAACCAATAAACGTGGATTTTTTATAGAATATCTTTTGAAGGACTATCGAAGCAATAATCGTTGATTTTTTTATAATATTTTTGGAAGGACTATCAGAGCACTAATTGTGAATTTTTAAGATTATTTTTAAAGGACTATCAAAGCAATAATCGTGGATTTTTTAAGAATATTTTTGAAGGACTATTAAAGCAATGATAGTGGATTTTTTAAAAATATATTTTTTTTAAGAACTATCAAAGCAATAGTCGTTTATTTTTTAGGAATATATTTTGCAGGAGGACCAATACAGTAATCGCCATAATTTTTAATTTTGTTTTTAAATTTTATTAAATGAAAGCAAAAAATGTCGGAAATAGCATCAACTATTAGAACAAGTTTAGATTTGCTCGAATTGGTCACCTTTGGCACGAATTATGGCCTTCAAACGGCTAATGAAACCTGAATATTGCTCGAATGTTGTTCTGCGGTATTTTGGCCCATTCCCGGCGAAGCGCTTGCTTGAGGTGATCGACACTTTGGTATTTTTAGGAGCCAACCTTGCTTTCCAAAATACTCCAGACACAATAGTCCAACGGATTGGTATCCGGGGATTTTGGTGACCATTGTGCGCTGGAAATGAAGCAAGGAACCTCATTTTGTAACCATTCTTGGGTGGCGCGTGCTGAGTGCGATGGTGCTGAGTCCTGTTGGAAAGTCCAATGCTTGCGGCCGAAATGCTTGCGTGCCCAAGGCTTTAATACGGCCTCCAGAATATTCTCGCGATAATATTCGGCATTCATTCTGATGCCACGACCGATTAATATGAGCGGAGAGCGACCATCGGCTGCTATAGCGGACCACACCATCACCATGGCGCTTGAGTTCTGGAGGCCAATCGAAGGTGCATATTTTCAACTGACCTCTTTGGCAAGTAAGCACGATCATTTTGTTTGTTTACAAACTGCTGGTCAACGAATGCTTTCTCATCGGAGAAAGCCAAATTCGGCAGTTCTCTACTTTCGGCCAAGTGAAGCAACTCTTTAGCTTTCTTTCTGTTGCGGTGTAAGTTCTTGGAATTTCAATGGCTTTACCCCGAGCTAATTTTTCTATATTTGTCGAATGAAATATTGCCATATGTTCGGTTCACGAGCCATTTTTCGGCAACTGCGAAGCGGGTTTCGTTCAATTCGATTCTTTACTTTTCGAACCATTTCTGCTGATGTTGCTGTTTTGGTCCGTCCACTTCCTTGACGTCAGGCTACGCTACCAGCATCACAGAAACGGGCGATGGTACGAGACACAAAAGATTTATTCACATTTAAATGCTTGGGTGCTCTAACGATAGCCACTTGTGGTTTTCCAGCCAAATATAACACTATCACGCTTGAATTCCATTGCGAATAACTTTTTTTCTGGAAAATTCTCTCGAAAATGGTTTTGTAGCTGTAGCTTGTAAACAATATTATGAGCTGTAACTGGAATAATTTTAACATCTGTCGGACGAGTGGCTTAGGAATGACAGCACTCTGAAATTGGTTGCAGTTTTTTCATCTCACCCTGTAATCGTGCATTTTTAAAAATATTTTTTGAAGGACTATCAAAACAACAATTGTGGATTTTGTTAAGAATTTTTTTTGTCAATTATCATAACCCTAATAAAAGGGAATTTTTTTTTGAGGGACTATCAGATTTTTTTTTAAAATATTTTTTTGTTCAACACATACATAACGTACATATGTTTATATTATTTAAAAATGTGTAACCAATCACTAATAATTAGCAATTAAATTTAAGTACTCATCCATTATTTCTAGGAATTCAAGTAAAATATTTCGGCATTTTTTGTCACCACCTTGAGTAAAATACAAAATTTCGGTTTCTTAGAAGATTTTTGACAGGCAATTTATTAATTTTAGATGTCACAATGACATAAAAAACAACAGATGCATCTCCGAGCAATTTGGATGACTAAAATTGCATTTTTTGTGAGCCCATAATTAATATGACATGTCGCCAAACATGCATTCATTTTAAATTCTGTGGAAATAATTAAACAGCATATTTTTGTTAAAAAAAAAACAAGAAATAAATTATTTTTGGTATTTATTAATTTTCTGTAATTTTTATTATCCGTTGAAAAAAAAAAAAAACAATCGGCTTGAGGAAATACATTTGCCGAATGTTCCATGGGCCCAATTCATATCCATGAATAAGGAAGTAGACAATGTGGATACTTTCAATTTGCACAGGCCATAAACATCTTTATGCACACGACTGTGAGTCACAAAAGTTTTTTTTTGTTGTTTTTTGTTGTATTTTTCAAAAAATATACTAGAATATATTTTTAAAATACGTTTGTTGTTGAAATATTCCAAAAATACAATATGAACATGTGATGCAAATTTTTAGTTTGTTTTGGTTTCTGCCTTTGGCTTTTTGCCATCTTCTAGCCTCCAGACCTTCAATCGGTTGATATATGGTATAAATATATAATAATACTAGCTGGTCCGGCCCGCGTAGCCGACCCGTACTTTTAGTCTTTATTGCATATTTTTTGAAGCATAATAAATCACAGATCTGACTTATGTATTTGGCACAATTTTTATACCCTACACCACAAGGTGGTCAGGGTATTATGTCTTTGTGCATTTGTTTGTAACAGGCAAAAGGAAACGAGATAGACCCATAGTTCCTTTTGATGATCTGCATAGAATCACATTCTGAGTCGATGTATGCATGTCCGTCTGTCCGTCCGCTCGTCTGTCTGTACGTCTGTCCATATATTTTTATAACAAAGTACAGTTCGCATTTATTGCCCTATTCAGATGAAATTTTGCACAAATCATTTGTTTGGTCCAAGGACGAACCCTATTGAAATTGGAGATAATCGGTCAAAATTTAGATATAGCTCCCATATATATCTTCGTCAGATTTGCCTTTTATTGTACACCAAACGTGTAATATCAGCCCGAATAGTATGGAATTGTGCACATACAACCAAATTAGGCCTACAAATAAGTATGCCAAATTTGATCGAAATCGGTTAAGATATAGCTATAGCTCCCATACATATTGTTTATCCGATTTGCTATTTTTGTCCTCTGCAGCCGTAATATGCGCTCTGTAACAACAATATTTGGGAAAATAAATTAAATACAGCTCAGAAATATATAATAATATATATAATTTTATCGAGATCGGTTCATATATAACTTCGTCCGATTTACCATTTATTGTTCACCAAACGTCTAATATTTGTCCAAATGGGATGGAATTTGGCACTTACGACCGAATTGAGTCTAGAAGCTAGTATGTCAAATTTGGTGAAGATCGGTTCAGATATAGTTATAGCTCCCATATAAATTGTTCATCCGATTTGTTATTTTTATCCTCCGCAGCCGTAATATGTACTCAATACAACAACAATATTTGGGGAAATATATCAAATACAGCTCAGAAATACCTTTACTAAATTTTATCGAGATCGGTTCAGATTTGGATATAGCTTCCATATATAACTTCGTCCGATTTACTTTTTATTGCGCACCAAACGTCTAATATTTGTCTAAATGGGATAGAATTTGGCACTTACGACCGAATTGAGTCTAGAAGCTAGTGTGTCAAATTTGGTGAAGATCGGTTCAGATATAGCTATAGCTCCCATATATACTGTTCATCCGATTTGTTATATTTGTTACCCACAGCCGTAATATGCAATCTGTAACAACAATATTTTGGGAAATATATCAAATACAGCTCAGAAATATCTTTGCCAAATTTTATCGAGATCAGTTCAGATTTGGATATAGCTCCCATACACGTCTTTACCTGATTTCAAATTAATTTTGCACCAAATGGGCAATACAAGCCCGAATTTAACAGATACAAATGCTTCGGCATATTTAGTCCTTTGAACTTTAAATTACAATAATTGAATTCTCCCATAAAAACTTGTAATTGTTATGCGGAGCTCTACTAAATTAGCAAAGTGGTATAGGGTATCATTAAATCGGTCCCGCCCGACTTTAGGACTTTTTTTTCTGGTTTAAATTGGTATTTCAGTTCGTTTCAAGGGAGCGCCGATTTTTTGTTCTACTCGAGAGTGGGAGTTCTCGAAGAGTACGAACTTAAAAGAAGTTTACTATTCCAATGTTTTTTTAAGAACTATGTCCTGATTATTACGTATTACGTCTTTGAGCATTTGTTTGTAACATGGAGAAGGAAGCGAGATAGACTCATAGCTACTTTTGAGGATTTTTATAGAATCACGTCGATTTATGCATGTCAGTCCGTCTGTCCGTCCGTCTGTCCATATATTTTTGTGAACAAAATGCAGATCGCAGTTTTTATCCGATTAAGATGAAATTTTCCAAACAATATTTTTTTGGTCCAAGGACGAACCCTATTGAAATTGTTGAGATTCGTTCAAAATTTAGATATAGCTTCAATATATATATAGCTATAGCTCCTATATATATGTTGTATACGATTTGGGGCCTTAAGACCCTCACATGTGTAATATGATCTCCACAACAATGATCTTTGGTACCAGATATCGGATACAGCTCTGAAATAAGTGCCTTAAATTTTGTCGAAATCGGTTCAGATTTGGATATAGCTCCCACATATATCTTCATCGGATTTCGGGTCAATTATGCACCAAATGACTAATATCAGACCAAATAAACTGAATCTTAACAATTCCAACGAAATTCAGCCCAGAAGCTAGTACTTCAAATTTTGATGAAAGTCGATTCATATATGTAGCCTTAGCTCACATATATATGTTTCATCTGATAAGGAGTTTTAAGTCCCTCTCATGCGTGATAGGCACTCCACAATAAGGATATTTGATATCGTACATCAGATACAGCACGAAAATACCTCTGCCAAATTTTATCGACATCGTTTCAGATTTTTGTGTACCTGTAAAATTTGAAGAGAGTTGGATGCTTATTCCGCTTTCTTCGAGCTTTTTTTAACCTTATGTGGGTGAGGTACCAGAAGAAATCTCTACCATCTTCATGACAGATCTTGTGTTAATGAAAATATTGAAATGTACCAAGTCTGAATGGAATCGAATGTTAATTTCACCCTTTAGAAGATTCATGAATATTCAATATTTTGACCCTTTTGTGGGTATGGTACTTAATGGAGTGGACCGATATATCGAATACTCACAGCACATCTTATGTTAGTAGAAATTGACCCTTTGACCCAGAAATAATGGTCCGATCTCTACCATCTTTTAAACAGATCTTGTGTTGATGGAAATATTGAGGTATGCCAAATCTGAATATAAACGGATTGTAATTTCGCTCTTTATGAGCTTTAGGGATATTCAAAAGTTTGACCCTTTCTGGGAGAGGTACCAGAAGGAGTGGACCGGTATATCCCAACTTTACAGCATATCTTCCTTTAGTAGAAATAAAGGGATGTGTGAAATATGACATATGAAATATGATTGGATTTTATAATTGTTTTCTTTATTGAAAATTTTGACCCTTTGTGGGGGAGGTACCAGAAGGAATGGTCCGACATATTCCATATTAGACAAAATATTGTGATGTGTGTAATTTTGAGACAATCGCTCTCTTATATCGTATTTTATAAGATTTATAAATATTAAAAAAATTTGACCCTTTGTGGGGGAGGTACTTAATGGAGTGGACCGATATTGTCCATTTTCGTACCTTACATAGGACTGATGCAAACATTAGGATTTGCAAAGTACAAGCCAAATCGAATTATCCTTTCTTTTTCTGTTCAGTAAAGTATTTTTCGAAATTTCGACCTCTTGTGGCGGTGGTACCAAAAGGAGTGGTCTGATATTACCCATCTCCGAACTCGTTCTAAGTTTGACAATTATGTTACGATGTTCCAAGTTTAGACCCAATTGGATACTCCCTTCGAGAGTTATCGTGCGCACCAGCCAGCTAGACAAACAAACGTATGGACGGACGGACATCGCTAGATCGACTCAAAATTTCCTGAAACAGATTTGATTCAAATTGACTTAGGGTCTCAAACCGTTATTTCGATGACGCATGTTTTGGCCGTATCAAATGATATATACCCTCTCTAGCCATATGGCTGAAAGTATAAAAATCTTTTTTATTTTCGACTCCGAATTCGCTATAAAATTTTCATCAGATCACACTAGGCAACAGTTTTCTTTTTTTTTTTGTAATTAATATTTTTGTTGTTACACAGTGCAATTAATTTATTTGTTTTAAACAAAAATGGTAATTTTTAAGTTCCACACCTAACATATCTGCCTCAACAGAGCACTGCCCCTGCAGCGTAAAGTGTTAACTATTTAACTATTTATTAAGTAATTTATATGCCTTACAGAGTACAAAAGTTTTGTTTTGTTTGTTTTTTCTTTTCATTTGCGCAGTCTTCATAGTTCCAGGATACATTTGCGGATCTTAAATCTTCTTTTGGGTTGTAAACCGCACGTGATTTATGATCCTGCGTGTCCAGTCAATGTGACGGCATTATAAATCTTCAAATGGAAGACTTTAATTGAATTATTATGGCATTTACAGTGGCGACCTTGACATTTACAATAAAAAAAAATAACAAAAACAACAACGAAAACAGAAATCATCGGCTCAAAGGTAGGGGAAGCTTTATCAAAAAAAAAAACAAGCTTCTCCCACAAAAATAAAAAAAAATAAATTTTAATCAGTCACTGACTGTCGGTCGACACTTTCAATTGAATTGATGATACATTCTGATTTTAGTAACTGGATGGTTTTATTTTGGAATGTTTTTGCATGAATGGACGGACTAACGGATGGACAGACAATGGTTAACGTAACGACAGAACAAATCCGGTTCAGGAGAAAAAAAATCACAAAAGACATAAATTCAATGTATTTAACTTCTGCGCTGACCGCTTGGACTGCACAGCCATTAACTAAATAACAGATCTGCGGTTAAAAAATAATAAAAAGTCCCCAAAAATAAAAGCAAACAAAAAAAAATTATAAAATGTCGGTATTTATGAACTGCCAACAATTCATGAAAATTTTATGAAAGACGAAATAAAAAAAAAAAAAAGAAAAACAGGAATTACAAGGAAACCCCAAACAGATTATCGCCGAGAAATAATAAAAAAACGCTGCCAAACAGTTTTCAGTAAGGCAACAAAAAATTGAGGAGAGTTGTAAACAAGCCAAACGCATCATAAAAATGCGAAAATAAATGTTATTAATGATTTGCGGACTATGAATTGCATGCAACGATTTGGAACTTCGCCAAGTTGGGGGTGACCGATTGCTAGAGATTTGAGAGTTGGTGGGAGTTCCAATAGCATAGATCACCAAAGAATGATTAATTTTTGACTGTGTGGGCAATCGATTAAGGAAGGATCGGGAAAACTGAAAACGTGAATTTTTATACCATCCACCGTACACAGTATGGAGGGTATATTAAGTTTGTCATTCCGTTTGTAACTCATCGAAATAATCATTTTAGACCCAACAAAGTACATATATTCTTGATCAGCGTAAAATTCTAAGACGATTTAGCCCTGTACGTCTGTTGTAATCACGCCAGATTCAAAACGAATTAACATATAAAATTAAAATTTTGCACAGACCAGTCTTTTGTGTGCAGGCAGGTCAAGTTCGAAGATATCGAATGGCCCCCTTATTACGGTACACCCCGATATTTAACAATTTTTATGATTTTAGGCACATTTTTCAATGGAATTGTCTCAAATTCCACACAAGGAGTCCTTTGTGGGTACTTTACTCCCTGAAGGATAATTGTCTATATAAGTCCACGATGTCGTATACCGCCATATAACGGAACCTCCCGACATTCGATATTTCAATGGCATTGTGTGAAATACTACACAAGAAGTTCTCTGTGAGTACTTTACCCCCTGAAAGGGAATTATTATATAGGTCCACGATATCGTATAGCCCCCATTCAATGGTAGCCCCCGATATTCGGTATTTTGATGAATTTAACCACATTTTTCAATGGAAAAGTCTGAAAATCCACATAAGGAGTTCTCTCTGAGTACTTTTCCCCCCTTGAAGAGAGCGGTCTTAGTATAGCAACCATATTACGCTACCCCGAGATATTCGATATTTCTAGGATTTTCGCAATATAATTCACCGGAATTGCGTCAAATTTCGTATTTGAAGTTCGTAATGGACACTCCAACCCATGACGGAAAATTGTCTGTGCAGGTCCACGTCTTCGTATAGCCCTTATATAACGGTACCTCTCGATATTCGGTATTTTTATGATTTTAGCGACATTATTCACCGGAATTGTTTCAAATTTCGTATTTCAAGTTCGGAATCGGTACCACGGCCTATGATAGAAAATTACTTATACAGCACCACGTGTTCGTATAGCCCCATATAAAGGTTTTTATTTGAGCGGTATTTTTCGACGGAAATTTTTTTTTTTGAAAATTTTCAAGTTCCTTCCGAATGGTGAAAAGTATAAAAATTCCGACCCGGCCGAACTACATTGCCTTTTTACTTGTTTAAGAATATTTTTTCAAGGGCCGTTCCCATTATTAAGAGGATTTTTAGAAATAAATTTTTAAAGGTCAACCGCATTGGAAACATGGAATTCTTAAGATGTTCGAAATTATAATAAGTGTCGATTTTTTAAAAATAAATATTTTGAAGTGAAGAACTGCACTATGTAGTACTAAATTTGGTACAATTTAGATTTGGAGCTGGAAATTTGAAATGCCGATATTGTGGTCATTAGTAGTATTGAATTAGTAGTATTGATATTTGAGGGTGGCTTTGGAAATATTTACAAAAAGATCGAAAAGTACTAAATGGTACTAAATCAATATACAAAATAGGAGTGAATTAACTGATCGACTTAGAATCAACATCCAGACGAAACAGCTGGAGCCAGAAACTTAACATTTTGCAAAGAGTCAGTCTTGGTGTGTAGGCATGTGATAAAGCTTGATTTTTGGAAATCCGTACTAAAAGGGTACGAACAGTACTAAATTGTACTCAAAATTTAATTTTGAACAAACAGTATGAGCTAGAATTCTGAAATTTGAACTGAGTGTCCCTGATGGAGTGCAGAATATAAGTACCATAGGGTTTTTGGAAATTCAAAGGTACGAAAAGTATTAAAATGTTACTAAACTTCTAAAATGGTACCATTTGGTATTATGTGAACGGAGAGAGCTAGGAACTTGAAATTTGATAAGAGAATCGAGGTTGGAAAGTAAGTTCGATATATGAAGCTGGTTTAAGAAATGCGTGCTAAGTGTGCAACATGTACTAAATGATACTAAATTTGGAACAGTTTGGTTTACGGTGAACGGATGAAGCTGGTATTCTGAAAATTTGTGTTGGAGTCCCTGTTGGTTTTAGATTTATGAGAAAGAGGTGGTTTTGGAAATGTGTACTACAAAGTGCACAAAAAGTACTAAATAGTACTAAATTAATTAATCGTGGCACAATTTGGTATTGGGCACAATTTGGTGTAGCTTAGACATATGGGGACGGTTTCAGAAATGTGTACCACAATTGTACGAAAAGTACTGAATGGTACTAAATTTGGAACAGTTTAGTTAGGATGGAGCTGGAATTTTGAAATTTTATTTTTGTGTTTCTGTTGTTTATGATAAGGAGGTGGATTTGGAAATGTGTACTACAAGCGCACGAAAAGTACTTAATGGTACTATATTTGATTCAATGTGTTATGGGGTGAATAGATAATGCGTGAAGTTTGAAATTTGGTATTAGGGTCGCTCTTTATGTGTAGCTTGGACATATTAAGGTGGTTTCGGATATGTGTACTATAATTGTACGAACTGTACTAAACAGTACTAAATTTCTAACAGTTTGGATTAGGTTGGATGAAGCCGAAATTTTGTGCTGTGGTTTCTTTTGGTGGTAGGTTTGTGATAAAGAGATAATTTTGAAAATGTGTATTAAAGGTACTAAATAGTACTATATTTGGTACAGTTTGGTATTGGGTGTACACATAGTGCTTGAAATCTGAAATTTGGTATTAGGGTCGCTTTTCATGTGTAGTCTGGACATTTAATGTAGAAAAGTACTTAATAGTACAAATGTAATATTGAATGAACGAATAGAGCTTAAATCCTAAAGTATGATATAAATGCCACTGTGCTTAAGATTGAGAGGTGGGTTTGAAAATGCGTACTATAGTAGATCGAATAGTGCTAAATGTTACGAAATTTAGTATTGGGTGAAGGGATAGAGATACAATTCTCATATTTGATATTTAGATTAGCGATGGTATCAGTGTTTGAGATTTGGCGGTGGTTTGGGTATGCATGCTTTATTTGTACGAAAAGTACTAAATGGTACAAAATTTGGTATATGATGAAGGCAAAGCAGGAGTCCCAAAATTTGATATTGAGATCTCTGCTGGTATCTAGGATTGAGATTTGTGGGTTGTTTTGGAAATGTGTACCATCATTGTACGATATTGAGGTCTCTGGTGGTGACTTTGCAAATGCGTACTATAATTGTTCCAAAAGTACTAAATGGTAATTGCGGATCACTTTTGGTGTCTAGGATGGAGAGACGTCGATTGTTTTGGATATGGGTATTAAATTTTACTGAATTTGGTATTGGAGAATCTGTAATTTGTTTTTGAGGTCATTATTGGTTTCAAGGCTTTAAAGATGGTTTTACTAAAATCCTCCTTGGTAAACTTCAAAATGAAAGATTTCGAAGACTTTCTTCTTGTGTAAAGAAGTTCGATTTTGGATTTAACAAATTGTCTGTGAAATTGCGAGACACTGCCGAATATTTCTATTTTTGTATCCAAAAGACCCATTGTGCAACTCTTTGACAAAGTGCAAACATTTAATTTTATGCATGGCCTCAACGAGATCGTCTAGTAGATAAGTGAGTGGACTCACATGCAGACGATAATGCGTGTGTGAGAATTTCGATATAGGAGAGTATTGTGAAACTGGTCATACGTCCGTCGGCAATGGACGTGATGTCGGAGAGTAACAGCGTGTTTACTCATAATGTTGTTTATCTTTCTTGGGAAGATCTGAGTGTTGGCGCTACACACCTTGATTTGGTATACAACGATTCGGGAGGTGATTTGAAAATTTGATATACATACTTTGAATATTACTTAAAATTCAATTTTGAAGATCCAAATACAGAAAAACCGATATTCGAAATAATTAATGATAAAAGTTCGCATGGGCCTTGACAATTTATTCTCAAAGGGTGAGATAAAAAAGCTGCAACGAAAATTTTTACAGTTTCATACCTTCCACATTAGTATGGACGGTATATTTAGTTTGTCATTCCGTTTGTAACACCTCGAAATATATATTTTAGACTCCACAAAGTATATATATTCTTGATCAGCATAAAATTCTATGTCGATTTAGCGATGTCCGTCCGTCTGTCCGTCTGGTATAGCCCCATAAAACGATATCTCTCGATATTCGGAATTTTGATGATTTTAGCGACATTATTCACCGGAATTGTTTCAAATTTGGTATTTGAATTTCGTAATGGATACTACAGCCTAAGACAAAAAATTTTCTGTGCAGGTTCACGACTTCGTATAGCCCCCATATAATGGTACCTCCCGATATTCGGCATTTTGATGATTTTAGCGACATTATTCACTGGAATTGTTTTAAATTTGGTATTTGAGGTTCGCAATGAATACTACAGCCTTTAACAGAAAATTGTCTGTGTAGCTCCCTGTTTTGCTACATCCCCTATATAATGGTACCTCTCTATATTCGGTATTTTGATGATTTTACCTACATTGTTCACCGATTTTTTTCCAATCTTATGACAATATAACGTATACATTCGGTATTTTTATACCCTACAACACTATGTGTTGGGGGTATTATAAGTTTGATTGGGCCAGAATTTATGTAACACCATATAGGAAAGTATATATGGATCTTCCTAGCTCGCCGAGCTGAGTCGATTTAGCTATGTATGTTCGTCCGTCCGTCTGTCCGTCTGTCCATGTTAATTTGTAATCACGCTACAGGTCGCAATTATGGCCCGATCCTAACGAAATTTTGCACTAAGGTGGGGTTAGGGTCAGAATAGAAGCCTATATCTTTTGGAGATGATCGCCAAATGTTTAGGGGTTGAAATGGACCAAATACTGAAAAAATGTCGGATTTTGCAGTAGCTATACAGGTCGCAATTATAGACCAATCGACGCGGAATTTCGCATGTAGCTAGAGTTTAGGGCGGGAAAGAAGCCTATCAAATTGGGTGGTCATCGGATAATATTTAGTGCGTAATATAGACCATATATTTTGTGTTGAAAAAAATCAAAATTTTTCATTAAACCGCGAATATTTTAAATCCCGTCGAAATCACAAAGCCATGACAAGGTTACTTCTGATATTTACATTGATGTTAACATCCAACAAATCGGATATATAGCAAAATATGTGCGATATATATGTCTATCAAAGAAGATATGCTTGAAAGATCTCTTATATGTGGAGAACGGCTGAACTGATTTCGACAGTTCTCATTAATTCAGAATGGCCTCTTGGCAGGAAAGAAAAAACTTCTAAAAAAATCGCATAAAAATATCTCTCTAAAGATGAAAATATTGATTTTGTAAAATTTTCTCATATTTTTTCAATTTTGTCATATTTTTTGGCATATTTTCATTTTTAAATTAAACATTTGGTAATATTTCTACAGCTAACAAAACTAAGTAGTTAGGATATCAGGATATCATATACAGATCGCATTTATGGCCCGATCCTTACGAAATTTTGCATGGGGATAAGATGAGGGTCAGAATAGAAGCCTACTCTTTTTGGGGATGATCGCCATATATTTAGGGGTTGAAATGGACCAAAAAACTGCAAAATTGTTAGCAGGTCGTAATTATCGCCCGATTCTAACGCACATTTGAATGGGGGTTACCAGACATTGCAAAAGCCAAGCAGTTTTGGATGGCCATCCAAAAATATTCAATGTGTGAAATAGTTTGCCAACTTTTGTAGACAAAATACGAAAATGACGATTCCAGTGACTTCTTGGAGAATTCACAAATACAGGAAAGACGCACTTCTGACTATTTCGTTAACGCTGATTTAGTTGAAGAATATAGTCAAATGGCTGTATCTCATATAGATGCGTTTCAGTCAAAAACCAATAATAAATTTTAATCTTTTGCCACTTCTGAGAGATTATGGGTCTTTGGGAAATATTGGTTCCAGAACTAGGAAGACCATTTACGTGCAACATCTACCAATAAATTGGAAATGAGAAAATTAGTTTAAGTTGCTATTATTCGAAAATTAGAGAACGAAACCTGATGGTTTTCTTTTAATATTTGTCACAATATCTTGGGGAATTCTTTCGAGTATCTCGCCTATATAAACTGTATCGTTTATTATAGTGTTGTAGGGTATTCAACGGTCGGCCCCGCTCGGCTGTAGCCTTTGCCTTCTTGTTAAGATTTAAACAGAATTCCAAATTTACAAATTTTATTTTTTTTTAAATTGCCAAATTCGTTCAAAATGGAGGAGGGTATTCAAAGTACGGCCCGGGCGGATTTACAGACTTTATTGGTCTGTTGGTCCTTGTAAAAATCCACGTTTATTGGTCTGTTGGTCCTTGTAAAAATCCACGTTTATTGGTCTGTTGGTCCTTGTAAAAATCCACGTTTATTGGTCTGTTGGTCCTTGAAAAAATATTTTTTTAAAAATCCACGTTTATTAGTCTGTTGGTCCTTGAAAAAATATTTTGTAAAAATCCACGTTTATTGGTCTGTTGGTCCTTGAAAAAATATTTTTTAAAAATCCACGTTTATTGGTCTGTTGGTCCTTGAATCCACGTTTATTGGTCTGTTGGTCCTTGAAAAAATATTTTTTAAAAATCCACGTTTATTGGTCTGTTGGTCCTTGAATCCACGTTTATTGGTCTGTTGGTCCTTGAAAAAATATTTTTTAAAAATCCACGTTTATTAGTCCCTTGAAAAAATATTCTTTAAAAATCCACGTTTATTAGTCCCTTGAAAAAATATTCTTTAAAAATCCACGTTTATTAGTCCCTTGAAAAAAATATTCTTTAAAAATCCACGTTTATTGGTCCTTGAAAAAATATTCTTTAAAAATTCACGTTTATTGGTCCTTGAAAAAATATTCTTTAAAAATCCACGTTTATTGATCTTTGAAAAAATATTGTTTAAAAATCCACGTTTATTGGTCCTTAAAAAAATATTGTTTAAAAATCCACGTTTATTGATCTTTGAAAAAATATTGTTTAAAAATCCACGTTTATTGGTCCTTGAAAAAATATTGTTTAAAAATCCACGTTTATTGATCCTTGAAAAAATATTGTTTAAAAATCCACGTTTATTGATCCTTGAAAAAATATTGTTTAAAAATCCACGTTTATTGGTCCTTGAAAAAATATTCTTTAAAAATTCACGTTTATTGGTCCTTGAAAAAATATTCTTTAAAAATCCACGTTTATTGATCTTTGAAAAAATATTGTTTAAAAATCCACGTTTATTGGTCCTTAAAAAAATATTGTTTAAAAATCCACGTTTATTGATCTTTGAAAAAATATTGTTTAAAAATCCACGTTTATTGGTCCTTGAAAAAATATTGTTTAAAAATCCACGTTTATTGATCCTTGAAAAAATATTGTTTAAAAATCCACGTTTATTGATCCTTGAAAAAATATTGTTTAAAAATCCACGTTTATTGATCCTTGAAAAAATATTCTTTAAAAATCCACGTTTATTGATCCTTGAAAAAATATTTTTTAAAAATCCACGTTTATTGATCCTTGAAAAAATATTCTTTAAAAATCCACGTTTATTGGTCCTTGAAAAAATATTCTTTAAAAATCCACGTTTATTGATCCTTGAAAAAATATTCTTTAAAAATCCACGTTTATTGGTCCTTGAAAAACTATTCTTTAAAAATCCACGTTTATTGGTCCTTGAAAAAATATTCTTTAAAAATCCACGTTTATTGGTCCTTAAAAAAATATTCTTTAAAAATCCACGTTTATTGATCCTTGAAAAAATGTTCTTTAAAAATCCACGTTTATTGATCCTTGAAAAAATATTCTTTACAAATTTACGTTTATTGGTCCTTGAAAAAATATTCTTTAAAAATCCACGTTTATTGATCCTTGAAAAAATATTCTTTAAAAATATTTTTTTATATGTTTGTTTTCTCTTTTTATAAGTTTTATCATTTCCGCAGGTTAATTTTATTCGACCATTATCCACACTTTTTTTGGTATTTATATTCTTCCTCATTTATGTGGTCTTCATTGCTTTTGTTAATGAATAATTTTATGGGGAAATCAAATAAAAAAAAAAATATTTCCCATTTGCATTGTTTGTATGAATCAAACAGCATTGCTGCGTGGTCCATGCATGGTCAGACTCAGAGAAGAACAAAAAAACCAAAGCAGAGAATTCTGCAGATCACAGAGATCTCTGCAGAATACTCGCACACACACACACCAAATTTTTACTCTCATTGGTCTATGCGACATGTCGTCTCCCCCCAAAATTAAGTCTATTTCGAATATAAACAAAAGAAAAAAATGTTTTCAAAATTTTTTCCTCTTTGGTATAAAACCAAATGAATTCGTACGCAATGGTTTAGTTCGAAAACGCGAATTTCCATAAAACGATCATAGCACCGCGGTTGGTTGTGCATGATTCACGACATCTCACCTATATGTTGTAGATTGATTATTCAAAACGTTCCGATCTTTATCGATACAGACAGACAGACACAAGTGACAAAAATTGTGATTTTTTTGTGGCAAGTGCGTGTGTGCGTTTGTGGTGCGAGAAGTCGGGCGAAGCAGAAATCCCATAGCAAAAGAGTTCACATATTATTCATCAGCAGCTAGCTAATCAAAAGAAGACGAAGAAGAATAAATAAAAAAGTGTGTGAATTGTTTTATTTTTAGATTTCGTTGTTGTACATAATTTTGTGTAGAATGTTATTGATGTTGTTGTTGCCAGAAAAAAAAAAACGCAAAACAAATTCAATATTTATTTTTGGTTAAACAATGATTTGAAATTGCCTTGACAAAGGTTGTGTGGTGTGTGTGTGTGCCTTGTCGTCGCTTCTTCTCAGTATGTTCGGTCATTAATTACGCATTGATCGGATTGAATGAAAACAAAAGTAATTAAATTAAACAAAGAATAAGAAACACATATTAAGATGGACTGTGAGAATTTTTGTGAAAACGAAATTAAATGGTTTTAAATTTTTTTAAGAACATTTTTAAATAATATCGGAGCTATAAATGTGGGTATTTTCAAAAGTATTTCTAGGAATATTTTGTTTTAATAGCTTGTATTATTATTATTTTTTCAATGAATAAACAAATATTTTCTTTATATATAATTTTTGTCAATATTTTTTCCTGTTTTTTTTAATAGTACTCCAGACAACTTCTTAAAAAAATGTTTTTCTATTACCATACGAACTACAAACGTGCATTCATTAAAAATATCTTTCACAGAATACATTTCAAAAAAAAAAAAAAAATAAATAAATAAATAAATAATAATAATAAATAAATCGGTACACGATATCGTATAGCCCCCATATAACGGTACCCCCCGATATTATTATTTGTATTTTGAGGATTTTAGCCACATTTGTCCAATATAAAATAAAAATCCATACAAGGAGTTCTTTCTGAGTACTTTACCCTCTGGAAAATAATTGTTTATATAGGTCCACGATATCGTATAGCCCCCATACAACTGTACATTTTTCAAGGGAATTGTCTGAAAATCGACACCAGGAATTCCTTGTGAGTACTTTGACCCCTAGAAGAGATTTGTCTATATAGGTGCAAGATATCGTATAGTGCTACCAACATGGGTTTTTAAATAGTTTTTTTTTTAAGATCATTCTCAGGTTAAAATGTCTATTGAAAAATTTTTTTTCGAAGACAAACCCTGAATTTTTAGAATAACTCTCCGAGTTAAAAAAAAGTGGATTTTAAGACTATTTTTTATGTCCATCCTCTTTATTAATTGAGGTTTTTCGGATTTTTTTTAAGAATCGCACTTTAGGAATTTTTACAATCCGCAATTTGAATGAAGTTATATCCCTGTAGATTTTCCCCGAATTTGCTTTGAAGAAATATAAAATATCCAAGCAAATAATAAATATGTCAAAAACAAAAAATCCGTGTTTAAAATTGAATGATTCTTGAAAAAATATAAAATATCCGAGTAAATAACTCGGGTGATTTTTAAAAAATATGTATGAAAAATTCCACGTTTAAAACAAATTAAAAAGTATCTGTCGGTTGTGCCGACAGACGTGTACACTTAGTCAACGTACTGGATTTGGACTATATCCTTCACTTTATTATGATTATTTTTAAAAAATGTTGAAATCTAAATTGATAAAAATATTCGGATGTTCAATATTTAAAACAAATCGTGTGCCGATAACTGTCGTCTTCATAGCAGATCTAAGTAGAAATATTGGAATTAGTAAAATTTGAGGAAGAGCATGTGCTTTTTTCGCATTTAATGGATATATAATTTTTCCAAAATTTTGACCTTTTATGGGGGAGATACTTGATGAGGCGATATTGTTTATTTTCGCACATTTTCCAGGACTTAAAAACAATTACGATTTGCAAAGTATGCACAAAATTGGGTGATTGATTGTTCTGTAAAGTAAGTTATTTTATTTTGCAGTTTTGACCTTTTGTAGGAGAGGTACCAGTAATAGTTGAGCGATATAACACATTTCCGAATTCGATCTAATTTCGCTTTTGAAATTATGTCACGGAGCACTGCATAGATATTACCCTTAGCATTTTGACTAGGGACATTTGCCCAATATGTACGCACTCCATCGTGCTGTTAGTTGTTGTGGTCCATTTTACAGCTAAATATAATCCAATGTTCATCCAAAATGCTAAATTTCTTCCATGTTGACTGGTTTCATCAGGAAAAATTTTCTATTTTTGGTTCATTTGAACCCCTGAACATTTTACGATCGTCTCCAAATGCAAGAGGCCCCTTTGTATCTCCAAATTTAGATATTTGGTTATATTCGTCAACGAAATAAGCGCAAAAGCCAGAATTTGTTATTTGTGTTTGGACCAAAATCAGATTCTCTCTTCGAAAGTTATCTGGCGCTCCAAGCATGTAAACGGACGGACGGACGCCCCTACAAATCCCCTTTGGGATATGATCGCAAAATACTTAGGAATTGAAATGGGGCAAAACAGAAAGTTTTTCTGATTTTTCAGTTGCTTTACAGGTCTAACCTACATAGAATTTGGCATAAGATTGAAGTTTAGGACAAGGCAGAAGCTTAGAACTTTGGATGGCCATCGGATAATATTTATTTATTAATTAGATTTTTTTAAGGTTTTTAAAAACCATTGTAGCAATAAATCTGGATTGTTTTAGCGATGTCTGTCCGTCTCTCCGTATATGGAAATCACTCTAGCTTCCGAACGAAATGAAGTAGATTGATAAAATATTACTCAAATGTATATTATATCTGCAGGACTTTTGATATTAAAAATGGGCCATGTAGGTCCACGTTTTGGTATAACCCCCATGTAACGGTACCTCCCGATATTCGGTATTTTGATGATTTTAGCGACGTTATCCACCGGAATTGTTTCAAATTTGGTATTTGAAGTTCGAAATGGAATTCGATTTCTACAACCTAAGACAGAAAATTGTCTGTGCAGGTCCACTACTTCGTACAGTCCCCATACAAGAGTAACTCCCGATATTCGGTACTTTGTTGATTTTAGCGACACTATTCACCGAAATTGTTTCAAATTTGCCCATGACAGAAAATTGTTTTTGCAAGTCCACGTCTTCGTATAGCCCCCATGTAACGGTACTTCTTGATATTCGGTATTTTGATGATTTTCGTTGACATTATTCACCGATTTTTTTTAAGTTTCGCATTTGAATATTGTAATGTATGCAGGTCTATGTCGTCGTTTAAACCTTGACCCGTTTTAACAGAATTTGTAACGGATTTTATTGGTTTTGAGAATTGTCAAATTCGTTCCAAATGGTGGTGAGTATTCGAAGCCCGGTCGAAATTATATTTTTTTTTGTTAAAAAAAAATTTAAAGAATTAAAAGTAATATTAAAAAGATTTTTTTTTTAATTTTTTAACTTTACCCCAGCTATGAACTTCAATATTTTTAATAAAATTTTCAACGACCAAACATGAATTTTTACTAACACTTGTAAATAATTTAAATTTAAAGTTTTTTTTATGACGTATTTATTTTTATAGGAATATAAGAAACAATTTTCGCCGATTTTTTAGAATAATGTACATCATAGCTATAAAACGTTACTTTTTTGTAAACATGAATTCTTCATAAATACTTTTTTATCTCAACTCCATTGTTATTATACAAAAATAACAACAACCCAATTTCGATTAAAATATAAATATTTTTGTTTCTTACTGCAAACCAAATTGTTTTAACATGTCTCACGATCTGTCTGTGATATAAACTTTTCTTTTTGTGTGCCTTTGTTGTAGTCACGTATTTTTCTCCCGAAAATCGGGTATCTTCGCCACCAATTATCATATTGAAATTTATGCCTTATCTTGATGTTGTTGATAAACATTTAATTACAGCCAATATTCTCCAGTCGTGTTGCAGTGATTTGGTCAATGGGTAAATCCAGTAGTCTCGTAACATTGTAAATAAACAGCGTTATAAATTATATGTGTCGGGATGGATGGGTGAATTTAAAATGAGTATGTAAAATGAGTATTTTAATGTTTTGTTGTAAATATAATGATTTTTTTGGAGGAGGATTAATGAATTGGTGCTGATGACGATGCTGTGGGAATGATAATTGGTTTTACTTTTTTTTAATTTTTTGGAAATCGAATACAAATTTAATTGTTTTGAAATAAAAGAACAAGAAAAATGTTATGACCATAGGTCTCTTAGGACCAAATCCGATCTAACGATGTCCGTCCGCCCGTCTGTCTGGCAGGTGCACACGATAACTCTCGAAGGAAGTATCCGATTTGATCCAAATTTGGTACATCGTAATACTGTTGTCAAACTTAGATCGAGTTCGAAGATGGGCAATATCAATCCACTCCTTCTGGTACCTCGCACACAAAATATCAAAATTTTCAAAAAAATAATTTATGGCAGAGAAAGAGAAAGGATAATCCGATTTCGCTCCAATTTTGCGAATCCTAATTTTTTAATGAGTGCTAGGTCAGGTGCAAAAGTGGACAATATCGGTCTACCCCATCAAGTACCTCCCCCACAAATGGTCAACATTTTGAATAAATACAACCCTTATAAAATGTGATGTAAGAGTCCGATTGTCTTCAAATTTCACATATCCCAATAATTCTGTTGACTCCTTCTGGTACCTCCTCCACAAAAAGCCTAAATTTTAAAAAATACATTTTCTGCACAGAAATGGAAAGGATAATCGGATCTTTCTCTAACTTGGCGAATTCTAATATTTTAATGAGTTGTAGGTCAGGTGCGAAATTTGACAATATCGGTCCACCCCATCAAGTACCTCCACCACAAATGGTCAAAATTTTGAAAAAATACAATTCTTATAAAATGCGTTGTAAGAGTTCGATTGCCTTCAGTTCTAGGTCAGGTGATAATATCGGTCTGCGAACCCCTTGTAGTACCTCATACACAAGGTGTCACAAGAAGCAGCTCAGCGATTTTTTACAACTTGCTATATCTAAATATTGTCAAGAGTTTGAATAATCATAACGGAAGTCAACATATTTTTAAATAATCGAACATTAGCTGAGAGTATACATCTGCCGACCGTCCTAAACTTTTTTTACTTGATATTTAAAAATTACTTTTTATGGCTGACAAATAAAACTTGGACTTAAAAAAAATTATAAATCACTTTTCTCTAATTATCGACTGTTGTAAATTTGGAGAGATGAAATTAATTTAACAAAAAAACAGATATCTTCAATTCAAAAAACACCGGCTTTGCTGTTTGACATACTTCCATCGGAGAGAGGTAGAGAGTGATACATTCGTAATAAATGTGTTACGCCATATAACATAGCCAATTGAAGCTTTATTAGAACGAAATTGGCCAGGTGACATACAAACGTTATACTACGATTTTTTAATTTGTGCAATTTATCTATTCCAACAGAGCGTGACATATGATTCAGGTGCTTTTTGTGAATGAATTACACATTTCAACTAGATATTATTTGATTTACTAAAACATTTTAATATGCAAATAAATTATATTAAATAATTTTGTTTTGAGAGATTGAAAATCTGATTTGGTTTAGCAAATTTTCATTTTTTATTTTTGTCAAAAAAAAAATTTATTATTTTTGTCAAAATTTTCTGAAGGTTTTCTATCACCAAAGAAATTAAAAAATACAAATTTTCAGAAAATTAATTGGAAAGTATGAACAAAACTCTTTTTTAAATAGGGTCCAAAACGTGGACATATATTGATAATATTTTTCTAGTAGCGTTTTTACATAATAAGAACTTCAAATTCCAATATTTGGTGAAATCAAGTGGAATACAGGGTGAAAAAAAAAAATTTTTTTTTTTTTAAATTTTATTGAAAGAAATAGCATCAAATTTTAGAATAAGTTTAGATTTGTTCGAATTGGTCACCTTTGGTACTAATTATGGCCTTCAAACGGCCAATGAAACCGTCACACTATGCCCGAATGTTGCCCTGCAGTATTTTGATCGACACTTTGGAATTTTTTAGTACCAACCTTGCTTTCCAAAATACTCCAGAAACAATAGTCTAACGGATTGGTATCCGGAGATTTCGGTGACCATTGTGTGTTGGAAATGAGGAACCTCATTTTGTAACCATTCTTGGGTGGCGCGTGCAGAGTGTGATGGTGCTGAATCCTGTTGGAATGTCCAAGGTCTGCGGCAAAAAGGTTTGCGTGCCCAAGGTTTTAATACACCCTCCAGAATATAATGGCGGCCAAGACCATCACCATGGCCGTCGCTTGAGTTTGGTGGCCAACCGAAGGTGCAAATTTTCAGCTGACCTCTTTGACAAGTAAACACGATAGTTTTGTTTGTTTACAAACTGCTGGACAACGAGTGTTTTCTCATCGGAGAAAAAGCAACAAGTGAATCAACTCTTTAGCTCTTTTGAGTCTATTTTCTTTCTGTTGCGGTGTAAGTTCTTAGACTTTTTGAAATTTTTAAATGGCTTTGCCGAATGGAATATTGCGATATGTTCATCGGATGCATTTCCGAACCTCCACCTAATCTCAAACACAGATACAATCTGTAATTAAAATATCAAATGCCAGAAATTTATCTCTATCACTTTATCCAATACCAAATACAGTAACATTATGTAATTTTCGTACAATTATAGTACACATATCCGATACCACCTCGAGGACATACATGGACAGCGACCTTAATAAGAAGGTGAAGATTTCAAGCAATACCTGTTGACCAAATACCAAATTGTTCCAAATTAAAAATAAGTACGAATTTCCAAAGCTTCCTGCGTAATCCAATCCTTCACTCCAAAATTAATCTTATTTCAGGATTCCAGACCTATCGGTTCACCAAAATCCAAATTGTACCAAATTAAGTACATTTTAGTACCTACGAGTACAAATTTCCATATAACTAAATCTTACACTCCGATAGTAATCTAATATCTAAATTTCAGGATACCAGCTCTATTGGTTAACCCAATTCCAAATTGTACCAAATTTAGTACCATTTAATACACTTAAGCACAAATTTTGATAACGACCTACACCATACAGTCCAATAGAAATCTTATTTTTCCGAATTCCAACTCTACCGGTTCACCCAAATTTAAATTGTCCAAATTTAGTACACAAAAGTACGAATTTCTAAAACTATCTACACTCCTCAGTCTCGCAATGCTATAGTAATCTTATTTTCAAATTTCAGGATTCTAACTCTATTGGTCCTCCCATAATTTAAATTGTACCAAACTTAGTATAATTAGTACACATAAGTACGAATTTCCAAAACTGTCTGTATACCCCAATTGTACACTATAACAGTAATCTTAATTCCAAATTTAAGGATTCCCACTCTATCGTTTCACCCAAATCCAAATTGTACCAAATTTAGTACATATAAGTACAATTTTTCAAAAATACCGATATTATGCAATCCAAATTTAGTACACATAAGTACGAATTTCAAAAAGTACCAACATATATCAGTCGCACAGTGCTATAGTAATTTTACTTCCAAATTTCAAAATTCCAACTCTAGCCAAAACATAAATTATACCAAACCATTTAGTTCACATGAGTACGAATTTCAAAAACTACACACATACCTTGGTCCAACAATGCAATATTAATCTTATTTCTAAATTTCAGCATTCCAGCTCTATGGGTTGACCTAAATCGAAACTGTACCAAATTAAGTACCATTTAGTACCATTTTCATGCACATAAGTACAAATTTCGAAAATCACCTCAATATCCCAATCTTATTCTCCGCCAGTAATGTTTATTTCATGTTTCACGATTCGAACTCCATCCGTTCCTCCAAATTCGAATTGTACAAACTTTAGTACTGTTTAGTACTTTTCGTATATTTGAGTAGGCACTTCCACAACTACCTCCTTATAAGGTTGAGCTGTTGGCTCGATACTGCTCAAGCTTGATTCACATTCCAAATTTCGAGTTTTTAGCTCTGACCGTTCACATGATACGTAATGGTGCCAAATGTAGGGTATATACAATTTGATACGGTCGAAACGTGCTTAGTTGAAATAATGGTTTTAGACCCTAGGTCTCTTTTGGACAAATCCTTTTCAGAACATTTGGAGTCGATCTAGCGATGTCCGTCCATCCGTCCGTCCGACTGTCTGTCTGTCTGGCTGGCTGGTGCGCACGATAACTCTCGGTGGGAGTATCCGATTTGGTCCAAACTGAGTACATCGTAATATTTTTGTCAAACTTAGATCGAGTTCGGAGATGGGCAATATCGGTCCACTCCTTCTGGTAGCTCTCCCACAAAAGTTCGAAATTTTCAAAAAATATAATCCGATTTTGCATGTCCTAATATTTCCGTCAGTGCTCCACGCCCTCAAGTACCTCCCCGACAAATGGTCAACATTTTGAATTGTTAGATTAACTCCTTATTTCTGTGTATTTATCTCACGCAGTAAGAATCCACCGTGAGTCCACAAGCTCTTAAATTGAAAATCCGTAATATATAAGATTTTTATAAAAAGGTTTATTAGAAAAATTCAGGAAACAATGTAAAAGAAAACTCAAAACCGAATGACAAGAAAAGCACACAAAAACATTTCAACAAAGTATTTGAATTGAAAAGTATGAATACTACAACAATTGCCACCTCAAATCAAATGCTTTCTTAAAATAACAAATGCAAATATTACATTGTAATATGTAAAAGTTTACAATTGTGCTGATGACGTTGTTTTCCCAATGCTTTAGTTAGAATGTCTGCTGCATTTTCATCAGAAGAAATATATTCGATATCAATTACATGATCATCATATTTTTCGCGTACATAGTGATAGCGGATGTCAATATGTTTGCTCTTCTTTTGAACTGTTGGATTTTTTACCAAAAACTGAGCTCCTTGGTTATCACATAGAATTTTGGTAGGGTATTCTACATACATGTTGAATTCTAACTCATTAAGTAGTTCTCGATGGAAACACACTTCTTTAGTAGCTTGACATAAGGCTATATATTCAGCTTCCATCGTGCTTAAAGCTACCACTGATTGCTTGCGTGATTCCCAGGCTACTGCACCGTCTCCCATAAACAAGACAAAACCTGAGTAGGACCTGCGATCATTCACATCACATCCCCAGTCAGCATCCGCAAAACAATTAAGATTTCCTGAATTGGCTTTTAACGTAATTCTTCCCTCTGGGAAATTTCTCAAGTATCGCAAGACATGCTTAGCTACTTGAAAGTGCTCATTGTGTGGATGAGAATTGAATTGGCACAGTTTTGACACTACGTGCATTAGATCCGGTCTTGAAATTACCGCCAAATACATTAAAGCACCTGTCAAGCTCTGATACGAATGTGGATCCAAGTCTGTACAATTCATATCACACTTGACCAAAACAGTACCATTAGGCCATGGGGTGTTTGCAGGCTTACAGTCTGACATTTTCCAACGCTTCAGTACTTCTTCACAGTACATCTTTTGATGGATAGTTATATCACCTCTGGGTTCATCACGTTCAACTTCCATGCCTAAAAAAAACTTCACAGGACCACGATCTATAGCTTCTACATATTTATTCAAATTCGATACAATTTCGTTCATTTGCCTCTCAGTAGAACATGCTATTAACATATCATCGACATACAAAGCAATCAGGCTGATATCTTTTCCTTCCCTTTTGACATACACACAAGTATCGGATTTGCATCTTTTGTAATTATTTTTCATCAAAATATCGTTGACCTTTTTGTTCCACTCACGGCCTGCTTGCTTCAAACCGTATAAAGATTTTTGTAATTTGCATACTCGACTTGTGTTATTGTCAAACATAGGAGGTTGCATCATGTAAACTTCTTCATCTAAATCCGCGTTCAAATATGCCGCTACAACGTCGATATGATTTACCAACAATTTATGTTGTGCAGCCAATGACAGGAATAATCGTATGACCGAATGTCGAACAACAGGAGCAAATGTTTCTTTATAATCCACATTATACTTCTGGGAACATCCATGCGCCACAAGTCTAGCCTTATACTTTTCAACGGAACCATCAGGTTTGCGTTTCAGGGAAAACACCCATTTGCATCCTATGATATTCTTCCCCTTGGGTCGATCAACGAGAGTCCACGTTTGATTCTTCATTAAGGATTCATATTCCCTTACCATTGCTTCTTTCCATTTATCTGAATTTTCGGAACCCAGTGCTTCCGCAATTGTTTGAGGGTTTTCAATTATTGAGTTCAACATTTCTACATTTTCGACTATCCTTGGTCGAAGAACTCTATCTGTCTGTGGAATAATACATTTGTTCCTTCTTTTATTATTTGGAATAATTGGCTCTTGTATGTTTGATGATGGCAATTCAGATGCCTCGACACGAGTATTATTAGTTTCTCGATCGTTTGTCAGCTTCAAAATCTCTGTACAAAACACTTCAGGTTCGATTGATTCATCCGATAACTTTTCAAACGACTCTTCGTAAAATAAAACATCTCGAGCAACGCGAATTTGCTTTGATTTAGAATCCCATAACCGATATCCTTTGGATGAAGTGGAATAACCAACGAATTTCATTTTGACTCCTTTCGGCATAAATTTTCTTCCCTTAGATTTCGGACCTTTTTGTAAGACAATTGCATCACACCCAAAAATTTTAAAATGATGTACGGATGGTTTTCTACCTATCCATTTCTCGTATGGAGTAACATCTCCAAGAACCTTAGTGGGAGCTCTATTTCTTATGTAGGCAGCTGTATTAATTGCCTCTCCCCACAATCTTTGTGGTAAACCAGACGAATGCAGTAAACTTCTGGCCATCTCCACTAAAGTCCTATTAGCTCTCTCGGCTACTCCATTCTGCTGAGGGGTATAACAAACTGTCGTTTGATGAACTATACCCTTTCTTGCAAAGAAATTTTGGAATTTGATATTTATAAATTCCTTACCGTTATCACTACGAACAACCTTAATCTGACGATCTGTCTGCTTCTCTACGGTTGCAGCAAAACGTTCGAAAACTTCAAAAGCTTCAGATTTCTTCTTCAAGCAAAATACGAATGTGAAACGAGAAAAATCGTCTATAATGGTCATAAAATACGAAGATCCACCTATCGACTGCACATCCATAGGTCCGCATATATCCATATGCAACAATTCCAATACGTCTTTCGTTTGAATTGTAGAATAAGCTTTAAATGGTTTGGCAGATATTTTACAAAGTCCACATGTGACACAATCTATGCTATCAGGAACTTTCAATACCAATCCATTAACCATGTTTTTTGTCACTAATTTACACATATCGTGTACATTCATATGACCAAATCGTTTATGCCATTTTTGAGTTACATCCTTGTCAACAGCAACATTCAAAGACTGAACTTCATTTTCCATTCTAACCTTTGCAATAAACATCTCATCCACCAATTCAGCCATCAATATATTAACGCCATGGGTACTTTTCATTACTGCTCCATTATCGTGAAATACCACGGAATGCCCGGCTTTGATTATCTTTGAGATTGATAAGAAATTTGAATGAAGTTGGGGTACATACCATACGTTTCGCAATGTCAGAGTTGTAGTAGAAGTCTGCAATTTGATATCACCAATTCCTTCAGCAAAAATACTTTCCCCAGATGCCAATATAATTTGCTGTCTTGATTCTGTCAATGATTGAAAAAACAGTTTGTTCCTGCACATATGTGATGTCGCCCCACTATCCATAATCCATGATGTTGCAATTTTCGGTCTATTATCATATAAGGAACACGCATAATCTCTTCTTCTCTTCTCACTATCACCATTTTTACATTGAGATCGGATGTGTCCTATCTTACCACAACGAAAACATTTCATATTTGATGTAGGCGATTTCTTATTATTGAAATTGGTTTTTGATTGTTGCGAATGCATTTCATTTTTCAGATTATGCCCATAAATTTGATCTTTATTATGACTTTTGTTACCGCTCTTGGAGTTTGCGGCAAACGCAGTCTCGCCATTATCCACAGTCTTGTCGCCTTGTCGGGTTTCTTCCTCCAAAATCTTGGAAATTAATTTATCGTAGGTGGGTAATTTGTCTCTGCTCTCAATAGCTATAACAAAACCTTCCATTTCATCAGGAAGACTACAGAGCAATAAAATGGTCAATAAATCATCATTCAAACTTATTCCAATTTCCTTTAGTTCATCAATCGTGCAACAAAATTCATTTATTTGCACTGAAAATTTCTCAGCATGTCTGAACTTGAACCGAACCAACTTCTTGAATAACTTCACCTTTCTGGATGCCGTGTCAGCCTTGTATAATGAACTAAGTACATCCCATGCTTCCTTAGCTGTCGCACAATTCTTGATGTGTATTAATTCGCTCGCTTTCACAGAAAGGGTTATCGTTGCTAAAGCTTTTCTATCATTATTCATCCAAATTGTTTTTTCAGCAGCACCAATAGGACATTCAATCTCAATAGTATTCCATAGATCCAACGTTATTAGCAAGCTCTTTACCTGGATACACCACGTTCCATAATTTTCGCTGTTTAGTTTCTCTATGCTAGCCACAGAATTAGCCATTTTACTTCCCTTATTCCCAGATGTCCAATTTGCAAAATTATATTTAAGAACTTCGGAAATCTGGGCCCATAACCTTTGTTAGATTAACTCCTTATTTCTGTGTATTTATCTCACGCAGTAAGAATCCACCGTGAGTCCACAAGCTCTTAAATTGAAAATCCGTAATATATAAGATTTTTATAAAAAGGTTTATTAGAAAAATTCAGGAAACAATGTAAAAGAAAACTCAAAACCGAATGACAAGAAAAGCACACAAAAACATTTCAACAAAGTATTTGAATTGAAAAGTATGAATACTACAACATGAATAATTACAACTCTCATAAAATGTGATTGATGTAATAGTCCGATTGTCTTCAAATTTCACACATCCCAATAATTTTATTAACCCAAGGTCTGGTGATAAGATGGGCAAAATCGGTCTACTCCTTCTGGTACCTCCCCCACAAATGGTCGAAATTTGCTAAAAAATATATATTTTCTGCACAGAAAGGGAAGCAATAATCTAATTTTGCAAATCCTAATATTTGCCTCAGTTGTAGGACTCGTGTCAAAATGGATAGTATTGGTCCACTCCATCAAGTGTCTCTCCCACAAAGGGTCAACATTTTGACTAATTATAACTCTTGAAAAATATGATGTAAGAGTCCGATTGTCTTCAAATTTCACACATCCTACTATTTTTATGAACCCAAGATCTGGTAGTAAGACGGAATGTATCGGTCCACTCCTTTTGGAACCTCTCCCACAAACGTTCAAAATTTTAAATATCCATGAAGTTTATAAAAAGCGAAATCAACACCCGATTTCATTCCAGACATAGTACATCTCAATATTTCTATCAACACGAGATATGTTATAAAGATGGTAGAGATCGGGCCATTTATTTTGGTACCTGCACCACATAAGGTTCAAAATTTTGAAAAACTCACAGAAAACCAAATAAGCATCAAACTCTCTCTAAATTTCACACACACAAACATTTTTGCTAGCACAAGATCTGTTGTGAAGACACTATATATATCTGCGAACCATTTCGGGTACCTCACCCACAAAGGGACAATATTTGCAATACTTTTATCTGGCATAAATTGTGGAACAACTCAGCGATTCTTTAGTACTTGCTATATCTAAATATATGTCTCTCATACAGAATCCTGAGATGAATAAGGAATTTATGATTTCCCATAAATTGGGTATAAATGTTAGATTTTCTTATGTCATATTAATTTAGGTCAGATACGAAATTGACATTATTGACCCATTCTTTCCAAAACCCCTCCATAGAGGGTCAAGAGTTTGAAAATTCGTAACAGAAGTAAAAATATTTTAAAATAATCGAACATTGGCTGAGGGTATACATCTGTCGGTAAAACCGACCGATTCTTTATACCCTACAACACTATGTGTTGGGGGTATTATAAGTTTGATTGGGCCAAAAATTATGTAACACCTCGAAATATTGATTTCCCACATAGGAAAGTATATATGGATCTTCCTAGCTCGCCGAGCTGAGTCGATCTAGCTATGTATGTCCGTCCGTCCGTCTGTCCGTCTGTCCATGTTAATTTGTAATCACGCTACAGGTCGCAATTATGGCCCGATCCTTACGAAATTTTGCATGAAGGTGGGGTTAAGGTCAGAATAGAAGCCTATTTCTTTTGGAGATGATCGCCAAATGTTTAGGGGTTGAAATGGACCAAATACTGAAAATATGTCGGATTTTGCAGTAGCTATACAGGTCGCAATTATAGACCAATCGACGCGGATTTTCGCATGTAGCTAGAGTTTAGGGCGGGGAAGAAGCCTACCAAATTGGGTGATCATCGGATAATATTTAGCGGGTAAAATAGACCATATCTTTTGTGTTGAAAAAAATTCAAAAATTTTCATTAAACCGCGAATATTTTAAATCCCGGCGAAATCACAAAGCCGTGACAAAGTTACTTCTGATCTTTACATTGATATTAACATCCAACAAATCGGATATATAGCAAAATATGTGCGATATATATGTCTATCAAAGAAGATATGCTTGAAAAATCTCTTATATGTCGAGAACGGCTGAACTGATTTCGACAGTTCTCATTAATTCAGAATGGCCTCTTGGCAGGAAAGAAAAAACGTCTAAAAAATCGCATAAAAATATCTCTCTAAAGATGAAAATATAGATTTTGTAAAATTTTCTCATATTTTTCAATTTTTGTCATATTTTTGGCATATTTTCATTTTGAATTAAACATTTGGTAATATTTCTACAGCTAACAAAACTAAGTAGTTAGGATATAAGGATATCATATACAGATCTCATTTATGGCCCGATCCTTACTATATTTTGCATGCGGATAAAATGAGGGTCAAAATAGAAGCCTACTCTTTTTGGAGATGATCGCCATATATTTAGGGGTTGAAATGGACCAAAAGAACTGCAAAATTGTCAGCACGTCGTAATTCCCGATCCTCATGCACATTTGAATGGGGGTTACCGGACATTGCAAAAGCCAAGCAGTTTTGGATGGCCATCCAAAAATATTCAATGTGTGAAATAGTTTGCCAACTTTTGTAGACAAAATACGAAAATGTCCATTCCAGAGACTTTTTGGAGAACTCACAAATACAGGAAAGACGCACTTCTGACTATTTCGTTACCGCTGATTTCGTTGAAGAAGATAGTCAAATGTCTGTATCTCATATAGATGCGTTTCAGTCAAAAACCAATAATAAATGTTAATCTTTTGCCACTTCTAGGAGATTATAGGTCTTTGAGAAATATTGGTTCCAGATCTAGGAAGACCATTTACGTGCAACATCTACCAATAAATTGGAAATGAGCAAATTAGTTTAAGTTGCTATTATTCGAAAATTAGAGAACGAAACCTGATGGTTTTCTTTTATTATTTGTCACAATATCTTGTGGAATTCTTCCGAGTATCTCGCCTATTTAAACTGTATCGTTTATTATAGTGTTGTAGGGTATCCAACGGTCGGCCCCGCTCGACTGTAGCCTTTGCTTACTTGTTTTTACTTGTTTTTTCTTTCTTTTCACATTTTGCAATTTTAATTGGATGGTGTTTGTTGTAATGCAATAATCAAATCAGCAACACTAGGCAATGACCACGACGGGCCTTCAAAACAATTTGTTGTCGCTTTTAGAACTTGCAAAACTCAATGTCATTGATTGTAAAATATATTGATGCATTTTCCAGAAGTTGAGGAAAATACACATACAAAACTAAATAATTTCCATAGCATAGGGGCCGCGTGTTCAATGTTAGCGGCGGGTGATAATTCTTTTGTTTTTGGGGTCGTTATACTCATTGTGGGTATAACACGCCACAAAAATTGTCAAATAGATAAGGGGGTACAATTTGTACTAATACACAACATTATACGTTTTGCTGTTCTGCTATGTCAATTGTGATATATGTATGTGTGTATGATTTTAATGACATACATAACTCGTATAAACAGAAATATATACTTATGTAGGTGTTTTTTTGTTGTTTTTGAACTTTGAAACGTGGTTTTATTGCATGAGCCACTAATTTTTGCTGGCCACTAGACTTTGACATTTTTAAAAGAAAACCCTTTTATACCCTACACCACATGGTGGTCAGGGTATTATGTCTTTGTGCATTTGTTTGTAACAAGCAAAAGGAAACGAGATAGACCAATAGTTCCTTTTGATGATCTGCATAGAATCACATTCTGAGTCGATTTATGCATGTCCGTCCGTCCGTCTGTCCGTCTGTCCATGTATTTTTGTTAACAAAGTACAGTTCGCATTTATTGCCCTATCCAGGTGAAATTTTGCACAAATCATTTGTTTGGACCAAGGACGAACCCTATTGAAATTGGAGATAATCGGTCAAAATTTAGATATAGCTCCCATATATATCTTCGTCCGATTTGCCTTTTATTGTGCACCAAACGTGTAATATCAGCCCGAATTGTATGGAATTTTGCACATAGAACCAAATCAGGTCTGAAAATAAGTATGCCAAATTTGATCGAAACCGGTTCAGATTTAGCTATAGCTCCCATATATATTCTTCATCCGATTTGTTATTTTTGTCCCCCGCAGCCGTAATATGCACTCTGTAACACCAATATTTGGGGAAATCTATCAAATACAGCTCAGAAATACGTGTGCTAAATTTTATCGAGATCGGTTCAGATTTGGACATAGCTCCCATATATAACTTCGTCCGATTTACCTTTTATTGTGCACCAAACGTCTAATATTTGCCCAAATTATATGAAATTTGGCACATTGAGTCAAGAAGCTGGTATGTCAAATTTGGTGAAGATCGGTTCATATATAGTTATAGCTCCCATATATACTGTTCATCCGATTTGTCATATTTGTTACCCACAGCCGTAATATGCACTCCGTAACTCACTTTCTGAGTCGATTTATACATGTCAGTCCGTCTGTCCGTCCGTTTGTCCATGTGTTTTTGTGAACAAAATGCAGGTCGCAGTTATTATCCGATTGAGATGAAAATTTCCAAAAATATTTGTTTGGCCCAAGGACGAACTCTATCGAAATTAGTGAGAATCGGTTCAAATTTAGCTCTGATATATATCTTCAACCGATTTGAGGTTAATTGTGCACCAAACAGTCAATATCTGTCCAAATGACCTGAATTTTGGCACATCCGACCGAATTCAGTTAAATTTGGTAAAAAAAATCTGTTCAGATATAGCTATAACTTCCAGATATATGTTTCATCCGATTTGGTGTTTGAGTCGCTGCACTCCACAACACCAGAGTACCTGATATCAGATACAACCCAGAAATACCTCTGTAAAATTTTATCGAGATCGGATCAGATTTAGATATAGCTCTCATATATATCTTTTTCCAATATCAGGTTTATTGTGCACCAAATGGCCAATATCAGTCCAAATGACCTGAATTTTGGAATATCCGACCGATTTCAATCTAGAAGCAAGTACATCCAATTTGGTGAAAATTGGTTCAGATATAGCTCGGAATTGGTGTTTAAGTCCCTTACATTAGTAATATGCGCTCCACAACAATGATATTTGGTACCAGATATCAGATATAGCCCAGAAATACCTCTGTAAAATTTTATCGAGATCGGATCAGATTTGGATATGGCTCTCATATATATCTGTATCCGATTTCAGGTTTATTGTGCACCAAATGGCTAATAAATGGCTAAATTCATCCTAGAAGCAAGTTCTTCAAATTTGGTGAAAATCGATTCAGATATAGCTATAGTTCCCATAAGTCGATTTAGTCCGTTCGTCTATCCGTCTGATGAAAATACTTTGGAGTCCGAACGTTGTGAAGTAGGGAGACAAAAATTTCATTCAAATTCATTTTAGTTCCGTAGAAGTTTTGGTATAGAACCTAGGCTATATTGGTCGATGTTTTGGTATACAATATAACTACAGCCATACCCATATAACTAACTATCCTGGCAGATTTAATGTGTTTTCAGGCAATTTGTTTCTTGTAGGTAAGTTCCTTGCTGAAAACTCTTCATATAAGTCCAAGTTTTATTATAGACCCAATATATCTGCACCTCGTGACATTCGGTATTTTGATGATTTGTGTCATACTTTTCACCGGAATTGTTTCAAATTTGGTATTTGGAGTTTGTATAGCTCCATATAACGGTAGCTCCTGATATTCGGTATTTTGACAATTTTTTAGCGATATTGTTCAAAGGAATTATTTCAAAGTTGACATTTAGTGTTGCCAGTAAATATTATCTTCTCTCATAGAAAATAAGCTACATAGGCCCAAATTTTCGTATAACCCCTATATAATTGTTCCTAACGATAATCGGTATTATGTCGCACGTTTCACCATTTTTATACCATCCACCATACTATGGAGGGTATATTAAGTTTGTCATTCAGTTTGTAACTCCTCAAAATACTCATGTCAGACCCAACAAAGTATATATATTCTTGATCAGCGTGAAATTCTAAGACGATTTAGCCATGTCCGTCTGTCTGTCTGTGTGTCTGTCTGTCTGTCTGACTGTCCGTCTGTCTCTTGTAATCACGCTATCTTTCGAACAAATTGAGATAGAAGGCTAAAATTTTGCACACATGTATATTTTGCCAGTAGGCAGGTTAAGTTCGTAAATGGGTCATTTAGGTCCAAGTTATTATATAGCCCCCATATGACGGTACTTCCCGATATTCGGTATTTTGCTGATTTTAGCTACATTATTCACTGGAATTGTTTCCAATTTGGCATTTGAAGTTCGAAATGGATACTACATCCTAAGTCAAAAAATGAGCCATGTAGGTCCACGTCTTCATATAGCCCCGATATAACGGTACCCCCCGATATTCGGTATTTTGATGATTTTAGCGACATTATTTAATGGAATCGTTCCAAATTTGGTATTTGAAGTTCGTAATAGATACTGCAGCATAAAACAGAAAATGGGCCATGTAGGTCCACGTCTTCGTATAGCCCCCATATACCATACCCCCGATATTCGGTATTTTGATGATTTTAGCGACATTATTTACCGGGATTGTTTCAAATTTCGCATGTGAAGTTCGTAATAGATGCTGCAGCGTAAAACAGAAAATGGGCCATGTAGGTCCACGTCTTCGGTATTTTGTTGATTATAGCTACATTATTAACAGATTTTTCTTCAAGATTCGCATTTAAAGATTGTAATAACTTATGACAAAAGTTGCCTATGCAGGTCCACGTCGTCGTATAGGCATTCGGTATTTTTAAGATTTTAACAGAATTTTTAACGGATTTTATTTTTTTTTTTTTTGGAAATTAACAAATTTGTACCAAATGGTGGAGGGTATTAAAAGTTCGGCCCGGCCGGATTTACAGCTTTTTTACTTGTTTTTTTTTTTAATTTGGTATTTGGAGTTTGTAATGGGAATACCTTCCTATGAGAGAATATCACCTATCTAGGTCCACATCTTCGTATTTGTACCCACATAATGGTACCTTCAAATATTCGATATTTACCAGATTTTTCAACGGAATTGGTGTTTTTAAGTTACAATAGGTACCGCCTCCTCTGATAAAAAATGTACTTCTTTGACTAAAAACAACCTGTACGGCTAGGTGTAATTTTTCGTATATTTTAATACTTTCAGAGGCCATTCCAGAATTTTGGAAATTTTACATGTTTCTTCCAAATGGAGGGAGGGTAATAAATAATAATTGCATAGACACGTCGTAGATTTATATAATCAAAAACATTTTTCATAAAAATCCGCAAAAACTCAAAGAAACTACCTATTTTTTCTTATGACTAGATAATGATATTCTTTCGAAATCTTATTACCATAATTTGCTCCTCCCATAATTATGAAGGTCATTTAAAACTCAAAAAAAAAAAAACTCATTAAAGTACAATTTCTTCTTAACAATTATCCATTATTATGATTTATCTCTCGTTGTTTCCGGAAGATTATAGTTGATAATAGTAGCTCTGTTGCATTTGTATATCCATCATCATCACCATCATCGGCATC
Organism: Musca domestica; assembly: GCF_030504385.1. Classification (NCBI taxonomy): domain Eukaryota; kingdom Metazoa; phylum Arthropoda; class Insecta; order Diptera; family Muscidae; genus Musca; species Musca domestica. The sequence goes on along the minus strand of NW_026712299.1, from coordinate 1,697,936 downwards.
ATTATCCTCAAACTGTGAAGTGATTAACAAATGTTTAATTTCTGAATAAATATCCAATACTGGCTGGATAGTTCTGTTGAAATGCAATTCAAACGGGCTTTACCCTACAATGCAAGGTGTAGGCATTATAGGTTTCTCACGCTGTCCCGGAAAAAAATAGGGAATCAAGTAAATTAAGGCTACATTCTGTAATACGAGGCAAATGTTAACATTTTATGGGGGATATACCGCCGAAGTGAGCCAATCCAATGACTGAGAAAAAAACATCCAGAAGAAATGGAAGAAGCTGGAATCTTAAAATTCTGCACTAGGGTCAGTTTTGGGTGGGATTTTGAAAATTCGTACTAAAAGGGTACAAAAAATACTGTAATGTTCTAAAAATTTAATACTTTGTAGTGGATAAACCGAATGAGATTTAATTCTGAAACTTGGATAAGCTTTTTTTTTTTTGAAATTCGAACTTAGAGGTTACGAAAAGTTATAAAATGGTACTAAATTTGGTATTGTCTGGAAATTAGATTGATATATGAATGTGGTTTTGGAAATTTGTACTAAGTGTAAATGGTACTAAATTTGAAACAGTTTGGTTCAGGGTAAACGGATGAAGCCGGAAATTTTATATTGGGGTACCTGTTGGTGGTAAGCTTGAGAATTAAAGTTTGTTCTGGAAATGTGTACGAAAATTATAGAACGGTACTTAATGTGGTGCAATTTCGTATTGGTTGAAGGAATAAGGCTGGAATCATAAAATATGATATTGAAGTCTCTGTTGGTATCTGGGATTGAGATATGGAGGAGCTTGGAAATCTGCTCTATAATTGTGCGAAAAGTACTAAATTGAACTATATTTTTTTGGTACAATTTGGTATTCGATTAACTGATAGTGCTTGATATTATGTATTAGGGTCGTTGTTCATGTGTAGCCTGAACATACGGAGGTGGTTGCGTATTATAATTGTACCAAAAATATTTGGGATATGGAGGTGGTTTTGAAAAAGTGTACTACAGGTGCACGAAAAGTACAAAATAGTACTATATTTGGTATAATTTGGTATTGGGTGAACAGATAGTGCTTGCAGTTTGAAATTTGGTGTTAGGGTCGCTGTTCATGTCTAGCCTGGACATATGGACGTGGTTTCAGAAATGTGTACTTTTCTTGTGCGAACGGTACTAAATGGTAGTATTGCGTGAAGGAAAAGAGATTAAATCCTAAAATTTGATATTGAGGCCTTTGTTGGTATATGAGATTGAGATATGGAGGTGATTTGTAAATGTGTACGAAAAGTACTAAATAGTACTTTGTCTGGTCTGATAGTGCTCGAAATCTAGAATATGGTATTAGGATCGCTGTTCAAGTGTGGACGTATGGAGGTGGTTTTGTACTATAATTTTACCAGATGTACTGAACGATACTATATTGATATTTAGATTACTGATTATATCTGTGTTTGAGAATTGACGGTGGTTTGAAAATGCGTCATATATTTGTATGAAAAAGTACTAAATGGTACTAAATTTGGTAGTAGGTGAAGGGACGGAGCTGAAATCCTTAAATTTGATGTTGAGATCTCGGTTGGTGTCTGGAAGTGAGATATGGAGGTGGTTTTGGCACTTGCCAGTATTAAATAATTTCGAACCTAATGTAAAAATTTGGACACTTATTTCAAATTTCATGCGAATAATTGTTAACCAAAATAAAGACCTTTTGTTGAGAAGGTACTATTAGGTGTCGACCGACATTTCCCATATTTACATTAGATATATATTTGGTTTCAATATTGAGATATACGAAGTTTGAAAAAAATTGTGATTTTTTTGCAAAAAAATATAATTTTAACACTTTGTGGTGGAGGTACCAGTAGAAGTTGATCATCAAGTCCATAGTCACACTAGATCTGCTGTAGGCAAATGTTTGCGCTATGAGAAGTTAAAAGAAATATCGTTTATTTATTATGTATTTCATGAGAAATATAATTATTCAAAATTATGAGCATTTGTGGTTGAGGTAAGAGAAGGAACGAACCGATTTCGGTCATTTTCTCATAGAACCTATTGATTGAAACTATACAACGTTCATTAACTCAAAGAGTGAATTTTATTTTATTTTTTTTGAAAACATTTAAGAATTCATTTGTTTACGATTTGTACTTATTATAGTTCAATAATCGATAAGTACCATGTAATATAGTCGTCTTGTGCCGACATTAACTAACGATTATGCTACACGTTTTAATTGTGTGTTGGCCATATTCATTTGTGGCCATAATTTTAAATATCAGATTTATCGTGACTGTGTTAATGTGGCTTCACCATTGTTTTTATTTTTGTTAATAAATGTTTAATTTATTATTAATTTTTATTGTTTGCTTTCAATTAATATTAAATTAAGCAAAAACAACAGCTATTGTATAATTCCATGAAAAAGGGGAAATGCAAAAAAAAAAAAATAAATAAATAAAAAATTAACAAAACAAAATAATGATTAAACAATTGTCTGGCGGCTAGTGGTTTGGCGGTGACCAGTCAATAGCTAGACAATTGTCTATAGAATATTAGAATTTATAATATCAGGAAAACATTTTTAATTTTTTTTCAGAAAAGGTTTAAAAAAATCGCCTTATTGGTGCAATACTTAGACACTTAGAAAACATTTTTAAAAACTCTAACAATCTGTCGGAAAATAAAAAAAAAATATACATCATCAGCAATATTTAAAAAAGGCAAATAAGCCTTTGGAATCACGGAATAGAGTCTAATAATGTCTCAAAATATCCACATTATTGTCTCTAATAAAAATTTACGTTATACCTAGGCCCAAAAAATATCTTAGAAAATAATCCTTTATTTATCCCTTAATTCTAAACTTTATCTATGTTAGTTATACTATTTATAATTGAAGCATAGAGGAATAATTCTGAAATTTGGAATAAAGGTCGTTGATGGGGTGTAGGTTTTTTGAAATTAAAACTAATGCCATGTTTACGTTAGAACTTTTTGTAGGGTTAACCTACTTTGAGTGGATTTATTTGAAGTAAAAGTAATGGATATTACAATTTAAATCCAAATCCAGTGGGTTAACCCTCATATATATATAAACCTACTATAAGAGTGTACTAAGAAACTTGGTTCCGTTTGGTATTACCTGAACGGATAGAGCTTAAATGTAGACATTTGGTATAAGAATTAGGAAACTAGGGCTGATTTAAGGAGGTGGTTTTGAAAATGTGTAGTAAGTGTAGGAACTGCACCAAGTGGTACTACATTTGGCACAATTTGCATGTGGGCGAACGTCTGTCTATTGAAATCACGATAGAGTCCACATTATTTAATCTAGAGTTATGAAATTTGACACAAAGCTTTATATTATATGCAGGCTGATTGGTATTGGAAATGGGCTATATTGGTCCATGTTTAGGTATGACCATCACATAACGGTACCTCGTGATTTTCGTTATTTTTGAGGTTTGTGCCAGGATTTCCCACCACATCAGCTCAAACTTGACATTTGGGGTTCTTGAAAGGTCTGTTCTCTCAGATGTTCGATTCAGATCCACTAATTGATATAGCCTCCCACATAACGATTCCTCCCGGGTTTCGGCATTTTAAAGGTTTCTATCACAACTACCAACCAAATCAGCTGAAACTTTACATTTGGGGTTCTTTGTAAGCCTATACTCTCTTTGCGAAAAATGTTCGATTAACTTCTACTAATTGGTAAAGCCTCGATATAACGATTCCTCCCGGTTTTCGGTATTTTTATGGTTTCTGCCAGAATTTTCAAATAAATTCGATGAATAGATGGGTTTTGCTATTTGGGTTTGTTTTTTATTTTACTTAAAAGGGCTTGATATTCTAAGTTAAAATGTTCTACTCTTTTCATTATTTAATTGTAGAACAGTGTTGGCATGTTTGTTCGGGCAACCATAGCATTTTGTTGTTGCAATATGGTCAGGCTTAAACCCATTATTATTGTTATACCCTCCACCATAGTATGGAGGGTATATTAAGTTAGTCATTCCGTTTGTAATACCTCGAAATATACATTTTAGACTCCACAAAGTATATATATATATATATATATATATATATATATATATATATATATATATATATATATATATATATATATATATATATATATATATATATATATATATATATATATATATATATATATATATATATATATATATATATTCTTGATCAGCATAAAAGTCTATGTCGATTTAGCGATGTCCGTCCGTCTGTGTTTCTGTGAAAATTTAGCTTCCGAACAAATTGAAGTTGGTTATTCAAATTTTACTCACATGTATATTATGTCTGTAGGACTTTTGGTATTGAAAATGGGCCATGTAGGTCTACGTTTTGGTATAGCCCCCATATAACGGTACCTCCCGATATTCGGTATTTTGATAATTTTAGCGAAAATATTCATCGGAATTGTTTCACATTTGGTATTTGAATTTCGAAATGGATACTACAGCCTAAGACAGAAAATTGTCTGTGTAGGTCCACGTCTTCGTATAGCCCCCATATAACGGTACCTCACGATATTTGGTACTTTGTTGATTTTAGCGACATTATTGACCGGATGAATACTACAGCCTAGGACAGAAAATTGTCTTCGCAGGTCCACGTCTTCGTATAGCCCCATATAACGGTTCCTCCCTATATTCAGTATTTTGATGATTTTAGCGACATTATTCACCGGAATTGATTCAAATTTGGTATTTGAAGTTGGTAATGATTACTACAGCCTAGGACAGAAAATTGTCTTCGCAGGTCTACGTCTTTGTATAGCCCTAATGTACCGGTACCTCCCAATATTCGGCATTTTCATGATTTTAGCGTCATTATTAACCGAAGTAGTTTCAAATTACGTATTTAGAGTTCGTAATGGGAACTACAGCCTGCGACAGAAAATTGTCTATGCAGGTCCAGGTCTTCGAATAGGCCCCATATGTCAGTTCCTCCCTATATTCGGTATTTTGACGATTTTAGGTACAATACACACCGAAATTTAGTTGCAATACTCACCGAAATTGTCGTATTTGAAGTTCGTAATGGATGCTATAGCTTGTGACAGAAAATTGTCTATGCAGGTCCAGGTCTTCGTATAGCTTCGATATACCGGTATTTTACCTACATTATTCACCGTTTATTTCAAGTTTCGAATTTGAATATGGTAATGGCTAATGACAAACAATGCCTATGCAGGTCCACGTCGTCGTATAGACCCTATTATATTATTTTTAAGATTTTAACAGAAATTTAACGGATTTTATTTTTTTGAAAATTTCCAAATTCGTTCCAAATGGTGAAGGGTATTCAATGTCGGCCCGGCCGAACTTACTGCTTTTTAACTTATTTAAATTCGAGTTTTGTGGTATTTCAAAAAATTCACATTTTTACTTATGCCCTACGTCTCGCCTACAGGTTTTCAAGAAGACAAAAAAAAAACAGTAAAAAAAGTCTTTAAGTCGGGCGGGGCCGACTTTATGATACCCTACACCACTTTGCTAATTAAGTAGAGCTCCACATAAGAATTAAAAGTTTTTATGGGAGAATTCAATCATACACGCTTTGATTATAATTTTAATTTTAAGTTCAAAGGACTAAATATGCCGAAGCATTTATATCTTTTAGATTCGGACTTGTATTGCTCATTTGGTGCAAAATTAATTTGAAATCAGATAAAGATATATATGGGAGCTATATCCAAATCTGAACCGATCTCGATAAAATTTGAGAAAGATATTTCTGAGCTGTATTTGATATATTTCCCTGAATATCGTTGTAACGGAGTGCATATTAAGGCTGTGGGTAACAAATACAACAAATCGGATGAACAATATATATGGGAGCTATAGGTATATCTGAACCGATCTTCACCAAATTTGACATAATAGCTTCTAGACTCAATTCGGTCGTAAGTGCCAAATTTCATCCAATTTGGGCAAATATTAGACGTTTGGTGCATAATTCAAGGTAAATCGGACGAAGTTATGTATGGGAGCTATATCCAAATCTGAACCGATATCGATAAAATTTAGCAAATTTATTTCTGAGCTGTATTTGGTATATTTGCCCAAATATTGTTGTTACAGAGTGCATATTACGGCTGCGGAGGACAAAAATAACAAATCGGATGAACAATATATATGAGAGCTATAGCTATATCTGAACGATTTCGATCAAATTTGGCATACTTATTTTGAGGTCCAATCTGATCGTAGGTGCAAAATTCCATACTATTCGGACTGATATTACACGTTTGGTGCCCAAAAAAGATATATATGGGAGCTATATCTAAATTTTGACCTATTATCTCCAATTTCAATAGAGTTCGTCCTTGGGTCAAACAAATGATTTGTGCAAAATTTCATCTGGATAGGGCAATAAATGCGAACTGTACTTTGTTTACAAAAATACATGGACAGACGGACGGACGGACAGACGGACGGACGGACAGACGGACGGACGGACATGCATAAATCGACTCAGAATGTGATTCTATGCAGATCATCAAAAGGAACTATGGGTCTATCTCGTTTCCTTTTGCCTGTTACAAACAAATGCACAAAGACATAATACCCTGACCACCTTGTGGTGTATGGTATAAAAATATCCTTTAACAATACATTTTGTACACTTTACACAACATATCCCAAAAGATTTTTTGTTTAAATTTGGGTTTACAAATAGCCAACTAAATTTTAAAATCCCTCCGCTTTAACTCCTAAGGCACCTCTTTTCAACACAAAAAAATATATGCATACAATGCCCTCATTTTTCATGTTCACCGATAGCAATCAGTGTAAAAATGACAATCTCCCGCGCACAATTGAGAACTGTCATTATCGTCATGATGACAACAATTCACATGTACACACACATGCATATATGTCTACACAAACTACATATACATATAGCGGCTTAATTAAATCATTTAAATAACAATTTTAGCAAAAGCCCTCTATTGTTTAATGGCATCAAATTGAAATCTGTCATTTGATAGCAAAGACATGGGCAGGGGAGTGAGGGCGTTACGAACCTGCTGCTAATGCATAAAATTCTAAATTTCCATAAATGATATGGACGTGTGTGTGTGTATTTGCCCTTTAAATTGATTTTCATAAACACCCGCATTTGGGCGAGATAGTGATTTCAATCGTATTACTAATTTTAGTCGCCGTCATTATTCCCCTAGTATAGAGCCGTAAATGTCAGCATTGGAAATTAAATTGAAATTGATTTCAATTCGAATACAAAGTGTAACAGTTGTAATTGATTTGAAATTTGCCAAAGATAATGGTATCTGGGGGAACGTATAAATCGAGTAAATCAATGAAAAATTTGATGAACGAGATACAACCAAACTTTCCAATCAAAATCTTCACAAAGAAGTCCTGAAGAAATCCTTCATCTTTGAGTCCTTTATGGGAATACACAACTTTTTGGTCTTCTGTACAAAAAAATCCATTTTTGATCACAGAAGATCTTTCTCATGTCCTTATTAGAAAACATTGTGTCTGTGGAAGACCCAAAGAATATGTTCTCTCCATAGAAGGCCTATAAAAAGGTAAGAAACACTTGAAAAGTTCTCCTACCCAAATTAAGCCTGGCAATAGTCTTCTCTCCGTTTAAGGGCTATAGAAGACATCCTTCTATCGCAGAAGACTCGAATAGGTTTTCTACGATTTGAGACTGTCATCTACAGAAGACAAAACAAATAAAATAGAAGTAAGTTCGGCTGGGCCGAAATTTTGATACCCTCCACCTTCATATATAAAATGTCAAAATGTGGACCTATATCAAAAATTTTTGGTTAGGCAGTTGGGTGTCTAAAAATTTGGGGAAAAATTGGGGAAAGCCATCAGAATACCAAATAAAGGGATGTACTGCCATATGGGCCACATACCATAATGTGGACCTATGTTAACAGTTTTTTGCAAGGGCGTAAGGAACCTGTAACAGCCTTTAAATACCACATTCCTCGGAAAAATGTGTTGAAAATCGTTGAAATGCTTATAATAGGGGGTACAGCTATATTAGAGATATATGACCAAGTGGGAATATCTTTGGAAGTTGGTGAGGGACCTATAAAAACCTTCATATACCAAATGTTAAATATTTCCGTTCTAAAATATGACGAAATCGTGGAAATGCTTAAAATTAGGGGGTATCGTAATATGGGGCCTATACGAAAAAGTTGACCGATATAACGCATTTGTACCAAATTTAAGCAGTCTATCTCAAATCCATCGGAAGATAGCGCGAATACAACAGAAGAACGGATGGACGAACGGTCATTGTAAATCGAATTAGAATTTTACTCTGATCATCAATATATGTACTTAGTTGGGTCTAAAATGATTACTTCGATGAGTTATAAACGGATTGATAATCTTAATATACCCTCCAAGTTATGGTAGAGAGTATAAGAAACATGATTTTTCAACAGAAGATCGGAAGAAAGGTCTGGAAGGATCTTCTATCTATGGAAAACTGGATATCTTCTGTATGTGGAAGACCTTAAACAGATCTTTCGTCTACAGATGACCCCGAGGGGGTTTTCGGTCTGGAAAACTGCTGAAGATTGCAATATATCCATAGAAGGTATGAGGTTCTTATCTATAAAAAAGACTTGAAGACGCTTTTTCTATACAAGACCTGAAGATTTCTCTTCAGAATACCTGAAGCAAGTTTTCTATTTATTGAAGACCAGAATATTGTGTCTACAGAGGTCCTATAAAAGACCAGAAAAAGGTATCTTCTCTAAAGCACACTTGAAGAATACACTTTCTCTACAGGAGATCTGATAAAGATCTTCCTATACCACCTCAAGTCATTTTTTCTGGAGAGGATCTGAGAAATGCAATTTCTCTAGAAAGGACATGAAAAAATATTTTAGATAAGACCTAAATAAGTAAGTCTCTAGAGAACATCTCAAAAGGTCTTCTCCCCATAAAACACTCCAAAATATCTTTTCCCTCTTCAAAAAAAAAATCACTCTAGCGAAAACCTTAAAATCCCCTGCTAAGGATAGACCTAAAGATGTCTTTCTTCGAGAAGACCTGAACAGGTCTCTTTCTAGAGAAGACCTGAAGAAAGTCCTTATCCGTAGACCAGAAATTGTTCTCTTTATAGAAAGTATGAAGAAGTTCTGAAGGTCTGAAGAAGATCTTTTCCGTACAAAATTCTTGAAAATGGCCTTTTCCCCAGAAGACCCTAAAAGGTTTTCTCTTTAGAAATGGCCTAAAAGGTATTCTCTTTAGGGAACATCTCAAAAATATCTTCTTCCCAGAAAACACCTCAAAATGTCTTCTCCCTCCTCAAAAGGTTCTTCTCTCTCTAGTGAAGACCTTTAAAGATCTACCTCAGAAAAGGCCTTATTTTGTCTATAAATAATCGAAATAAAGTTTTCCTTAAGACCTGAAGACTTTCTTGTTACCATAAAAGCCTGGAAGAGGATATTTCTAGTTCTTGATATCGCAATATTCCATTCGGTAAATATTGAACATTGAGCTCGGGGTAAAACCAATGAAAATTCAAAAAGTGCAAGAACTTACACCGCAACAGAAAGAAAATAGACTCAAAAGAGCTAAAGAGTTGTTTCGCTTGGCCGAAAGTGGTGAACTGCCGAATTCGGTGTTCTCCGATGAGAAAACATTCGTTGCCCAGCAGTTTGTAAACAAACAAAATGATCGTGTTTACTTGCCAAAGAGGTCAGCCAGAACTCAAGCTCCTGCCATGGTGATGGTGTGGGCCGCCATAACAGCCGATGGTCGCTCTCCGCTCGTATTAATTGACCGTGGCATCAGAATAAATGCCGAATATTATTGCGAAAATATTCCGGAAGGTGTATTAAAGCCTTGGGCGCGAAAGTTCGCCTATTGGTAGACTATAGATGGACAATTTAGCATATTTATTTTAATTAAGTTTTGTGTCAAATATTATAGGGATCTTCCATGGATCGAATTATTTTAGAAAATAACTATTTCCCTATTACTGAAAACTTCTCGACTTCTAGTAGTACCGCAAACATTGACCTTAACACTCTGATGCAATATTCAGCTATTTCCTTATCCATTTTCTAACATCAAAACAAACAGTGATTTGCGTTTGCATTTAAATTTTTCGAGACTTACTTAATTGCTCTGAATTTCTCTAATAGCTTCGCAGAATATTCGCGAGACGACTGTTTACAAACAGTCGTCATTACGTGTACTTAGAGTTCTCTATGTAGATGACTCAGTGGAGATTGCAATTCTGTTTCTGTAATTAGCTATTATTCTACTATTCGGTCGGCCGTTGCGATGCATGGAGAGGAAGAGACAGTTAATGTCATAAAAAAAAAACTAGAAACCCATTACAGTCACTTTAATTTAATGGAAATTCTAAACGGCATATTGTGTTTATTGTTGTTGGTTGTTTGGTTGGCTGACTGGTGATCATTTTGCAAAACGCCGGTGTCCAGCATCGGGTGCTCGGTTACATCAATGTGGAACTATCACTTTAATGTGTCCGTAATTTGGTTTTTATTTGCTTATTGTTATCAACAATAGAGGCAGTAACTCTTTGTTGCTGTCCAATTGGAGGAAATCTAATCTAAGGTGAGAGGAAATCGGATACTATGAGGAAGAAAATGTTTGGTTGTCTAGGGCGGTGTTATGGGGGTTTGTTGGAAATCACAAGGTAAAAAAATTTCTATTTTTAATCCATTCCTTCTGAAGAAAAATTTAACTTTTTGTGGGGGAGGTACCAAAAGAAATAGACCGATATATACCATCTTCACAACAGATTTTGTGTTAGTAGAAATAATGTGATGTATATAATTTGAAGACAATCGGACGCTTACATCACATTTTATAAAAGTAATATTAATCCAAATTTTTAATCCTTTGTGGCGGAGGTACTTGATTGATTGGACCGATATTGTCGATTTTTGCACCTGATCTAGCCCTCATACAAATATTAGAATTTGCAAAGTTTGCACCAATATGGACTATCCCTATTTATACCCTACACCAAAAGGTGTAACAGGCAAAAGGAAACGAGATAGACCCATAGTTCCTTTTGATGATTTGCATAAAATCACATTCTGAGTTGATTTATGCATGTCCGTCCGTCTGTCCATGTATTTTTGTGAACAAAGTACACTTCGCATTTATTACCCGATCCAGATGACATTTTGCACAAATCATTTGTTTGGCCCAAGGACGAACCCTATTGAAATTGGAGATAATCGGTAAGAATTTAGATATAGCTCCCATATATAGCCCGAATAGCATGGAATTTTGTACATACAACCAAATTAGTATTAGTAATAAGTATGCCAAATTTGATCGAAATCGGTTCAGATATAGCCATAGCTCCAATATATATTGTTCATCCGATTTGTTATTTTAGTCCTCCGCAGCCTTAATATGCACACTGCGACAAAAATATTTGGGGAAATATATCAACTACAGCTCAGAAATACCTTTGCTAAATTTTATCAGGATCGGTTCAGATTTGGATATATCTCCCATATACAACTTCGTCCGATTTTCCTTTTATTTTGCACCAAACGTTTAATATTTGTCCAAATGGGATGGAATTTGGCACTTACGACCGAATTGAGTCTAGAAGGTAGTATGTCAAATTTGGTGAGGATCGGTTCAGATATAGCTATAGCTCCCATATATATTGTTCATCCGATTTGTTATATTTGTTACCCACAGCCGTAATATGCACTCAACGATATTCAGGGAAATATATGAAATATATCAAATGGGCAATACAAGTTCGAATTTAAAAGATACAAATGCTTCGGCATATTTAGTCTTTTAAATTTTAAATTATGATTATAATCATAGCGTGTATGATTGAATTCTTACATAAAATTTTTTTTATTGTTATGTGGAGCTCTACTAAATTAGCAAAGTGGTGTAGGGTATCATAAAGTTGGCCCCGCCCGACTTTAAGACTTTCTTTACTATTTTTTTTTCTGTGAAAATGTTGTCCTTTGAAGGGAGGTACCAGAAGAAGTCGATCGATATTGCATATAAATTTAATAATTATATTTCGATGAAGAAAGTTTGAACAACATCGGATACTTTTTTTAAGAGACTCTCTCCGGTCGATTCTAAATGTCCCGAAAGGGATTTGGTCCCTAGCGGTCTTTCAAGTCGTATTTTATTCCCTAGTCTACAAAAAAAAAAATCAATAAAAAAACAGTAAGGAAAGGTCAAAAGTCAGGGGGCCGACTATATGATACCCTTCTCAAATATGCGAACTTAGAAGATATTCCGTAACAAAAAAGTTAATATTGGGAATTTAGGTGAAGAGGATCATACAAACTATTAACTTTATTTAAATGTGTATCATGACTTTAGAGCAGCACAATTTGGGAACTATATCCAACTCTGAATCGATTTACAACAAATTTGACCAAATGGAAAAATTCGGTTGAATACGAAAAAATCTATCCAAATTGGGTGAACAATAAAAAAAAAACTGCAACAAAGTCAAACCCCATAATTTTTATTTTTTTTCTTAATTTTATTGAATGAAAGCAAAAAATGTTGGAAATAGCATCAAATTTTAGAATAAATTTAGATTTGTTCGAATTGGTCACCTTTGGCACGAATTATGGCCTTCAAACGGCCAATGAAACCGTCACACGCTGCCCGATTGCGGTATTTTGGCCCATTCGACACTTTGGTGATTTTTAGTGCCAACCTTGCTTTTCAAAATACTTCAGACGCAATAGTCGGATTGGTATCCCGAGATTTTGGTGGCCATTGTGCGCTGGAAATGAAGCGCAATGAAGAATGGTTACAAACATTCTTGGATGGCGCGTGCTGAGTGCGATGGTGCTAAGTCTCGTTGGAACGTCCAAGGTCTGCGGCCATGTTTACATGCCCAGGGCTTTAATATACCTTCCAGAATATTTTCGCTATGCCACGGTCGATTAATAATAGCCGAGAGCGACCATCGGCTGTTATGGTGGCCCACACCTTCACCATGGCCGACGCTTAAGTTCTGGTGGCCAACCGAAGGTGCACATTTTCAGCTGAACTCTTTGGCAAGTAAACACGATCATTTTCTCTGTTTACAACCTGCTGGACAACGAATGTTTTCTCATTGGAGAAAATCAAATTCGGCAGTTCACCACTTTCGGTCAAGCGAAGCAAACCGTTAGCTCTTTTGAGTCTTTTTTCATTTTTATATTCACGAGCCATTTTCGGCCACTGCGACTCGGGTTTCGATCAAGTGGTTTTTTTACTTTTCTAAGAATTTCTTCTGATGTTGCTGTTTTCTTCCATCCACTTCCTTGACGTCGGGATACGCTATCAGTATCACTGTAACAAGCGATGTTACGAAATACATAAGATTTATTCACATTAAAATGCTGGAGTGCTCTAACGATAGCCACTTGTAGTTTTACAGCCAAGTATAAAGAAATCACACTATCACGCTTGAATTCCATCACGAATAACTTTTTTTCTGGAAAATTCTCACCAAAATGCTTTTGTACGCTTGTAAACAATATAATGAGCTGTCACTGGAATAATGTTAACAGCTGTCGGACGAGTAGCATAGAAATGTCAGCAGTCTGAAGTTGGTTGCAGTTTTTTCATCTCACCCTGTGTATAATCTTCATACTCTATATCTTGAAATAGATAATTTATAGAAAATCCCGCTGTAGGTCAATTTTCTTATCCAAAATCAATCCCATTAAACATTTAAAAGTTTAAGGTTTAGACTGCGAATGTACAAACATCTCATAAAATTCTTCTCCTCTATAGGAATAAAGCCAGATTTCAATGATCCTATCTATCTCTTAACAAAATGTTGTGCAATTTCGTAACTGTTAGTATTTTTCATACTTCCCTAGGAGTGCTGCTCATTCAGCCGTTTCGCCTGGGCGAAACCTCATTCAGTCAATCTTTCTAATATTAATAGAGATAACGCTCTCATCTGAAATGTTAACATTAGAGGTCGATGGGAAAATTGATGAGAGAGATAGTGTCAAGATGTTAATATTTTTGATTAGATTGCATTGCTATTTAAATGTCCATCAATGTATTTGCAACGTTTGCTACTCTGTAATTGAAATAACAACAAATGAAACCGACAACAACAACAGCTACAATAAAACATTGAATTTCCCTTAATTTGTTTTGTTCAACTGCTGATGTTTGACTGACCGGTAATGTCGTTGTTGTAATTTTCAGTTATTTTGTTGCTAAAGAAGAAGAAGAAGACGACGAGAAAAAAAACAACAAATGTATTTACGCTTAAGCACGAACATTGATTAAAGCATGAAAATACAAAAAACAAATGCAATAAGTCAAATCAAATAAAATATAAAATAAGAAATAAATATTAGGTTGGACCGAACTCTTTGAAAGCCTACACCATCTAAACCAAAGATTTATAAAGGAGAAAGAGTGAATTCTGAAAGTTCACTTCTATGGAAAACCTGGCATTATCGTCATATGGTAGATCACTTGGATTTGTTATAATTTGAAATCAAAATAAGTAAAAAAGCTGTAAGTTCGGTCGGGCCGAACTTTGAATACCCTCCACCATTTGCAACGAATATGGCATAAATATAGATATGGGAGCTAAATACAAATCAGAACAGATCTCTATAAAATTTGGCAAAGGTATTTCTGAGTTGTATTTGGTATATTTCCCGTTACTACCGAGTGCATATTAAGACTGTGCAGGAAAAATTCAACAAATTGGATGAAAAAAATATATGCGAGCTATAGCTATATCCGAACCGATTTTCTCTAAATTTGACATACTTGTTTCTAGATCCAATTTTGTCGTAAGTGCCAAATTCTATTGCATTTGAGCTAAATATTATACGTTTGGTGCACGTAAAAAGGCAAAATCGGACGAAGATATATATGGGAGCTATATCTAAATTTTGACCGATCATCTCAAATTTTAGTAGAGTTCGTCCTTCGATCAAACAAATGATTTGTGCCAAATTTCATCTGGATCGAGCAATAAATGCGACCTGTACTTTGTTTGCAAAAATACATGGACAGACATGCCTAAATCGACTCGGAATGTCATTTTTTGCATATCATCAAAAGGAACTATGGGTCTATCTCGTTTCCTTTTGCTGTTACCAACAAATGCACAAAGACATAATACCCTGACCACCTTGTGGTGTAGGGCATAAAAATAACGAATTTAGCCGTTATATTAGGATCTATACGACGACATGGACCAACATAGGCAACCATTACAATATTGAAATGCGAAATTAGAAAAAAATCGGTGAACAATGTAGCTAAAATCATCAAAATACCGAATATAGGTTGGTACCTCCCTATACCATATAGGGGCTATACCTAAACGTGGACCTACATAGACAATTTTCTGTCATAGGCTGTAGCTACCATTACTAACTTCAAGTACCAAATTTGAGACAATTCCGGTGAATAATGTCGCAAAAATCATCAAAATACCGAATATCGGAAGATACCGTTATATGGGGGCTATACCATAACGTTGACCTACATGGCCCATTTTATGGCAAATATGGAGCATCCGATTTGGTGCAAACTTGGCATATCCCAATATTATTATCAAATTTAGATCGAGTCAGGAGATGAACAATATCAGTCCACTTCTTCTGGTACCTCCCACATAACATGTCAACATTTTCAACAAAATTTTGAATGTCCATGAAACTTATAAAATTCAAATTTAACATCCGATTCCATTCAGACTTGGTACATCTCAATATTTTCATCAACACAAGATCTGTTATAAAGATGGTGGAGATCGGACCATTTCTTTTGGTACCTTCTTAACAAAGGGTCAAAGTTTCGAATAACCAAAACGACTATTAAATACGAAATAAGCATCCGGCTCTCTTTATATTTCACACATCCCATTATTTCCACTAACGCAAGAAAGAAAATAGACTCAAAAGAGCTAAAGAGTTGCTTCGCTTGGCCGAAAGTGGTGAACTGCCAAATTTCTCCGACGAAAAAACATTTGTTGTCCGGCAGTTTGCAAATAAACATAATGATCGTGTTTACTTGCCAAAGAGGGCAGCTGAAAATGTGCACCTTCGGTTGGCCACCAGTATTCAAGCGCTGGCCATGGTGATGGTATGGGCCGCTATAACAGCCGATGGTCGCTCTCCGCTCGCATCAGAATAAATGCCGAATATTATCGCGAAAATAGTCTGGAGGGTGTATTAAGGACTTGGGCTCGCAAACATTTTGGCCGCAGAAATTTGACATTCCAACAGGACACAGCACCATCGCATTCAGTGCGCGCCATCCAAGAATGGTTACAAAATGAGGTTCCTCGCTTCATTTCCAGAGCACAATGTCCACCAAAATCTCCGGATACCAATCCGTTGGACGATTGTGTCTGGAGCATTTTCGAAAGCAATGTTGGCACTATAAAATACCAAAGTGTCGATCACCTCAAGCAAGCGCTTCACCGGGAATGGGCCAAAATACCACAGAGCAACATTCGGGCAGCGTGTGAGAGTTTCATTGGCCGTTTGAAGGTCACATTTCGTGCCAAAGGTGACCAATTCGAAAAAATCTAAACTTATTCTAAAATTTGATGCTATTTTCGACATTTTTGGCTTT
The DNA here is from genome assembly GCF_030504385.1 of Musca domestica. NCBI lineage: Eukaryota > Metazoa > Arthropoda > Insecta > Diptera > Muscidae > Musca > Musca domestica. The sequence goes on along the minus strand of NW_026712299.1, from coordinate 1,681,311 downwards.
CATTCAATAAAATTAAAAAAAAAACTGTAAAAATTATGGTGTTTGACTTTGTTGCAGTTTTTTTATCTCACCCTGTATTTTAACTAAGAATATCAAACCTTATTAGTTAAAATAAAGAATAACCCAAATAGCGAAACCCATATTATTATCTAATTTCGTTGGAAATTGCGGCAGAAACCTTAAAAATACCTTTGAGGTATTGCTATACGTGAATCGAACATTCTTTGCAAGGAGTGAACAGACCTACCGAGAACCCCAATTGTCGAGTTTCAGCTAATTTGTTTGGAAATTGTACAGAAACCTTTGAAGTACCGTAAATCGGAAGGCACCGATGTGAACCACATTTTCAATAAGACGACCTCCAGCGAAAATTTTTTGCTGGGAGAAAACACACCTATCATGAACCCTAAATATAAAGATTTAGCTTATTCGGTTGGGAATTGGGGCGGAAATCTTCAAAATACCGAAAATATGGAGGTACCGTTATATAGGGGCTATACCTAAACGTGGACCCATTTAGCTCATTTTCAACACCAATCAGACTTTGACTTTGTTGCAGTTTTTTTATCTATAGTCCAAACCTGACATGTCGCAATATTTATATCATATTTATTTAGATCCGATACAAAATGGATAATATTCGGAATCTGCTCCATAGAGGGTCAACAAATTTGAATAATCATAACAGAAGTCATAATATATTTAAATAATCGAATATTGGCTGAGGTCGGCAAAATCGACTGAAACATTTAGACTTGTTCTTTATTAGTTCAGAAATGAAATGACAATCTCGTCACCTCACCCCCCATTCCGCGAAGAAGTGTACAAAAATATAATGAAATTGTATGTCCAAATTCGAAATGTAAAAAACACACACAATAATCATACAACTATCCAGCAACTACCCATTATTGTCACTCACTCATGTGTACGTCGGATGGAAGGTATAATTTCGTCAAAGGGTTCGGTACGCAAGCCGGCATAGCTTTAACAGCTCATACGGTGCAGTAGCAGTAAGCTGCTCATTTGTATGGAATCGCATTGATTCTCACAAATGTCATTGCAGCTGAAAAAACAGCAACAACAACAACAACACACTGACAGTCAGAACATGCTGGTAGACTAACAAGCTAGCGGCGGTTAGCAAGCGGACAAGTCAGCCAGACAGCAAAGTCAACTGCGCAACAAGCATTCTTACTTCTAGAATAAATAATAGCCATAAATGACGTTGACGTCTACACCGCCGTCATTGTGCTCTGTCGCTTTGAAGCCCCCAACCGAACGGAGTGTCTGTCCCAAACTAGAATTGAGTATAAACTGAATGACTGAGAACCTGTCGCTTTTAATTGTATTCCAAAACCGGCCAAGTTTTCAACAAACCTTTGTAGACTGCAGACGCGCAAAGACAAGACAAACAAAAATCCAACAACAACAACGACGACAAGAATATTTCAAAACCAATATAGAAATTGAAAAAATAAAAAAAATTAAATTTGAAAATAATTTTGAATAAAATTCAAAACGGAAATAAGTGACGTTCCGCAAAAAATAAAAAAGGTGTGTGTGTCTGTGTGTGCGAGCTGTCATATTTTTGTTATTTCGTTTTTTATTATTCATACACACGACAACAACAGCAACAATAACAACAATTTAATTACCTTTAATTAAATCACCAAAAAAAACAAATAAATAAAAATATTAATTTAACCAAACGTCTTCTGTTTTTTTTTGTTCTAGAATTTTTCTTTTGTTCGCAGTTGAAAAAACAAATTTGAAAAACAAGAAGTGCCAGATAATATTTTGAAAAAATCAATATTGAAAACAACAAATATTCAAATAAAAGAGAAGAAAAAATAACCAAATAAAGATTTTCCAATTGCGTGAGTGATTGTTGAGCAAAGAAAAGGAAAAGTAAAACAGCAACAACAACAACAACAAATACCCCCCATCGAAAGCGACAAAATGAAATCTTTCATTGGTCTATTCGCTGTCACCTTGCTGGCTCTGAATGGCGTTTTGTCATTACCAGGTAAGTGGGTCAAAACGTAACCGAATTAAAATAAATTGAGAATTATTTGCGTATTTACGCTTTTTTATTTACGTTGTGTGAGGCTTTTGGGTATTATTTTTTGATGGCTTCCAAATATGTCGGCGCGGGTGGACATTAGGGTGTAATGATAGGAAGAAAAATTGTTATTCAATAAATGTTTGGTATGAAATTTTTGGTTTCGCCATAAGATGAGGCTATATAAATATTATCGATGACAGTAAAATTATATGCCAGAACGATTCAGAATTCGATTTCAAAATCCCAATACTTTGACATCACCGATTTAAAAATTATGAATGGAGTCGAAAGTATCAATCGGTTTGACCGTTTATCGGGAAGGTAACAGAAAGTGAGATCGATATTTCCCAATTTTACCTAATTACACATAAATATTAATATATGCGAAGTTTAAAAAAATCGAAAATAAAATTGAATTTTTATGAGAGCTGTTATTTTTTTTTTTTGGAAATTTTGACCTTCTGTGGAAGGGAGTTTCGTGGCAAATTCTAGCTAAAAATTGGGAGTTGTATCAGCCCAATGAACCATTTAAACCCAATACCAGCAGGTTGAAAGTAATCGATTATCTCCTAAAAATGCACAAAACAAAATCTCTTATTTTCCTCCTTACCAAGTAATGAGTATGGTGTGTCTGACTACATAGCCGAGACTAAGCGTCGGCATACAAAGAAATAAATATTAAAATACCATGAGTTTCAGGTCGGGGGCATAGTGTGAAATGTATTCAACTTCAAATCACAGGTTGCGAGTTAAATATCAGCAGAGAACCAAATAGTGGAAAAGTGAATGGTGCCCGAAAATAATCCCGATTCCAATTATGGGGATGATGTCCGGTTTTTTTTAGTCATGATCCCCATATAAAGTGGGAATTAGATCCGTTTCGAAAGCAGAGTATGGCCGTTAGAAGTGGGGATTATGGCCGAAAATTTATGTCCGACGAATTTTCGGACATTATCTCCAGAAGAAAAAAGCAAAGCTTAATTTGAATTAGGGGCTATGCTCGGATCAACCTGCAATGTTTATCACATAAATCTAATCATAAGGCTTCAAGTTCAATACCAGCTGCAGAAAAATAGTGAAACGTGGATGGTGCCCGGATAGAATCGCGATTCCAAATATGGGAATCATGTACGTGTTTTTTGATGATGATCCCCATATAAAGTGGGGCTTATGTCAGTTTTGGAAGCGGAGTATGACCGTTTGATGTGAGGATTATGGCCGAAAATTTATGTCCGACGAGTTTTCGGACATCATCTCTAGAAGAAAAAAGCAAAGCTTAATTTGAATTAGGGGCTATGCTCGGATCAATCTGCAATGTTTATCACATAAATATAATCATAAGGCTGCAAGTTCAATGCCAGCTGCAGAAAAATAGTGGAAACGTGGATGGTGCCCGGATATAATCGCGATTCCAATTATGGGGATCATGTACGGTTTTTTTTATCATGATCCCCGCATAAAGTGGGGCTTATGTCAGTTTTGAAAGTGGAGTGGGGATTATTGGGAGGGAAATTTATGTCAGACAAATTTTCGGACATTATCTCCAGAAGAAAACAAAGCTTAAATTGAACTAGGGGATATTCTCGTATTGACCTGAAAATTTTATTACATGTTATTTTAAACCTTTTTTTTGACGCAACAATTTGGATTCGGATTTATACAAAATTGGTATCACTTGGAAACTTATGGAAATACTTATCCAACAATTCATATGATGGGGTTGTTTGAACCGGTTTCGGAGCAATACATGAAATGTAATGTTCCGGGACTTTTTAAAGAGTCGAAAATGGACTCATTATGAGGTATTAAGACATACCGCAGAGGAGAAAATTTCAAGTCCCGACCCCAATTTTCGGATCGAATAACGGGGTATTTTAGAATATTTCTCCCAGGAAAATTATTTTTTTTGCCATTTTCACGAAAAAACTATGTCCGTGGGAACCATAATCCAAATGACACGGCACCAAAGTAGATTCTAAAAATAAAAATTCGGCTTCTTTTTCGAATTTTTGGGGTCAAGTAATATTCGTTTATTTCGGTTGACAAGCCTTTTGTAAAAATAATGTTTTAATAGGTTGCTTTGTAGTTACTCACTATGCTGTACTAAGTTCGAAATACATCAGTTATTTTCTTTGTTTCTTAAAGAGCATATAACACATTATAAGGAGGGAATACTAAGTTTTTAATTCTACATCCGAACGGAATGAAGTAGGTTGATAAAATTTAAGTCAAAACAAGTAAGCAAAGGCTACAGTCGAGCGGGGCCGACCGTTGAATACCCTACAACACTATAATAAACGATACAGTTTATATAGGCGAGATACTCGAAAGAATTCCACAAGATATTGTGACAAATAATAAAAGAAAACCATCAGGTTTCGTTCTCTAATTTTCGAATAATAGCAACTTAAACTAATTTGCTCATTTCCAATTTATTGGTAGATGTTGCACGTAAATGGTCTTCCTAGATCTGGAACCAATATTTCCCAAAGACCTATAATTTCTTAGAAGTGGGAAAAAATTAACATTTATTATTGGTTTTTGACTGAAACGCATCTATATGAGATACAGACATTTGACTATATTCGTTAACGAAATAGTCAGAAGTGCGTCTTTCCTGTATTTGTGAATTCTCGAAAAAGTCTCTCGAATGGACATTTTCGTATTTTGTCTACAAAAGTTGGCAAACTATTTCACACATTGAATATTTTTGGATGGCGATCCAAAACTGCTTGGCTTTTGCAATGTCCGGTAACCCCCTTTCAAATGTGCGTGAGGATCGGGCGATAATTACGACCTGCCGACAATTTTGCAGTTTTTGGTCCATTTCAACCCCTAAATATATGGCGATCATCTCCAAAAAGAGTAGGCTTCTATTCTGACCCTCATCTTATCCCCATGCAAAATTTTGTAAGGATCGGGCCATAAATGCGATCTGTATATGATATCCTGATATCCTAAATACTTAGTTTTGTTAGCTGTGGAAATATTACCAAATGTTTAATTCAAAATGAAAATATGCCAAAAATATGACAAAATTGAAAAAATATGAGAAAATTTTACAAAATCAATATTTTCATCTTTAGAGAGATATTTTTATGCGATTTTTTTAGACGTGTTTTCTTTCCTGCCAAGAGGCCATTCCGAATTAAACACAACTGTCGAAATCAGTTCAGCCGTTCTCGACATATAAGAGATCTTTCAAGCATATCTTCTTTGATAAACATATATATCGCACATATTTTGCGATATATCCGATTTGTTGGATAATAACATCAATGTAAAGGTCAGAAGTAACCTTGTGAAAGCTTTGTGATTTCGCCGGGATTTAAAATATTCACGGTTTAATGGAAAATTTAGATTTTTTTCAACACAAAAGATATGGTCTCTTTTACCCGCTAAATATTATCCGATGACCACCCAAATTGGTAGGCTTCTTCCCCGTCCTAAACTCTAGCTACATGCGAAATTCCGCGTCGATTGGTCTATAATTGCGACCTGTATAGCTACTGCAAAATCCGACATTTTTTCAGTATTTGGTCCATTTCAACCCCTAAACATTTGGCGATCATCTCAAAAAGAAATAGGGTTCTATTCTGGCCCGACCCCGACCTCCATTCCAAATTTCGTAAAGATCGGGCCATAATTGCGACCTGTAGAGTGATTACAAATTAACATGGACAGACGGACAGACGGACAGACGGACAGACGGACGGACGGACATACATAGCTAGATCGACTCAGCTCGGCGAGCTAGGATGATCCATATATACTTTCCTATGTGGGAAACCAATATTTCGTGGTGTTACATAATTTTTGGCCCAATCAAACTTATAATACCCCCAACACATAGTGTTGTAGGGTATAAATATTTTAGTGCTGTGACATTGTTGGTATTGAAAGCAGGTCATCGGTATCGCCCCACATAATACGTTAACGTTCTATATTCAGTATTTTGATGATTGGACCCATATGAAATTGTTGGAATTTGGAGTTCGCAAAAGGTTCTATCTCCCATGACAGAAGTATATATTCTGGATTAGCTTAAAATTCTAAGACGATCTAGCGATGTCCGTCTGTCTGTCTGTCAGTCTGTCAGTCTGTCTGTCCGTCCGTCCGTCTGTCTGTGTATTATAATCACCCTATCTTTCGAACGAATTGAGATAGAAGGCTAACATTTTGCACACATCTTTATTTTGCCAGTAGGCAGGTTAAGTTTGTAAATGGGTCATGTAGGTCCACGTTTTCATATAGCCCTCATATAACGGTACATTCCGATATTTGATATTTTGAGGATTTTAGCGACATTATTCACCGGAATTGTTTCAAATTTGGAATTTGAAGTTCGTAATGGAAAATTGTCTGTGCAGGCCCAGGTCTTCGTATAGGCCCCATATATTATTACCGCACTATATTCGGTATTTTGACGATTTTAGCTACATTATAAACAGATTTTTCTTCAAGTTTCGGAATTAAATATTGTAATAACTTATGACAAAAGTTGCCAATGCTGGTCCACGTCGTCGTATATGCATTCGGTATTTTTAAGATTTTAACAGAATTTTTACGGAATTTATTTATTTTTTTTTTTGGAAATTGCCAAATTTGTACCAAATGATGGAGGGTATTAAAAGTTCGGCCCGGCCGAACTTACAGCTTTTTTACTTGTTATACCCTCCACCTTGGAAAGGAGGGTATATTAACTTTGTCATTCCGTTTGTAACATCCTTAAATATTCGTCATAGACCCCATAAAGTATATATATTCATAATCAGGATAAAATTCTAAGTCGATTTAACGATGTCCGTCTGTCTGTCTGTTGAAATCACGATACAGCCCACATTATTTGACGTAGAGCGCCAACATTTAGCAGAGCAATTTGTATTGTGTCTAGGACGATTGGTATTGAAAATGAAATATATCGGTCCACGTTCTGGTATAGTCCCCATATAACGGTACCTCCCGATATTCGGTATTTTGATGATTTATGCCACATTTTTTCACGGATTTGTCTGAAAAGTGGTATTTGTAGGTCATAACGGGTCCCAGTGAGTGTGGCAAGACATTGCATGTATAGGTCCACGTTTTGGTATAGCCGCCATATAAAAGTTCCTCCCGATATTCGGTATTTTAATGGTTTTTGCCACATTTCTTCTAATGTTTCCTTTACCATGAGGTGGAGGGTATTAAAAGTTTGTCCCGGCCGAATTTAATGTTTTTTTACTTGTTCAGGCGATATTTTTTAAATTTGGAGTTCGGGGAAGGTTTCATCTCCCATGATAGAAAAAATCCAAATTTTTGTAAAATCGGCCTTGGCCGATTGTTAGTGGTCCAGATTTAGATATAGATCCCATGTATACAGGGAGAGATAAAAAAACTGCAACAAAGTCAAACGCCATAATGTTTACAGTTTTTTAAATGTTATTGAAAGAAAGCAAAAAATGTCGGAAATAGCATAAAATGAATAACTTTTAGAATAAATAACTGTATAGCTATATCTGACCAGTGTTCACCAAATTTAAAATACTGGTTTATAGGGTGAAATTAGTTGGTCCATTTGGGCCGATATTAGCCATTTGCTGCACAATAAACCTGATATCGAATGGAGATATATATGGGAGCTATATCCTAATCTGAACCGATCTCGATAAAATTTGACAGAGGTATTTTTGAGCAGTATATGATATCCGGTACCAAATATCAGTCTTCTAGTCTGAATTCGGTGGAATGTACCAAAATACAGCCATTAGGTGCGCAATTTACCCGAAATCGGTTGAAGATATATGGGAGCTATATCTAAATCTGATCCGATTATTACAAATTTCAATAGAGTTCGTCCTTGGGCCAAGCAAACATTGTTTGCAAAATTTCATCTCAATCGGATAATAAATGCGTCCTGCATGTTTTTCAAAAAATACATGGACGGACGGATAGGCGGACTTACATGCATAAATTGACTAGAAAAGTGATTCTATAAAGATCCTCAAAAGTAACTATGGGTCTATCTCGGTTCTTTCTCCCTGTTCCAAACAAAGGCACAAAGACATAATACCCTTACCACTTTGTGGTGTAGGGTATAATTAGGACCTAGAGGTTCTAGAGTATAGGTATAATGCTACCCCATGTGCTTCCTCGTGCATGGCGAAATTTTCCAGGTCAGATTTTTTTTACCTTTTGAAGATGTTGACCATTTGAGTCTCATATAAATGTATGTTTATATTGTCACAATTAAATGCCATCAAAAAATTGTTTTGCAGTTGTTAAACAACAACAATAACAAAAACCTGTCATACAATGTACGAAAACTGAATTAAATTTTTATTAACAATTTATATTTTCAATTTAATGTGAAATTGTAAAAAAAAAAACAATGAATAATAGCAGAATTTGTTCCCAAATAAAAAAGAAAACAATAAAAACCATCTATGAAGCCATGGGATTTCATGGAAAATCTGGTCATATTTGTTGAATGTTTTATGACTCAATTATATTGACACCCTCCCACTTCGGTTTTCTTTTTTCACCACCACCAAAAATAAACACCAAGAAATGAACCAATTTAAGCGCCGTCATGTGTCCAGCGAGAAATGGATGTGCGACAATTTTTACTTTTAATTGCTGGCCATTTGGCTGGCCATAGCTGCCGGAGAAACAAAAGTAGTAAAAATTCCTCAACTTATGATGAACATGAAATAATTTTTAAACACAGAACCGATTGCTACGGCAGCAGAAATAATAAATGAAAACAGGGCATATTTTAAAAAGCCTGAAATACTCGTACATATTTCGATTTTTTTTGTGTTCTTTTGGGCCAGAAATTCATTTAGGCCATGTGAATTGCAATGATTTTGGCCCGACACACACATGCTTTCACATTCACCACGGTGGCCAAGTGAGGTGGCCAGCTCATCACCATCAGCACAGAGTGGTAATGAATGCGCCAGCAATGATGAGGCTGATGCTGATGCACGTGAATGGGAACGCTGGTATCCAGCGCAGCAACAACAACAATAGCACTTGTTTTTGCTGGCCAATGAAAGAAAGTATGAAATTGTTATTGTTTTCTGGTTAAACAAACTTGACATTCACATTCACACGTATTACAAATTAACTTGGCATCAATTTATATTTTTAATTCGTTTGTAAAATTAAATTATTTCATTTTGGACGACAGTTGAAATTGCTCGGCGATTCACTGTTGTTGAAGGGAGTAGGGCAGCTTTTGGTGGATTTTAAATTTGTTGTTTTTTCTTCTTCTCCTTCTGGGAATGCCTTATGTTAACAATTAACTGGATTACAATACAAATTGCAAGTCATTAATTTCATTCGCAGTTGTTTTCAGAACATTTTTTCGAATGGCATTTATTGCTTTTGACCTATTTTGGGAGTTATGGGTTGCAATGATTTATGAAGAATAATAAAATGAAAACACATCTTAAACAGGAGAAAGAAATTTTCCAATTGAAATTTTGGGAAGAGGAACAGGGTTTTCTTTAGAAAAGCCGATCTTCAGTAAAACAAGTATATCAAAAAAAAAAAAAAAAAACAAGTAAAAAAACATTAAGTTCGGCCGGGCCAAACTTTTAATACCCTCCACCTTAGGGTAAAAGAAACATTAGAAGAAATGTGGCAAAAACCATTAAAATGCCGATTATGGGGAGGTACCGTTATATGGGGGCTATACCAAAACGTGGACCTATAATTACAATGTTTCGCCACCGGAGCTGGAACCCATTATGACCCACAAATACCAATTTTTAGACAAATCAGTGAAAAAATGTGGCAAAAACCATCAAAATACCGAATATCGGGAGGTACCGTTATATGGGGGCTATATCAAATCATGGACCCATGCATGCAATGTTTCGCCACCGAAGCTGGAACCAATTATGACCAACAAATACCAATTTTCGAACAAATCCCTGAAAAAATGTGGCAAAAATCATCAAATTACCGAATATCGGGAGGTACCGTTATATGGGGGCTATACCAAAACGTGGACCTATAATTACAATGTTTCGCCACCGGAGTTGGAACCCATTATGACCAACAAATACCGATTTTCAGACAAATCCGTGAAAAAATGTGGTAAAAAAAATTAAAATACTAAATATCGGGAGGTACCTTTATATGGGGGCTATACCACAACGTGGACCTATACATGCAATGTTTTGCCACACGCTCAGGGACCCGCTATGACCTACAAATACCAATTTTAAGACAAATCTGTGAAAAAATGTGGCATAAATCATCAAAATACCGAATATCGGGAGGTACCGTTATATGGGGACTATACCAGAACGTGGACCGATATATCTCATTTTCAATACCAACCATCCTAGACACAATGCAAATAGCTCTGCTAAATTTTGGAGCTCTACGTCAAATAATGTGGGCTGTATCGTGATTTCAACAGACAGACAGACGGACAGACAGACAGACAGACAGACGGACAGACAGACGGACATCGTTAAATCGAGTTAGAATTTTATGCTGATTATGAATATATATACTTTATGGGGTCTAAAACGAATATTTAGGGATGTTACAAACGGAATGACGAAGTTAATATACCCTCCTTTCCAAGGTGGAGGGTATAAAAAAATAAATAAATAAATAAAATAAAAGCCGATCTTCAGTAAAAAAAAGATATATATAAAAAAATCGATCCTTTGGAGAATATTTTCTATTGGAATACATTAAAAGACCCTGACCGTAATTTTTTTCTATACAAAACATAACTGCTCTCACCTCAGATTAGATTAATCTTTTTCAGATCCTTTATTAAAAGGATCATATTTTTAGTTCTTCAGTTGAAAAAGGTCTCTGAAACGCCCAATGTGTAAAGCACAGCCATTTAAGGTTTTCTATTGGGAAAGTCTTCCTTGATATCCATTGATGTCTTTACCAAGAGAACATAATTGAGGCCCTCCACGCATTGCTAGAAGAAGGCATCCCTAAAGGTCTGCTATTAAAGAATCCCTCCTAAAAGTCGTCTACATAAATATATACGAGTATCACCTTTAAGGAATTCTATAGCAAACGAACCCTGTCGCAACAGAAGAGATATTATAGATGTTATAGAGTATAATTCCGCTCTTAAGGTGTTTTAGAGCAGAAGCAGGTGTTGAGGTCTTCTATATAAGAAATACCTCTCATGAATTCTTCTATAGCAGAAGACCTCTCATGAAACATCTCATGAGGTCTTCTCTTGCAGAAGACCTATTTTGAGGTCTTTTATAGCAGAAGACCTCTTTTGAGGTCTTCTATAGCAGAAGACCTCTTTTGAGGTCTTCTACAGCAGAAGACCTCTTTTGAGGTCTTCTATAGCAGAAGAACACTTTTAAGGTCTTCTATAGCAAGATATGAGGTTTTGCGCTAGAGAAGACCTCAAGAGAGGTCTTCTCTTGGACACTTCTAGAGCAGAATACTTGGTTTGAGGTCTTCTATAGCAGAAGACATCTTTTGAAGTCTTCTACAGCAGAAGACCTCTTTTGAGGTCTTCTAGAGTAGAAGATGTCTTTTGAGGTCTCCATGGCAAAATACCTATTTTCAAGTCTTCTGATGCGGAAAACCTCTCCTGGTGTCTCTACAGCAGAATACCTCTTTTGAAGCCTTCTATAGCAGAGGAACACCTCTCTTGAGGTATTCTATTGCAGAAGAAGATCTGCCTTGAGGTATCCACAGAAGAAGACCTCTTTTGTGGTCTTCTATAGCAGAGACCCTCTTGAGGTCTTCTACAGAGAAAAAGACTTTCCACTGAGGTCTTCTTAGCGGAAGAATTACAGAATTCTAGAGCACAAGACCTCTTTTGAGGTCTTCTATAGCGGAAGACTTCTCTTCTCGTCTACTAGAGCTCTTGAGGACTTCTAGAGTAGAAGACGTCTCTTGAGGTCTTCTCGAGTAGTAGACCTCTCTTGTGGTCTTTTCGAGTAGAATACCTCTCTTGAGGTATTCTATAGCAGAGGATATCTTTAGGTCTTCTATAATAGAAGACCTCTCTTGAGGTCTTCTAGAGTAGTCGAGTAGAAGTAGAGTCTTCTCGCGTAGAACACCCCTCTTGAGGTCTTCTCGAGTAGAACACCCTCTTGAGGTTTTCCCGAGCAGAACACCCCTCTTGAGGTCTTCTCGAGTAGAACACCCCTCTTAAGGTCTTTTCGAGTTGAAGCCCTCTCGTGAGGTCTTCTCGAATAGAGGCCCTCTTTTGAGGTCTTCTCAAGTAGAAAACCTCTCTTGAAGCCTTCTATAGCAGAAGATGATCTCCCCTGAAAAAAAGAAGACCATCCTTGAAACCTTTCATAGACGATGTCTATGGGAGACTTCCTTTGAAGAATTCTGTCGTGGAAAATCTCGTCTGAAATCTTTTGTGGCCACAATTTCTCGTCTATGGTCCTCTATAAAAGAAGATAAGTCTTAACATAGAATAGAATTATGGAATCTACTATGGGATTTCAAACAATGTGCCTTACCTCTTCTCCGTTCCAGTCTCCCATCTTGTTCTTGGTTTTCTTAAACAGTTTTTCTTTTTTTATTAGTTTTTGGTACATCTGCCTCAGATTAATTTGTGGTAGCCAAGGCGTCCACGTATATGGCAGAGGAGTCATTGGATTTCGACGGTATTTTGGATGTGATCATATATATAAATACTTGCTGGCACTATGGGTTGCAAGTAACTTAATTCTTTTCACAGGATATTAACGCGTATTAAATTTCCCTACGAAGGATTACTCTACCACCCCTTTCCATCTGTAATACGGCAACACTCTCCGGCTAAAGACCGAAAAACTCCCCCAGCTATTAGAAATGCCCATCGAATCTTAATTAAATCAATACGGTTCATAAAACATAAACAATCATAATTGTTTTCCGTTCATTAATGACAAATTCAAATGTTTTATTTGAGAGGAAAATAACAAATCCATAACCATGCCATCCAACAGAGCCATTATCCTTCATGCATTTGCCAAGGCAACAGCACCACCATCAGCAAAAAAAAAATCCGCTCATAATCGCAGTGATAATTTACAACTTATCAAAGAAGAACCAGTCTCACAGTCCAAGTGACAACAACAAAACCATTATAAACATTTTATTTCGCAGAAGTAAATATTTCTGGTTTTTTGTTGTTGACTTTTTGCTACAATCTATACACAAACAGCAACAACAATAACATTTTTATTTCGCATTATTTATAGAAAAAGTCCACACAGAAAATGATGAGGATGATGATGATGCTGATGCCTCAGCAATAAAACTGGCGATGAATCAATAATCACATCATTTCACCAGCCATGAACTTTTGGGAAATGGAGAGCGAGGAACAACATTTCCAATCATTATTTTCAATGATATTTTTATGATAATAGAATATAGAAATATCTTTGATTTTCTTTTTCCGTCCCTCCCCCGCTTAACACCACTGCTTCATCATTAAATGTTGATAATAGGACAAGAAAACGCCATTCGACCAACCACCACTTCCTCTAACCAAACTAAAAAACTCACAACAACAGCCACACTTATCCTAAAATCTAGCTTTCTTTTGATGAGGTCTTCTGGTAACATCGCCATCATCGTCGTCATCAGCATCATCGGCTACATCATCGAGGCCATTATTTTTCCATCATTTATTTCAAGTCCTTCTCGTAAACAACTTCAAATGTTATGATTTTTGTTGTTGTTGTTGTTGTTGTTCGTGTGCTTCTTGGTGGCTCTTAGGCAAACAATCTTAAAAACAATCCTGTAACAAGGACAGTTTTATTTTCTCTTTTGTCCTCTATTCAAAAAACATAGTCGGGATTTGCTATGGAAATAAATATGAAAATCCTGTGAATCTCATTTGTAATGTTATCTAATGATGGCGGATAAAATTGACAAAAAAACTAAGCGGCGTTGTCATCATTTGACTACAATAACTAAAAATCACTTTATTGTAAACAACAACAAAAACTGCATTATGAAAGGATTTTTGGACAGACATGCTAAAGGACCTCAGTCCATGGAATACATTCAAAAGGTATTCTGTTGTCGTAAAGTATTCTGCTATTAAAGATTTCTATCAGATATTCTGCTGACAGAAAAACTGTAGTTTTTGTCTTTAGGAAAGCTATTAAAACTTAGAATACCCTTGTAGGATTTTCTGCAAATAGAAATGATTTAAAACGTTTTAGAAGAGCCTCGAAAGGTTGGAATACTTTTGTAAAATCTTCTATAAATAGAAGAGTTTGAAAATGTCTTAGATCCGTTGAAAAGCTTTCAAAATTCTTTATTACTCGTATATTGAAGAGCTTTCCTTCAAAGCCTTCTGGGTAACATTCACAGGTTTTCTACTTTTATTTAGACTTCCGTAAAAAGAAGACCTTTGCAAAGTTTTTCATAAATATAAGACCTTAATAGATGAGCTGTTACTGTAAAAAGAAGAGCTTTCAAATATCTTCATTCTATAGCATATATTTAAAATATAGGTTTTGTATCTCGAAAAGAGTTTCCTACGGTTTCATGTCTATGGCAGAGTTTTCTTCTATAGAACAGCTTTATGCCTTCCGTCTATGAAGAACTTTTAATGACTTTTGTGCCTAGGGAAGATTGTTAAGATAATTTGTATTTAAAGAAGGACTTTTAAATGGTTTCTACCAAATGCCAAACTTTCAAAGTTTGTCTGTCTAAGGATGAGCTTTTAGCTGCATTGTGTCTATAGAGGGACTTTCACAGGTCTTTGTCAATAAATAACCTTCGAAAAGTCTTCTGAGTATAGAATAACGTTAAAAACACTTCTCCTGCCTACAGAAGATCTCAAAAAAATGCATTCTATAGAAGAGCTTTCCAGGGTCTTCTATCCAAAGGGTCGTTTTCAAAGGTCTATTAGCCATAGCAGAGCTCTCACAGATCTTTCATATTTAGAAAAGTTTTTAAATGTTGTTGCGATATAAAAGCTTACCTTTACAGAGACTTCTATCCGTCCATAGAGGAGCTTTTATAGTACTTTTGTTTTTAGGAGAGCTTTTAAAGGTCTTCTGTACACAAAAGAACTTTCAAAGGTTTTATGTAGATAAAACACTTCCAAAGGTCCTGTGTGTTTGAAGGAGCCTTCAAAAGTGTGTATTTGAGATACAAAGAAGTCTTCTGCCATAGAACTCATGGAGTATATACCCTCTAAAAAAACACACGTGTAATTTATTATGTCTATAGGAGACCTTTAAGAAGTCTTCTGTAAAAGAAACACTCCGAAAGTTATTCTATAGATAAAGCTATTCTATGTATGGAAAATTTTTAAATAACCAAAAAGAAAAACTTTCAACGTCTTCCTGTCTTTGGAAGGCCTATGAAAAATCTACTATCTAACTATCTTTAAAGTACCTTCTTTTATAGAAGTCCATTCTGATGTTTTGTCTGTAGAAGCCCTTTGAAAACGCATCTTCTTTAGCTTCTACTAGAGCTCTTTAAAGATTTTCCAAGATCTTCTGCGGTAAAAACCCCGAAAGGAGGTCTTTCCCTATATAAATGTTTTCCCCTACACAAGAAACCAAAGGATTCGTCACATTTAGAGAATGTTATAGAAGTGTTCGTTTACTACGTTTTACGTTTACTATAGATGGCCTCAAATATGTATTTTTATACTATAGAAAATCTTATGTTATACCTAAGCTTAAAGGGGCTATACCTCTGTTGAAGATTTCAAAGGTGGTATCTTGGTATAAAAGACCTCAATTAAGGTTCATCTCTCAAAGAATTGAGGTCATATTTAATATTCAATAGGATATATTTTTCTGCAGAAGACCCCAAAAGACTTCAAAAGAGGTCGCCGGCTGTAGGAGAACTTAAAGCAGATTTTCGCCTATAGAATGCTTTAAAAGGGGAGTGTAGGCTATAGGGGTCTTAAAAATAATTCTTCATCTATTAATGAACTTAAATGAGGTCATAAAAAGACTTTGGTCATTAGAGGCCTGAAGAAAAGTATAAATATGGGGTTTCATACCTTTTTTTTGGAAGAACTGATGATGTTGACGACTTTAAGAAGGTCCTGAAGAAAGGCTTAAGATGTTCTTTACTGTATAATACAATTCTCTGAAAGTGTTACATATGACTCTTAACTATTTCGCATAAAAAAATAACTAACCAGTAAAGAAAGTCTTAAAGTCGGGTGGGGCCGACTTTATGATACCCTACACCACTTTGCTAATTTAGTTGAGCTGCTCATAACAATTAAAAGTTTTTATGGGAGAATTCAATCATACACGCTATGATTATTATTATGATTTAAAGTTTAAAGAACTAAATATGCCGAAGCATTTGTATCTTTTAAATTCTGAGTTGTATTGCCCATTTGGTGCACAATTAATCTGAAATCGGATAAAAATATATATGGGAGCTATATCCAAATCGAAACCGATCTCGATAAAATTTGGCAAAGATATTTCTGAGCTCTATTTGATATATTTCCCTGAATATCGTTGTTACGGAGTGCATATTATGGCTGTGGGTAACAAATATGACAAATCGGATGAACAGTATATATGGGAGCTATAGCTATATCTGAACCGATCTTCACTAAATTTGACATACTAGCTTCTAGACTCAATTCGGTCGTATGTGCCAAATTTCATCCAATTTGGGCAAATATTAGACGTTTGGTGCACAATCCAATGTAAATCGGACGAAGTTATATGTGGGAGCTATATCCAAATCTGAACCGATCTCGATAAAATTTAGCAAATGTATTTCTGAGCAGTATTTGATAAATTTCACCAAATATTTTTGTTTCAGAGTGCATATTACGGCTGCGGAGGACAAAAATAACAAATCGGATAAACAATATATATGGGAGCTATAGCTATATCTGAACCGATTTCGATCAAATTTAGCATACTTATTTTCAGGCCTAATTTGGTTGTATGTGCAAAATTCCATACTATTCGGTCTGATACTACACGTTTGGTGCACAATAAAAGGCAAATCGGACGAAGATATATATGGGAGCTATATCTAAATTTTTACCGATTATCTCCAATTTCAATAGGGTTCGTCCTTGAGCCAAACAAATGATTTGTGCAAAATTCCATACTATTCGGACTGATATTACACGTTTGGTGCACAATAAAAGGCAAATCGGAGGAAGATATATATGGGAGCTATATCTAAATTTTGACCGATTATCTCCAATTTCAATAGGGTTCGTCCTTGGGCCAAACAAACGTTGTTTAGAAAATTTCATCTCAATCGGATAATAAATGCGACCAGCATTTTGTTAACAAAAAACATGGACAGACAGACGGACAGACTGACATGCATAAATCGACTCAGAAAGTGATTCTATGGAGATCCTCAAAAGTAACTATGGGTCTATCTCGCTTCCTTCTCCATGTTACAAACAAATGCACAAGGACATAATACCCTTACCACTATGTGGTGTAGCTTATAAACACTGAATAAAAAAATATCACTAAACATGATGAGTTATCTTCCAAGAATGTACAACAATTTGTACGATTCCCCTGTCATGTCATTTGTAAGACAGATAAGGAATTAGAATTTGTTATGAAATTTAAAAAAAAAATAAATAAATAATAGCTTCTTGTCAAGCCAGTGGTCATAAATAATCGCCACAATTGGTGTGGTATTTCCTAAGCTAACAACAGCTACAAAAAAAAATCCGACAGATGAGTTAAGCAAATTCAAATGAATTTCAATTCAATGCAAATTTCAGTTCTTTTTCAAAACTGCAATAGCAAAAAAAGAAAAAAACAACAATACAATGCAAAGACGTGTCTTACGAAACAATGTTTTCTAATCGCCATGGTTTTTTTTGTATTCCGTTAATATTGGATGTTAAAAGTTAAATAGCTTTAGTTTGAAATCATTGTTTTTTGTTTTCTTTTCTCTTTTTGAGGATGGAGGTTAGTTTGTTTTTTTAATGATCTTAAATCCCAATTCAAGAACCCCCCATCAACGGAAAACAAACAAAACTTGAATTGAGCAAATCATCAAGTTTTGTATTCACAAATACACTTAACATTACAAATAACAATAAAAGAACCTGGAAAATGCCAAAAGAAAAGAAAAAACAACAACAACAAACAAAACATTAACAACAGCATCCAAAAAGAAAACGAACGAAGTTATTTTACAAATTAATTAAATCCTCTTATTTCGACCAAAAAAGATTCCGAAAGGAGCAAAGGAAAAACGCCTTCCTCTCTCTCTCTCACACACCTTCCTCAAGGCCGAAGAAGGCATGGTAGGATATCAACACTATGTTCCAACGTCCAATTGGAGTTCGGTAAGAATAATATACAAATACTTTTCTGCTTTTGTTGTTCTTGTTTTGGGTACTTTGCGTTGCCGCTGCCTCTTGTATGTACAGGAAACAATAATAACAATAACAATGGAAAAACTATAACAACAAGAAAATCATCATCAACATCATTGGCAGCAGCATTGGTGCGGAGCAAGGCAGCAGCAGCATAATCAGTGCCCCAGCAACGAGCAGCATCAACCGAACTTAATAACAAAACTCTTTACAACTTAAATTGAGCAAACTAAAACCTTGGCGAGAAAGAGGTATCAAAGTTGTTATAACTTTTGTGTGTATTAGGGTGGAAGGGAAATGTATTGTCGGGAAATGGATGTAAAGAGGCGACTTTTTGTAATTTAGCATTCGATAAGAGTTTTATATCATGTTGTACTCTTGGTAGAGTTGGCTTAAAGAAAGCATTTGGAAGAAAAACAAGTTAAAAAGCAGTAAGTTCGGCCGGGCCGAACTTTGAATACCCACCCACCATTTGGAACGTATTTGGAAATTTTCAAAAAATAAAATCCTTAAAACATTCTGTTAAAATTTTAAAAATACCGAATATAGCCGTTATATTGGGGTCTATACGACGTGGACCTACGTACGCATTGTTTGCCATTAGCCATTGCCATATTCAAAATCGAAACTTGAAATAAACGGTGAATAATGTAGCTAAAATCATCAAAATATCGTATATAGGGAGGTACCGTTATATCGGAGCTGTGCGAAGACCTGTTCCAGCATAGACAATTTTCTGTCAGAGGCTATAGCATCCATTACTAACGTCAAATACGATATCTCAAACAATTTCGGTGGGTATTGTACCTAAACTCGTCAAAATACCGAATATAGGGAGGTACTGATATATGGGGCCTTTACGAAGACCTGGACCTGCATAGGCAAATTTCTGTCACAGACCATCACGAACTCTTAATACGTAAATTTAAACAATTCCGGTGAATAATGACGCTAAAATCATCAAAATATCGAATTTTGGGAGGTACCGTTATATGGGGGCTATACGAAGACGTGGACCTGCACCGACAAATTTTTCCCTTATGCTGTAGTATTCATTACGAACTTCAAATACCAAATTTAAAACAATTCCGGTGAATAATATCGCAAAAATCATCACAATACCGAATATCGGGAGGTACCGTTATATGGGGGCTATACGAAGACGTGGACCTGCCCAGATAATTTTCTGTCATATGGTGTAGTATCCATTTCGAACTTCAAATACCAAAGTTGAAACAATTCCGGTGAATAATGTCGCTAAAATCATCAAAATACCGAATATCGGGAGGTACCGTTATATAGGGGCTATATGAAAACGTGGACCTACATGGTCCATTTACGAACTTAACCTGCCTACTGGAAAAATAAACACGTGTGCAAAATTTTAGCCTTCTATCTCAATTCGTAGATAGCGTGATTACAACAGACAGACAGTCGGACATGGCTAAATCGACTTAGAATTTTACGCTTATCAAGAATATTTATACTTTGTTGGGTCTGACATGAGTATTTCGAGGAGTTACAAACGGAATGACAAAGTTAATATACCCTCCATAGTATGGTGGAGGGTATAAAAAAAACAAGAAGTGAAAAGTCAAAAGTCGGTCGGGGCAGACTATGTGATACCCTACAGCACTATGTGTATTTACTAAATACCAAAGCTCCCATTAAAAAAATTTTATATTAGGAATTTATGTCAAGTAGACCATATCAAATATAAACCTTGTTTGAATGCGTATCATGGCTCGATTTCCAACAAATTTTAAAGGAGCCTTTTGTACCTCTAGTATCAACTAAGAAAAAATGAGAAAATGACATGTATCGGTTCACGTTTTGGAATAACCGGCATATAACGGTCCCTCCCGATATTCGGTATGTTGATGATACTAGTCACATTTATTTCACGGATTTGCCTAAAAATTGCCATTTGTAGTTTATAATGGATTCTAGATCCGGTGGCGAAACATTGTATGGTCTACGTTTTTGTATAGCCCCCATATAAAGTTACCTCCCAATATTCGACATTTTCTTCACGGATTTGTCTAAAAATTAGTATTTGTAGGTCATAATGGGTTCTAGCTTCGGTGGCGAAACATTGTATGGCCAAAACATTGCGAAACATTTTTGAAAAATTTTCCCACGGATTTTTTGAAAAATTTATATTTGCAACTCCGATAGCGGAACACTGTACATATAGGTCCATGTTTTCGTATAGCCCTCAAATAACGTTGCCTTCCGATATTCGGTATTTTTATGCTTTTGCCACATATTTCCATGGATTTTTCTAAAAAATGGTGTTTGTAGTTCAAAATTGAAAATGTAGGTCCACGTTTTGATATAGCGCACATTCAACGGTACCCATCGATATTCAAGATTTGATAAACCTAGACACATTTACCCCCGAAATATTTGCAAATTTGTAAAATTGTCTACATAGGTTCCCTTTTTGGTATGACCCTCTTTATGGTTTTTTGTAAAGTTTGCCTGCATTATCCAAATAGTGGAGGGTTCGGCACTCTCCACCATAGTATGGAGGGTATATTAATTTTGTCAGTCCGTTTGTAACACCTCGAAATACACAGTATATATATTCTTGATCAGCATAAAAATCTATGTCGGTTTAGCGCTTTCCGTCTGTTTGTACGTCTATCCGTTTGTCCGACTGTGGAAATCAAACTAGTTCCCGAAAGAAATGAAGTAGGTTGATAAAATTTTACTCAAATGTATGTTATGTCTTCAGGACTTTTGGTATTGAAAATGATCAACGTTTTGGTATAACACCCATATAACGGTACCTCCTGACATATAATATTTTGATGATTTTAGCGAAATTATTGACCGGAATTGCTTCAAATTTGAAATTAAAGTTCGTAATGGATGCTACAGTCTATGACAGAAAATTGTCTGTGCAGATCCACGTTTTGGTATAGCCCCCATATAATAGTACCTCCCTGTATTCGGTATTTTGATGATGCAGGTCCACGTTATCGTATAGAACCTAATATGAAGACTACATTCGGTATTTTTAAGTTTTTTACAGAATTTTTAACGGATTTTATTTTTTTTTTTAATTGCCAACACTATATGCCAAAGGTATATATGTAGGTTACAATTAACATCAGATCTTCATGAAATTTTGCATGGAGGGGGGGGGGGGGGGCATGGTCAAAACAGAAACCTAAATTGTTCAAAGATATATATTTAGGTCTTTAAAATGGACCAGAAAATTAGTTTTTTTCTGATTTTTCAGTCGCTATAGACCACAGATTTTGTGTGAAATTGTTTTGAATACCTTTTAGCACGATAGAGAGCGTAAATACAGCTAAAATGACCCTGGTCAAAAACTAAATCTATCGCATAGTTTCAAAAAAAAAAAAAAAAAAAAGCGACTGAAATGGGTTTGGACCTAGTAGGGCATCACATGGTCGGCCTAGCACGTCTATAGCCTTTACTTAGCTGTTTCTAACTAATTCCGTCTGTCCAACACAAAGCATTCCATTTTTAGTATATTTTAGTACTTGTCGTCCCCTACAAACGCCAACGACCTAGACCGACCCTTGTGCAAAATTTCGAGATTCTAACCTCAGCCGTTTCGTCTCGCGTTGATTCTCAGTCAGTCATGGGTCAGCGCAAACGCTCCCTATGGGAATTGTCGTATAACCTCTATGGAAAGTTTCTTCCCGATATAGGGTTTTATATGATTGTAGCTGCTGTAGCCACTTAGTATTTGGAATTTGGTTTTGTCCTTCATAGTGCCCACTAGTTTCTATACCTTCCGAGGACATCGTTAATATTAATTAATTATTAATATTATTATTAATTAATTAATAATCAACAGTTTGAGCCATTGTGGGAAAGGTCTGGAATTGCTTTAACGCTAATACTTTCGAACTTTTTTAGGACAGTGATGGTGCCCACTTGCGATTCATGCGTTTTTGCACCTTAACCCTGCCCGAACTGGTAAAAAAATCAAAGTCCTTGATATCCTGTTTCATTAGGTACGGGATGTTGCCTATGGGCAAAATTAGGCCATATCAGTAAATTTCAATAAAACATATATTTATACCCTACAACACAATGTGTTGGGGGTATTATAAGTTTGATTGGGCCAAAAATTATGTAACACCTCGAAATATTGATTTCCCACATAGGAAAGTATATATGGATCTTCCTAGCTCGCCGAGTTGAGTCGATCTAGCTATGTATGTCCGTCCGTCCGTTTGTCCGTCTGTCCATGTTAATTTGTAATCACTCTACAGGTCGCAATTATGGCCCGATCTCCACGAAATTTAGAATGGAGGTGGGGCTAGGGTCAGAATAGAAGCCTATTTCTTTTGGAGATGATCGCATAATATTTAGGGGTCGAAATGGACCAAAAACTGAAAAAATGTAGGATTTTGCAGTAGCTCTACAGACCAATCGAAGCGGAACTTCGCATGTGGCTAGAGTTTAGGGCGGGGAAGAAGCCTACCAATTTGGGTGGTCATCGGATAATATTTAGCGAGTAAAATAGACCATATCTTTTGTTTTGAAAAAATTCAAAATTTTTCATTAAACCGCGAATATTTTAAATCCCGGCGAAATCACAAAGCCATGACAAGGTTACTTCTGATCTTTACATTGATGTTAACATCCATCAAATCGGATATATAGCAAAATATGTGCGATATATATGTCTATCAAAGAAGATATGCTTGAAAGATCTTATATATGTCGAGAACGGCTGAACTGATTTCGACAGTTCTCATTAATTCAGAATGGCCTCTTGGCAGGAAAGAAAAAACGTCTAAAAAATCGCAAAAAAACATTGATTTTGTAAAAATTTTTTCATATTTTTTCAATTTTGTCATATTTTTGGCATATTTTCATTTTGAATTAAACATTTGGTAATATTTCTACAGCTAACAAAACTAAGTAGTTAGGATATCAGGATATCATATACAGATCGCATTTATGGCCCGATCCGAAATTTTGCATGGGGATAAGATGAGGGTCAGAAAAGAAGCCTACTCTTTTTGGAGACGATCGCCATATATTTAGGGGTTGAAATGGACCAAAAACTGCAAAATTGTCAGCAGGTCGTAATTATCGCCCGGTCCTCACGCATATTTGAGTGGGGGTTACCGGACATTGCAAAAGCCAAGCAGTTTTGGATGGCCATCCAAAAATATTCAATGTGTGAAGGAGTTTGCCAACTTTTGTAGACAAAATACGAAAATGTCCATTCCAGTGACTTTTTGGAGAATTCACAAATACAGGAAAGACACACTTCTGACTATGTCGTTAACGCTGATTTCGTTGAAGAATATAGTCAAATGTCTGTATCTCATATAGATGCGTTTTAGTCAAAAACCAATAATAAATGTTAATCTTTTGCCACTTCTGAGAGATTATAGGTCTTTGGGAAATATTGGTTCCAGATCTAGGAAGACCATTTAAGTGCAACATCTACCAATAAATTGGAAATGAGCAAATTAGTTAAAGTTGCTATTATTCGAAAATTAGAGAACAAAACCTGATGGTTTTCTTTTATTATTTGTCACAATATCTTGTGGAATTCTTTCGAGTATCTCGTCTATATAAACTGTATCGTTTATTATAGTGTTGTAGGGTATTCAACGATCGGCCCCGCTCGACTGTAGCCTTTGCTTACTTGTTTTTTATTAATTTTTTTTTTATTGAAATTTAAGTATGAAAAGATAGAAAACAATTTCTTTGTGGATTACAGCTCAAATATGCGCTGCATTTGCTAGACTTGGAGCACGGATGACCACTGTGGCATAGCCTGCATCTACCTTTTGCTCCCCATTCTACCCACTGACCAATATTATCAAATGGTTTGGATTTGGGAGGTTTGGCAACATATGCTTTTTGTGGGAACTTAATTCCGAGGCCGTCGAAAGAACTGGCGATGATGGAGCGGATGGTATAGAATCTGGTGATACAGGAGTTGAAAGAAGCGATGTTGGGCGACCCTTTTCCTTGGTGAAACTGTTGTTTGAGTTACGTTGAAAAGCTTGTATAATTCCATCAACATGTCAGCAAGATCAACCCCACCCATATGTTTGTTATAGCATTCCACCATAATAGGACGAGATATTATCATGTAATTCTTCTCCTTTCGGCACCATATCTTGCACTCACTCGTGGGGTTTTTACCTATATAGTTCGAAACTAGTGAACGCTTTTGTTGTCATACCAACGGCAAAAAATCAATTTGTGTGTTGCCACATAATCACAATCGAATTAACCCCGTCCTCGTTTTTGAAGCTCCTTCTCACTGTTTAGAGCATAGTTCTTCAAACGATTGCTTCGGATTGTCCCAACGGATAATATTCCTCGTTGACGTAGCGCAATCATCAAGCTTATTGATACATAAAGAAATGTAAACTGTTCAGAAATTACCACTCTTGACCAATGTTGCCTATAGGCAAAAGCGCTTTTACAAAAATATTATAGACAAATCACAAACCAGATATTTTAAAATATATATCCAATATTCCCAATTTATTAATAGCACTAGGCGGGGTTGAAATTTCAACGTTTGTAAAGAAAATCCGAAAAATATGTGTAGCTATCTGACTAAAAAAATTCGTAGGATGCTTTATATACTCTAAAAAATTTGATATGGACTAGATAATAGTCAATACAGAACTTTGATTCTCAATAGAGACATTTAGAACAATTCTATATATGTATTATGGTTTGATTTGAGTCTTCTGCCACACCTCACATTTGATTTCTGTTATTTCGAATTTGCAGAAAATCTCAAAAATCTTATGGTCCACGTTTTGCATCTTCTTTACTCCAAATTACCTTACAAACAATTCAACCACACTTTAAATCTTTCTTGTGTCCTCAATCTGCCCAAAACAAACCATATGACAAACAACTTCAACTCCAACACAAATACCACACAAAGGACAAAAAAGACGAACATATCCCAAACAAGGACGCAATACAAACCAAAAAAAGAAATGCTCTAATTGCAATTGAAACTGATAAAGTGATTGAAAAACAATTTTATAGTTTTGGACACAAATCTTCAATGGTTCTGTTTGTTTGTTTGTTCGTCTCGATTGTTGGTCGGTTTTTCTTTTTGGTTGGTTGGCTGATAATGTTAAACAACTTCTTTTGTGTGATTGTCAAGTGGTCTGGCTGTTGTCACTGGCCATGCAGATGTGTATATGTTATGTCCGAAGAAGTGGATGGCCAATAATGTTTGTTTCTTGTCAGATATATATTTATTAGGATGTTGGCTTGCTTGTCCTTTCTTTAAGGATCTGTCTTGTGTGTGTGTGGACAAAAGAAAGTATTGTCAAAAGGGCAAAACCCATGCGACACAACAATTCTTTTCTTTTGCATATTTTTTCCATTTCCAAATAACTTTCACAATGGAGTTGGAAGTAGAAGAAGAAGACGAAGTCGATATTTGTTATTTGCTTAACTTATTATGAAAGTTTCACTTGTTTATTTTATTTGTATAGAAGATTGAAAAGGACGACATGTGGAGTTCCACAGAGGATTGAGGTTAAAGGTAAAGTAGTTGGTTGTAGATTTTCAAAGGATTTTTTTTATAAACATGGATTGTTAGGAACGTGGATTTTTTACTGTATTTTCCCAAGGACAAGTAATGGTCTTCAAGATGACATCGATTTTTGCGAGTATTTTACAAAAACTTTTTGTTTTGGGGAAATTTAATAAAGATTTTAAATATTTACCGTGGCTTTAAAAAAATTTTGTAGGACTACTATGTGTCCTGAATTTTAAAGAAAACAAATTCTCCAGTGCCTCTAAGCATGGTAGATTGTTTATTTTTTTTTGTGATTTTAGACAAATTGTATATTTTCAAAAATATTTTTGTTTCAAGGATTTCTAGACCTCACGGAGTATTTGGAATATATTCTCAAAGACTAGTAGAAATTCCTGTTTTTGTTTTTAAAACGAGCTTCGACTTCGAGGACTTCTTCTAGGGTAATCTATCAACGATTCAATTTCTCTTATACAAATTGTGGATTTTGAAGGATTTCTGGGTATTGTTGACTCTTTACAATATTTTTTCCGATTATAAAAGACATCATGCCTCGTGGGTTTGTAAATATTTCTTAATTACTTAGATTTGGATTTCTGGTTAAAAAATTTCATTAAAAATAAATAATTAAAATTTCTCAAAGGCCCTTAGCCCAATAACTTTGGATTATTCATAACAATTTCCTAGAGGCTCTTGAACCGATAAACGAGACTTTTTTAAGAGAAACAAGTGTAAAAGCAGCTAAGTTCGGCCGGGTCGAACTTTGAATACTCCCAAAATTTGGAAGGAACTTGAAAATTTTCCAAAACAATTTCGAAAACTACCACTTAAATGAAAACCGTTATATGGGGACTATACGAAGACTTGGACCAGCTTACGATTTTTTTCATAGGCTGTAGTACCCATTAAGATCTTCCAATACGAAATTTGAAACGATTTCGGTTAAATAAAATATCGAAAGTCGGGAGGTACCGTTATATGGGGGCTATACGAAGACGTGGACCTGCATATACACATTTTTGTCATAAGCTACCTATTACTCATTATATACTTTAAATAGGAAATTTGATATAATTCCTGTAAATAATGTCACTAAAATCATCAAAATATCGAATATTGGGAGGTACCGTTATATGAGGGCTATACGAAAACGTTGACCAACATGGCCTATACTTGAGCTGCCTACTGGTAAACTATTCATGTGTGCAACATTTTAGCCTCAGATTTTTCAGATTTTTTGATGAAAATTCCTGCAGGACCCTTAAACCCATAAACGTGGATTTAGTACAAAATCCAATGATCTAAAAGACACACTAAAATGGACTTTTCGATAACATTTTTTTAAGTACTTTCAGACTTCAAAATGTGGATTTTTTATCAAAATTTTCCGGAACCCGTTCAGAACCTAAAATTGGACTTTTTGATAAAAAAAATCTAAAGCACCATCAGACTGCAGAACGTTATTTTTTTAATTTTCAAAAGCCCTTTCATGCTCTAAAATTCCGAAGTTTTATTAAAAATTCTCGAAGCCCTTTCAGAGTCCAAAACGAGATATTTTTAAAAAAATTTTTAAAATCCCTTTCAGATCCCAAAGCTTGGACCTTTTTATAAAATTATCAGAATCAGACCCCAAAACGTGGAATTTTTATTAAAATATTTCAAAGTCCCTAAAGATTGCAAAATGTGGTCTTTAAAAAAAGGCTGGAGCAATTCCTGACCGAAAAAAAAAATTCTATATGACTGTCATGCCTATAAATGTAGATTTTCTAATATTACTTTCTCACAAACGTGGATTATTAAATAAAAATTTCTAAAGGACTCATAATTGTGAAATAGAATTTTTAAAAAAAAAATTCTAAAGAAATCAAAAACGTGGATTTTTAGATAAAAAAAAAATCTAAAGGACTCATTAACGTGGAGTTTTAAATAAAAAAAATTCTGAAGGACTTATAAACGTGGATTATTAAATATAAAACTGTAAAGGACTTACAAGCGTGGATTTTTCAATCAAAAACTTCTACAGGACTCAGAAATGTGGGTTTTTAAAAAAAAATCCTAAAGGACCATAGAGACGTGGATTTTTAAATAAAAAATTCTTAAGGACTCATGAACGTGGATTTTTAAATAAACAATTCTTAAGGACTCATGAACGTGAATTTTTAAATAAAAAATTCTTAAGGACTCATGAACGTGAATTTTTAAATAAAAAATTCTTAAGGACTCATTAACGTGGACCATAGAAACGTGGATTTTTAAATAAAAAAATTCTTAAGGACTCTAGAAACGTGGATTTTACATAAAAAATTCTTAAGGACTCTAGAAACGTGGATTTTTACTAAAAAATTCTTAAGGACTCTAGAAACGTGGATTTTACATAAAAAATTCTTAAGGACTCTAGAAACGTGGATTTTTAAATAAAAAAATTCTAAACGTGGGTTTTTAAACGTGGAAACGTGGGTTTTTAAATAAAAAAATTCTAAACGTGGGTTTTTAAACGTGGAAACGTGGGTTTTTAAATAAAAAAATTCTAAAGGACCATAGAAACGTGGATTTTTAAATAAAAAAAAAAATTCTAAAGGACCATAGAAACGTGGATTTCTAAATAAAAAAATTCTAAAGGCCTCAAAAACGTGGATTTTTAAATAAAAAAATTCTAAAGGCCTCAAAAACGTGGATTTTTAAATAAAAAATATAATGGACCATAGAAACGTGGATTTTTAAATAAAAAAATTCTAAAGGACCATAGAAAGTGGATTTTTAAATAAAAAAATTCTGAAGGACCATAGAAAGTGGATTTATAAATAAAAAAAATCGAAAGGACTCACAAACGTGGATTTATAAATAAAAAAAAATCGAAAAAACTCACAAACGTGGATTTTTAATTAAAAAGAAAATCGAAAAAACTCACAAACGTGGATTTATAAATAAAAAAAAAATCGAAAAAACTCACAAACGTGGATTTATAAATAAAAAAAATCGAAAAAACTCACAAACGTGGATTTATAAATAAAAAAAATCGAAAGGACTCACAAACGTGGATTTATAAATAAATAAATCTATAGAACTCTTAAACGTTCATTTTTAAATGAAAAGAAGACTTTCATTATGTTTTAGATTTTAAAGAATATGTTTTCAAATACTTCCAGTCATGGTAATTTCTTTGGAATATGTTTAAAAATACTCCTAAGCATTTTAGACATTAAGGTATTCAAAGGACTCTTAAGGATTTTAGATTTTCAAAATATCTTTCAAACGTTTTCTAAGCATTATCGATATGTTAAAAACCCAAATATTTTGCACATCTGCTAATACCCTTAAATATTTGATTTATGAAACCTCGGCAAATATTCTCTAGGCTTTTAATTTCATTACATTGCCAGAGAACCGGAAATATTGGCATGCCTACAATATTCCATCAAAGCCTATATTATGATTTTGGTTTACAAATGACTAGCTCAAAATTTTCAATCGTATTTGGATTACTGATGTTGCAACACAACACGAAGCAAAGAGTAGCTGATGCAACCGCTGCCATTGCTATTGACATTTGGAATTTCTGTAGGCCATTGAATGGGGTGGTGGTGGGTGGCCTATTAGGTTTCTGATGCGTTTATGCTCTTGTCGTTTCCAAATATATTCGAATTTTGTATCTCTAAATGATTACAACATTTTGCAAAAATCAAACCTAAATTACTGGCAATGAGCTTAGCCAGCAGTCTGTCTGTCAGTCAGTCAGTCGACAACTACTGGCCAGTATCAACATCAGCATCAACATCATCGAACAAACAGCCATAAGCTATGCTGTCATATTGCCATTGCCATTATCATCGTCAGCATCAACATCCTCATCATCGTTGCTGTCCTTCCCTTTTATCCACTAGCGAAATGGAGATCCAAATGTCAGTAATGTATGTGGGTATGTGTTTGTCCATATTTCAGTTTGTACCATTGTTTTCAGCCATAATATATATATCAGGCTTTACTATAATGTTTGATGATACATTCACGATACGATATACATACATATGTTTTGTGGTAGCTGTAAATTTAATGAGATTTCTGTCAAATTAATTTCCGGTTATGATTAGATTTTCGTTAATAGCAATTTGCGGTTTCAACAAAATTCACCCAAACTTAACTTTTTGCGTGTGATTTTTTTTCGACTATCATGTAGTGTGATATATGATATGAGCATATTTACATATTGACATATTTTTGGAGGGGAATGATAAACAGAATAGAAAAAGTATATGGAGGTAGATAGGGAAGTAGAAGGAAAAAATTGAAAGAAAAACAATTTTCCGAAGAAAATGTGAATTTAAATCTAAAGGAGTCTCAGATCTATATATTTTCGAAAAGGTCCTTTGGACTTGTAAACGTTTATTTTAATAAAGTTCTTCAGGCTAATCCACGTGGATTTTTTAAAATAAAAAATTCTAAAGGACTCCCAGATCTTCACACGTGGACTTTTTAAGGACTCTCAGACCTTCAAATGTTAATTTTTTTATAAAAGTTTCTAAGGACTATTGGAACTATAAACGTGAATTTTTTTAATAAAAATATCTAAAGGGCTCTGGGTTCTATAAATGTGGATTTTTTAATACAAATTTCTAAGGGACCCTCTGATCAATAAACTAGGATTTGTAATAAAAATGTTAAGGGATCCTCTGCCCAATAAACTTGGATTTTTTAATAAAAATTCCTAAAGGACTATCAGATCTATGACCGTGGATTTTTTAATAAAAATTTCTAAGGGACCCTCTGAGTAATAAACGTGGATTTTTACAAAAATTTCTAAGGGACCCTCTGACCAATAAACGTGGATTTTTAATAAAAAATATTAAGGGATTTTTTAATACAATTTTCAAAGGGACCTATAAACGTGATTTTTTTTTAAATAAAATTTTCAAAAGAACTTTAAGACCTATAAACGTGGAATTTTATATAACATTTTCAAAACGACTTTAAGGCCTATTAACGTGGATTTTTTAATAAAAAATTCAAAAGGACTTTAAGACCCATAAACGTGGATTTTTTAATAAAATTTTCAAAAGGACTTTAAGACCCATAAACGTGGATTTTTAATAAAATTTTCAAAAGGACTTTAAGATCTATTAACGTACATTTTTTAATAAAATTTTCAAAAGGACTTTAAGACCTATAAACGTGGGTTTTTTAATAAAAATTTCTAAGGGACCCTCTGACCAATAAACGTGGAATTTTTTAAAAAAATTCTAAGGGACTTTAAGAACTATAAACGTGGATTTTTTAATAAAAAATTCTGAGGGACTTTCATGTCTATAAACGTGGATTTTTTAATAAAATTTTCAAAAAAAAAAAACTTTAAGAGCTGTTAACGTTATTTTTGATAAAATTTTCAAAAGGACTGTAAGACCTATAAACGTGGATTTTTTAATAAAAGTTTCTAAAGGACCATTGGACGTATAAACGTGGATTTTTTAATGAATATTTCTAAAGGACCATTGGACCTATAAACGTGGATTTTTTAGTAAAAATTTCTAAGGGACCCTCTGACCAATAAACGTGAATTTTTTAATAAAAATTTCTAAAGGACCATTGGACCTATAAACGTGGATTTTTAATAAAAATTTCTAAAGGACTTTCAGGTCTATAAACGTGGATTTTTTAATAAAATTTTTCAAATGACTTTCAGAACTATAAACGTGGATTTTTTAATAAAATTTTCAAAAGGAATTTAAGACCTATAAACGTGGATTTTTTAATAAAATTTTCAAAAGGACTTTAAGACCTATAAACGTGGATTTTTTAATAAAATTTTCAAAAAGACTTTAAGACCTATAAACGTGGATTTTTTAATAAATTTTTTTTAAATTTTAAAAGGACTTTAAGACCTATAAACGTGGATTTTTTAAAAAAAAATGTTCAAAGGAACTTAAGACCTATAAACGTGGATTTTTTAATAAAATTTTTTAAAGGACTTTAAGACCTATAAACGTGGATTTTTTAATAAAAATTTCAAGAGGACTTTAAGACCTATAAACGTGGATTTTTTAATAAATTTTTTTAAAGGACTTTAAGACCCATAAACGAGGATTTTTTAATAAAATTTTCAAAAGGACCTTCAGATCTAAAAACGTGGATTTTTAATAAAATTTTCAAAAGGATTTTAAGACCTATAAACGAGGATTTTTTAATAAAATTTTCAAAAGGACCTTCAGATCTAAAAACGTGGATTTTTAATAAAATTTTCAAAAGGATTTTAAGACCTATAAACGTGGATTTTTTAATACAAATTTCGAAATGTCTCTGCGTGTTTTTTGTAGAACTCCCTCGGATTCTGGGACCAATAAATGCGGTCCTTTGAAATTCACTTCCTAATTGCCCTCGTATATTAAAAATAGAATTGTTTGCACATAACACAGATCAGATCTATGCATATCCGCATTCATGTTTGACGCTATGTTTGACTATTTGCACAAATCCATTTTATGTCTATTTATGTTTGTTTGTCAATATGTCCGTCCGTCCAAATGCCTAATGTGCAATGGCTGTCCGTCCATTCAAATGTATGTCTATTCATAAATACATTTCATATTTATATGGTTTAAAATTCATGTGTGTATGCATAGGCACATGTCAAAATGAATGTATAAAACAATGGGGGTAAAAGGCAAAGTTGTATAAGTAAAAAATTTTCAAAAATGACTCATATTTTACGAAGACGCTTCAGGAGATCTAAACATCGAAATGCTTCTGGAGGCCTCTGCAAATCTCCAAATTTCAGAAGTCCCCAACAACTCTAGTCTGATTATCGAGTCTTTACGTGGTATAGAGGAGACCCCTCTTTTACTTATACCACTTTGCATTTTATCACCATTCCCAGCAATTCGCGTCCATTCGAACACTGACTCCCGTGGCTCCGTTTCAAACGTTTGTGTATGTGTCAAAATGAATATTCATTTATGGTGTTTCAACCATTTGCAGACCCTCTCCCCCTCTCCAATCCACAGAAAAACATCAACGGTGAGAGAAAGCAAATGACTACTGACTACTGAGGGAGCCAGCTAGCGAGCCAACAAGCTAGGCAATTGAAGTTTACAGAGAAATACATCAAATATTAATATCAATCTGTGACCCCATAGGCGTTTATGCAATAATGCCAATATCATGCCCTCCCCCTCTCGGTTTGTCTTCCAGTTAGGATGTACACAGGAGTTAGCCAAGCAAGAGCAGCATTTGAAAGGATTTGCCACTGATTTTACAATATTGAATGCAAATGTGTGGTTGGGTGTGCGTTTGGGAAATTTTTGTCCGATTTTCCTGTGAAATATTATTATATATGTGGCCGGCAATACCATGCCAAACATCAAATGGAATTAAAGTCACAATTTCAACACATACAAATTGTTTCTCGTTTTTAAACGCAGACATTTCAAAGAATATATGGACACTAAAAGTGAGATATTGGTCAGTTGTTATGTATGTCTATTAAAAAGGAAAAAAATTATTTAAATTCAATTTGGTATTTATTTTATTCACAATGACGAATACGGCAAAATTATACTGCATAATTTAAACTACAAAATTTCACAAAAAACACCACCGATTTT
Source organism: Musca domestica (assembly GCF_030504385.1). Classification (NCBI taxonomy): domain Eukaryota; kingdom Metazoa; phylum Arthropoda; class Insecta; order Diptera; family Muscidae; genus Musca; species Musca domestica. The sequence continues at coordinate 1,647,814 of NW_026712299.1, read as the reverse complement.
CTGAAGCATTCTTAGACATACAAGCGTGATTTTTTCCTTAAAATTTCTAATGGAATCTCAGTCATATAATCTTGGATTTTTGTAATAAAATTTTCAATATTAATCTGAGACATATAAATGTGGAATTTAAAGATAACTTCCTAAAGAATTACCAGATTTATAATGATTAATTGTTTTTTTTTTTAATATTGTAAAGGACTATGACATTTATAATGTAAATTTTTCATTACAATTTCTAAAGGATTATCATACTAAAAAAATGCCTTAAGGACACCCATATTAATAAGCATTTCTTAAAGACTATCACAATTATAAACGTGATTTTCTAATACAAAATCCTAACCGAATTAAAAACGTGGATTTTAAAATTAATATTTTTAAATGAATCTAGATTTATAAGCTTGGATTTTTAATACAAATGTCTAAAGGACTCTCAGGCCTATAAATGTGGATATTTATGATAACTTCTAAAATACTCTCGAACTTATAAACGTGAATTTTTTAATTTTAATTTCTTAAGGATTCTCAGGACACTAAAAGGATTTTTTGATAAAAAAAAAATATTAATGGCCTGTTTGACCCAAAAACATAGATTTTTAGAAAAATCTCCAATTTTTAATCAAATTTTTTTAAAGGTTTTCCAGACATATAAAGGTGGATTTTTGATAACAATTTCTAAAGAAACCGCAGACCAACTAACTTTGGTGTCCTAATAAAAAGTATTAGAGGAATCTCAGACTATAAGCGAGAATTTTCTAATAACGTTTTTTAACGACATCTAAAAATATAAATGGGGATAGGTAAACAAAAAAAAAAAAAAAAAAAAAAAAAAAAAAAAAATCGAATCTAAAGGGCTCATATTTATATGCTTTCAAATAAAAACATGCTTTTAAATAAACAAATTTTGAAGAATTTTGAGGCCTATAAACGTGGGTTGTTTATGATGATTTGTATTTGTATTTGTATTTTGCTATCGGCATATTTGAATTTAAAACTACATTTTCTGAAGCATTCGGGGATCTATATACGTCGATTTTAGTCATATTTTCCGAAGGACTTGGAGATGTAGAAACATTGAATATTAACAGCATTTGCTGCAGGACTCTGGAATCTATGAACGTGGATTTTAATAAAATTGCCTAAAGTACTCAGTGACATGTGAACTTGAATTAGAAAAAAAAAAAAACAAATTAAAAAGCAGTAAGTTTGGCCGGGCCGAACTTTGAATACCCTTGGAACGGAATATTGGGAGGTACCGTTATAGGTGGGCTATACGAAGACCGGGACCTGCATAGACAATTTTCTGTCAGAGGCTGTAGCATCCATTACGAACTTCAAACACAACATCTCAAACAATTCGATGAGTATTGTACCCAAAATCGTCAAAATGCCGAATATTGTTAGGTACTGATATATGAGGCCTATACGAAGACCTGGACCTGCATAGACAATTTTCTGTCACAAGCTGTAGCATCCATTACGAACTTCAAATACCAAATTTGAAACAATTCCGGTGAATACTGTCGCTTAAAACATCAAAATATCGAATATCGTTAGGTACCGTTATATGGGGGCTATACGAAGACGTGGACCTGCAAAGACAACTTTCTGTCTTAGACTGTAGTATCCATTACAAACTTCAACTACCAAATTTTAAACAATTCCGGTAAATAATGTAGCCAAAATCAACAAAGTACCGAATATCGGGAGGTATCGTTATATGGGGGTTAACGAAGACATGGACCTACATGGCCCATTTTCAATACCAAAAGTCCTGCAGACATAATATACATTTGAGTAAAATTTTATCAATCTACTTTATTTCGTTCGGAATCTAGAGTGATTATAATCGACATAGAATTTTATGCTGATCAAGAATATATATACCTTGTGGGGTCCAAAATGTATATTTCGAGGTGTTACTTATATTATGGTAAAGGATATAAAAAAATTTCTAATTTTAGATCTTTCATATCTATAATTTGTAGTTATATTTCTTAAGGACTTTCCTACCTATAAGATTTAAATTTTTAATAAAAATGTTTAAAAGACTACCTGATGTAGAACAACATTTGTTTTGAAGTACTCGGGACCTATAAAGGGGGATTCTTAAGAGAATTGTATGCGGTATTTTAAAAGTGGATTTTAAGCAGTATTTTCTAAAGCACCTGGATACATAAAATTGTAACTGAATTTTATCCCGGGTTGTGTAATCCTGGAACGTGGATTTTAATAGAATTTCCTGAAAGACACAGTGACCTTTAAACTTGCATTTCTAACAACATTTTCTGAAGGATTTTGCGATAAAGAAAATCGAATTCTTTTAAAAAAATATAGGAAATCTAGTCTTTAATCTCAAAAAAAAAAAAAAAATCAAAGGATATAAATTTTCTGGGATTTAGGGACTGATAAAGGCGAAATTTAAATATATTTTCAAGTTCTCAATAACTATTGAACGTGATTAAAAAATCTGTGAATTCAATATGTAATTCTGAAAGACACTGGAATTTTGAACATCATTTTCTGAAGTACTCTGGGGTTGATAAAAGGGGTTCTGAAAATATATATTCTGAGGTTCTGAGGTAGACTGTGTTTCTCAAAAACATTTTCCGAAACGTAGAGTTTCAATAATATTTTCTGCAGGACACAATACATAATTCTGAAGGACTCTCGAATTTTGAATATCATTTTCTGAAGGACTGTGTGATTTATTAAAGGGGTTCTTAAAATAGTGTTCTGATGTTCTCTGGGTCATATAGACATTTTCCGAAGAACTCAAATATTTTGAAAACAGAGATTTTAACAGATATATTTTTTGAAGGACGTGTTTTTTTAAAACTTTCTCTGAATGTCAAAAATCCTTTAAAGCTGAATTTTTACATTGTTTTATGAATGACCATCAGATCTTTTTTTGAAGGCTGAAAGTCCTTTAAATATTGTTCTACTCTCAACCGTTCTATATTAACTTTGTCATTCCGTTTGAAACTCTCTGAAATACTCATGTTAAGTCGATTTTGCGATGTCCGTCTGCCTATCTGTTGTAATCTTAAATCGTTTAGCATGGCCCGGTAACATAAAGGCCACTCCTTGCATATTTTCGAAGAAAACGAATCAATTATATCGAGATTTTCCCAGAAAAATACATTTATTTTCACCATAAAATTTTAAAATTTTTTCTAATTGTCTAATTACTATTTTCTTTTTATTGCAGGTAATTATTGTTTACTTTGACGTTTAAAAATTCTACAATGAAATAATTGTTGGTATGTATTAGGTTCAGGAATCTTAAAGAAATTTGTAAAAATTTACCAAGACATATTATTATTATTAGGCTTTTAACTTCACTTTCTCCAATTGGCAGCAATTGATAAAAATATCTCTTATTCGCCAATTTCTATTTCATCCTTTACATCATCATTATTCTCCTCCATGTGACATGATTTTCACGCAGTTTATGGAGCACAAAGTGATTTGTTTTCATGTGTGAGTACGTGAGTGTGTGTGTGTGTGTTTTCTAAAGAAATTGATATTGACATGACAACTAAATGTCATTTGTTTACACCGCCGTAGTCGTCATCTATGCAAAGTATGAATGTCATAAATCATTGTCAATAGTTTTATTTGTTGGTATTCGGAAAGTAAACACCACGAAGCTACAGAGCGATTCTTTGCTTCGAATGGCATGACATGGCATAACATATGCTTTTCTTGGGATGCCGCACAACAAAGCAAAGCATGTTCTGACAACCAAACACGTCGTGTACGTTCCGAGATTTTTTCTTTGATGGGGTTTGTTTTCTTTTTTTTTTTGTGCGAATGCAAGCAGTCAAGGATCTGGCACAAACATAGTGGAACAAAGTCAAGTGAGTGCTATGAGAGGGAAGTATAGTTTGTGGGTGGTCATATAAGTTAACTACATGTTTGTGATATAATACTAAATATATGCTAAAACCACATTTTCAGAAAATATTCTAAATATTTATACAATAACGGTTTCGGTTTCCATTTAAAAATTATTGTTATAAAATCCACCCTTCAGGAAATATTCCAAGAAATTCTAAATTTTTATTTAAAAAAAATTCCTAAAAATTACGTGTCTTAAGATATATTATATATTAGACCTCACATAAATATTAGACCTCGTATTAAACCTAATTAAAAGAGTAGTGAAATAACTGATCGACTAAGAATCAACATCCAGACGAAACGACTGAAGCTAGAATCTTAAAATCTAGCACGAGGGTCAGTATTGGTGCATAAGCATGTGATTAGGCTGGGATTTCGAAAATTCGTACTAAAAGGGTACGAAAGATTCTAAAACGTACTAAAAATGTAATACTTTCTATTGAAAGACAGAATGAGCTAGAATTCTGAAATTTGCAATGAGACTCAGTGATGCAGTGCAGGATAGTTGTATCAAATGGTTTTTGGAAATTCGAACTTTTAGGCTACAAAAAGTTTTATAATGGTACACAAATACTAAAATGGTACCATTTGGTATTATGTGAACGTAAAAACTAAAAACTTGAAATTTGACAAGGTAATCGGCTTAACTCTGGTTTAGTAAAAACTAAGATGAGAAAATCTGAAGCCCCAGTCGAAGACCGGCTGAGAAAACAGCATAAAAATTCGAAAATCCGGATCCAGGTCATGAACTCGGGTAAGTCCTCCATGAACCCGTTTAAGTCCCGAAGTCAGGGTACATATACCTAACTTTGAAAAGGTTGGAAAGTAATTTTAACACATGAATGTGGTTTTGAAATATGTACTAAGTGTGTGAACTGAACCAAATGGTACTTAATGTGGAACAGTTTGGTTTAGGGTGGAAGGATGAAGCTGGAATTTTTTGTATGGGGTGGTAGATTTGTGATAAATAGGTGTCCTAGAAATGTGTACTACAATGTACGAAAAGTACTAAACCGTACTATATTTTTTGTACAATTTGGTATTGCCTAAAATCTTAAATGTTATTTTAAGGTCGTTATTTATGTGTAGCCTGGACATATGGAGTTTATTTTTTTAAATGTATTCTATAATTGTACGAATTGTACTAAATGGAACTAATTTTGGTACTGGGTGAAGAAATAGACCTGCAATTTTATATAAATGTCACTGTTGGTGTTTCTGGTTAAGATAAGGAGGTGGATTTTAAAGTTTGTACTGCAAGTGCACGAAAAGTACTAAATAGTACTATATTTGGTAGTGGGTTAAGAGATAGAGTTTTAATCCTCAAATTTGATATTGAGGTCTTTTTTGGTAGCTTGAATTAAGATATGGAGGGGATTTTGAAAATGTGTGCCATAATTGTACAAGAAGTATTTAATGGTACTAAAGTTGTGGTATTTGTATTTGAAATTTGGCGGTGGTTTGGAAATGCGTCCTATATTTGTACGAAAAGTACTCTATGGTATTAAATTTGGTATTGGGTGAAGGGATAAGGCTGGAATCCTACAATTTGATAATGAGGTCTCTGTTGGTATCTGGGATTGAGATATGGAAGTGAATTTGCAAATGTGTACCATTATTGTACAAAAAGTACTGAACGATATTCTGAAATTTGATATTTAGATCACTGATAGTATCTGTGTTTGAGATTCCGTGGTGGTTTGGAAGTACGTTCTATATTTGTACGAAAAGTACTAAATGGTACTTAATTCGGTATTTAGCAAAAGGAAAGATTTGGAATCCTCAAATTTGGTAATGAGGTCTCTGTTGGCATCTTGAAATGATGTATGGAGGTGTTTTTGGAATTGTGTACTGTAATTTGGTAAAATCCTCAAATTTTAATCTTGGGGTCTCTTTTGATAGCTTGAAGTGAGTTTTAAAGCTGGTTTTCCAAATATGTACTAAAGTACAAAATTTGGTATATGGTGAAGTTGGTATCTGGGATTGAGATATGGAGGTGATTTTGGAATTGTATGGAGGTATGGTATGGTTAAAGGGATAGAGATAAAATTCTGAAATTTGATTTTATGATTACTGATGGTATCTGTGTTTGAGATTTAATGGTGGTTTATAATTGTTCGAAAAGTGCTAAATTGAACAAATTTCGAATCACTGTTGGTGTCTACGATAAAGCGATGTAGATTGTTTAGATATGCTTACAAAATTTTACTAACTTTGGTGTTGGGTGAAGGAATAGAGCTGAATTTCTGAAATTTGATATGGAGGTCTCGCATAATTTTTAGGTTTTACATATGAAGATGTTGAAATAGTTTTGGACAAAAAAAGATGGATGTAGGCCTGCGGTACTTAGTTTTGCAATTTGCAAAAAAAAAATGCAATTTTTCCTCCACGGTAAACTTAAAAATCGAAGATTTTGAGGACTTTGAAGGATCTCAAAAAAAAAAAAAAAAAAAAAAAAAACCAAGTTAAAAAGCAGTAAGTTCGGCCGGGCCGAACTTTGCATACCCTCCACCAGTTGTAACGAATTTGGAAATTAAAAAAAAAAATAAAATCCTTCAAAAATTCTGTTTAAAATTTTAAATACCGAATATACCCGTTATATTAGGGTCTATACGACGTGGACCTACATAGGCATTGTTTGTGATAAGCCATTACCATATTCAAATTAGAAACTTGAAATAAACGGTGAATAGTGTAGCTAAAATCAACAAAATATCGTATATAGGGAGGTACCGTTATATCGTAGCTGTGCGAAGACCTGGACCAGCATAGACAATTTTCTGTCATAGGCTATAGCATCCATTATGAACTTCAAATACGACATCTCAAACAATTTCCGTGGGTAGTTCCCATTTCGAACTCTAAATAACAAATTTGAAACAATTCCAGTAAATAATGTCGCTAAAATCATTAAAATACCGAATATCGGAAGGTACCGTTATATGGGGGCTATACGAAGACGTGGACCTGCACAGACAATTTTTTGTCGTAGGCTGTAGTATCCATTACTAACTTCATATACCAAATTTGAAACAATTCCGGTGAATAATGTCGCTAAAATACCGAATATCGGAAGGTACCGTTATATGGGGGCTATACGAAGACGTGGACCTGCACAGATAATTTTCTGTCATAGGCTGTAGTATCCAATAAGAACTTCATATACCAAATTTGAAACAATTCCGGTGAATAATGTCGCTAAAATCATTAAAATACCGAATATCGGAAGGTAACGTTATATGGGGGCTATACGAAGACGTGGACCTGCACAGATAATTTTCTGTCGTAACCTGCAGTATCCATTTCGAACTTCAAATATCAAAGTTGAAACAATTCCGCTGAATAATGTCGTTAAAATCATTAAAATACCGAATATCGGGAGGTACCGTTATATGGGGGCTATATGAAAACGTGAATCTACATGGCCCATTTACGAACTGAACCTGCCTACTGTAAAAATAAACCTGTGTGCAAAATTTTAGCCTTGTATCTCAATTCGTTCGAAAGATAACGTGATTACAACAGACAGACAGACGGACGGACATCGCTATCGACTTAGAATTTTACGCTGATCAAGAATATATACTTTGCTGGGTCTGACACGAGTATTTCGAGGAGTTACAAACGGAATGACAAAGTTAATATACCCTCCATAGTATGGTGGAGGGTATAAAAATACCGAATGTAGGGAGTTACCGTTATATTAGGTCCTATAAGAAAACTTGGACCTGGGTTTTTAAGTACAAAACTTGAAACAATTCCGGTAGATTATGTCGCTAAAATCATCATAATGCCGAACATGGTGATGTACCGGGATCGTATGGGAGCTATACGAAGATCTGAAATAGCATATGAAATTTTCTCTCATAGGCTGTAGTACCCATTAGAAAAAAATTCATGCTAATATTGTCGCTAAAACCATCAAAATGCCGAATATCTGGAGGTACGGAAAACGTGAACCTACTGAAAAAAATACACATGTGTGTAAAATGTTAGCCCTCCGAAAAATATAACAGACCCTTCATAGACTGCCCTTCAACGATTGCCTTTTATATGAGGAACTCCCAATTGCGAATATGTGACTAACCTGATATAGTTCTGCCTTTTCCTATCGTATAAATGAAGCAATTCCATGGATTACTGTAGCGCATCTTTACTATTCAAATATGCTCATTTGCATATTTTCATATTCTTAGCTTTTTTCAGTACGCCTTTTTTCCGCATATGTTGGCACATATCATCATCTTCATTCATCTTGATTTTCGTTGTTGCCGTTGCCAGTGGTTATGCGTGAGTGTGCCGGTTGTCTGGAACACTTCTTTGCATAACTACGCAATATGCTTGAAATTTAGTTAGTTCCATTCATGTTCCTCGCTCCACCTCCAGAGAGCTACTGAGAATTGGAATGTCCAAGGGATTGTTGCTGCAGCACTACTACCTTCAGCTAGTAGTCTATGTGCTCGCCGGAATATAATAACGTTAACGGCCACATCAAACAAACAAGAAATGCAAATACTTGGTTGGGGCTATAGCTCGACGTACGTGATGCGTAATATGAACGTGACACCCTTACGAGAAATATGTCTTAAACCAGAACAAAAACCTAGAAACAAAAAAAGAGGCGAAAAAGCGAACAGCAGCAGAAAAGGGCATCAGGGCCATGCGGTGACACCATTCTTCATCTTCGTCTTCTTTGCCTTTGTTATGTTGGAATTATTTTGTGTTGTTTTTTTTTTTGCTGCTCTGTCTTTTTGGTCTCCGGTATTTGACTACCTCTTTTTTTGCCGAGCATAGAGAGAAATGCAGCAGCCAGCATTTGTTTTAAGCCGATTAAAAAATGTCTACAGCATATTTGCTTGTTTTGACAAGAATCATAACAAAGTGGTTAAATAAAATATGCAGATAGATGAGTGCCATGTGTGGTGGCCTGCAGCAGGGGCATGGGATGGTAATGACTGCTGCCGCCCATATGGCAGCTTTCTAAAGAACTTTATATAATTTCTAACTTAAATTTTCGAAAAAAGTCGGATTTTTTTAAGGAAATTTGTTGTTGTAGCAGATTAAATATTTAAGTTGTGCAACAATTTACATTTCAAAAGAGAGAGAGAGAGCTTTGAAAATGTCAAAATAATTGCCAGAATTATAAACTTTCCTGGTAGTCCATTGTTCGCATATATTATTTACAGTAGCCCTTAAAATTGTCCAGAGTCTATTCAGGTTACAAAACAAACACAGAACGTATTTAAGATTTAATCCGCTTTACAGGAAGTTGAATTAAAAAAGACTAAATAAATCAAACAAGACATTTTTTTGAAAAAGACCAATGAGGTTTGCATAAGGTTCCGAATTGTCTCTTTATTGAAGAACAAATGATTTCAAGGCCAATGGTCTTTTCTTAAAAAAGTGTTTTTTACACCCTCCACCATTCTTCCGTTCGTAACCCTCGAAATATTCATTATACCCCCAGTCATATGGCTACAGAGGTATATAATTTGACACGGTCTAAACCTGCCTCAGGAAAATAACTTTTTTAGAAACTAGGTCTCTTTGGACCAAATCCGTTTCAGGACATTTGGCGTTGATCTAAGGCTGTCCGTCCCTCTGTCTGGCTGGTGCGAACGATAATTCTCGAAGGGAGTATCCGATTTCATTCAAACGTGGTACATCGTCACATTGCTAAGCTTAGATCGAGTTCAGATATAGGCAATATCGTTCCACTCCTTCTGGTACCTCCCCCACAAAAGGTCAAAATTTTCAAAGAAAATAGAAAGAGATGGGATCATTCGAAGTTGTGCAAACTTTGCAAATCCCAATATGTTTGTCAGTGGTAGGTCAGGTGCGAAAATGGAGAAGATCGCCCCACTTCACCAAGTAGCTCCCCCACATAGGGTCAACATTTGAAAAAAATTTTAACTCTTATAAAATATGAAATATGAGTCCGCAAATATTTCTACTAAAAAAGGTCTGGTGTTAAATTGTGCAATAAGAATCAGATTGTCTTCAGGTTTCGCACATCTTAATATTTTTACCAACACAAGTTCTGGTGCGAAGATGGAATATATCGTTTCACTCCTTTATGTACCCCCCACAACAGTTCAAAATTTTGATTGAATTTTAGCACCTCCGACCAAAATCAGTCTAGAAGCAAGTCCATCAAGTTTGCTATATATGTTTCACCCGATTAGGTGTGTTTAAGTTTCTCAAATGCGTAATATGCACTATATAGGAATAATATTTGGTACCAGGTATCAAATAGAGGTCAAAATTATCTCTGCCAGATTTGGATATTTCGAGCTAATTGTGCACTAAATGACCAATATCAGTCCAAATAACTAGAATTTTGGCACATCCGACCAAATATAGTCCAGAAGCAAGTACATCAAATTTGGAGAAAATCGACTTAAATATAGCTACAGCTCCGATATATATGTTACATCCGATTTGGTACCAGAGATAAGATACCCCAGAAATACCTCTGCCAAATTTTATTTTTATACCCTCCACCATAGTATGGATGGTATATTAAGTTTGTCATTCCATTTGTAACACCTCGAAATATACATTTTAGACCCCACAAAGTATATATATTCTTGATCAGCATAAAATTCTATGTCGATTTATTAATATCCGTCTGTCCGTCAAATGTGTACTATGTTTGCAGGACTTTTGGTACTGAAAATGGGCCATGTAGGTCCACGTCTTCGCCCCCATATAACGGTACCTCCCGATATGCGGTATTTTGATGATTCTATCGACATTTTATTACCGGAATTGTCAATTTTGCTATTAGATGTTCGTATTGGATAATACAGCCCATGACAGAAAATTATCTGTGCATGTCCACGTCTTCGTATAGCCCCCATTTTGATGATTTTAGCGACATTATTTACCGGAATTGTTTCAAATTTCGCATTTGAAGTTCGTAATGAATACTACGGCCTATGACTGAAAATTGTCTGTGCAGATCCACGTTTTATAACCACCATGGAACCTCCCTATATTCGGTATTTTGATGATTTTAGCTACATTATAAACAGATAGATAGACCCAAATATTATAGCTACATTCGGTATGTTTAAGATTCTAACAGAATTTTTAACGGATTTTATAGTTTTTGAGAATTGCCAAATTCGTTCCAAATGGTGGAGGGTATTCAAAGTTCGGACCGGCCGAACTTACAGCTTTTTTACTTGTTTCATATAAACTTTCTCGAAGTGACATTTTGGACTCTTTAGCAATGTTATTTGGTATGGAAGATAAATATGTCTCCGTTAAATTTAGTGAAAATCGATTCAGAATTGGATATGCCTCACATATATTAGTTCCCTCTGAAAGCCAAATGTTGATAGGTGGTATTCTACTTCAAATAAATTCTTTTGTTAGTGTTCCGGTGTTAACAATAACAGTGTTCTGGAAATTCGTTGTGATGATCCTTCCGAATATATTTTTCTTATGTTCACAAGAATGGCTCCGATTGCCCCCTAAAGAATATTTGTTAAAATCCACGTCGGATAACATTTAGAACACTAGTTCCCAATATTTACGAGTTTTGATGTTCTTGACAAATGGGTCGTAAAAATCCACAATTATTGGTCTGAGAAATATGTTCAATGTATCCATGATAATAGTTCCAAAATTTCTTCAAAAAATATCCTGAAAAAATCTACACTTGTATAACTAACAATTCCTTCAAAATTCCGACATTCTTCAATTACAGAGTTTTCTCTTAAAAAAATTGAATAGATTTTTAAAATATAATATTTTTTTGTCCAGATAGCGTATAAAAATATCGTTAAAAATCCCAGTCAATAACCATTGAACAAACTCTCTCATAAACTTCACTATTATAAATTTGATAATCTTTCAATTTGATCATTTTTGAAATGTCCACGATTTTAGTTTTGAAAGACATTAAGAAAATACTTCTATTAAATACAAATTTGCCACCTGTATGGTCTTTAAAAAATTCATGATTGTAACTCTGATAGTCCATCAGAAAAGTTTGTTTGAAAGCTCACCAATTAAATCTTTTATTGGCCAAAAAAGTGTCTGATCATAGCCCTAATATTCCTTGTGATATTTCACCAGACAAATCTACGATATTAGCTTTGATGCGCGTTGAAAAAATAGGTTTTAAAATATTCTTAAAAATCCACGACTGATGATCTTTTTATTGATAAGAAAAGTACTGAGAGTCTTTAAAAATATAGTTTAAAAATAATATCATTAATACTTTCTCAGAAAATATTCTTAAAAAAATACACTATTCAACTAGCTCGGATAGTTTCTTACGATTTTTAATGCAGGGTCGAACTTTTTAATGTAACTTGAACCATTTTGAAGGAACTTGAAAAATTTCCAAAAAAATACCGCTTAAAGGAAAGGCTATACAATTTTTTGTCATAGGCTGTAGCACCCATTACGAACTTAAAATACGAAATTTCAAACAATTCCGGTAAAATTGTCCCTAAAATCGTAAAAATACCGAATTAATGGAGGTGCCATTGTATGTGGGCTATATGAAGTCGTGGACCTACACCGACAATTTTCCACTATAGGTTGTAGTACCCATTACGAGTTTCAAATACGAAATTTGAAACAATTCCGAAACAATTCAATGTCTCTAAAATCATCAAAATACCGAAAATTGGGAAGGTACGTTATATGGGGGCTATGCGAAGACGTGGACCCTAACAATTTTCTACAATAAGTTGTAGTACTCATTACGAGCTTCTAATGCGAAATTTTAAACAATTCCGGTCAAAAATGTCGCTAAAATCATCAACATACCGAATATAGGGGGTACCGCTATATGGGGGTTATACGATATCCTGGATCTATATCGACAATTCCCTTTCAGGGGGCAAAGTACTGAGAAGGATCTCCTTTAGTGGATTTTCAAACAATTCTATTCAAAAATGTGACTAAAATCATGCAAATACCGAATATCGGGAGGTACCGTTGCAGGGGATAAAGTACTCGAAAGGAACTCCTTTCAGACAAATCCATTGAAAAAATTGGCTACAATCATCAATATACCGTTATACGGGGGCTATACTATATCGTAGGCTGATAAAGCTCATCTTCGAACTTAACCTGTCTGCAGACAAATGACGGATCTGTGCAAAATTTTAGCTTCCTATCTTGATTCGTTTTGAATCTAGTGTGAATGCAACAGACAGACAGACGGAAGAACGGACGGACGGACAGGGATAAATCGTCTTAGAAATTTACGCTGGGTCTAAAATTATTAGTTCGATGAGTTGCAAACGGAATGAGAAACTTAATATACCCTCCATACTATGTGTTGTGGAGGGTATAAAAATCCACATATGTGGCTCTGATTGTCATTTAGGAACATTTACCAATTTATCTAAAATATTTAATAAAATGTCCAGGATCACGAAACCACCAGATTATGAAAGGAATCCGTTGATTTTAGGTATATAGTATATAGTTAGGTATTAGTATATAGTGTCTTCGGCCTTATGCCAAATAAAATACATCGATTATTTTGTTCGAAAAAGTGAGTCAACAAAGATGTCTTTTTGATCGTGTTTTTAAAAAATATAGTTAAAAAACTACCTTTAAACGGGATCGTAGCAAGTTAAAATATTCTACAAAATTTTTTGTTATACCATGGGTCTCAAAATATATAAAAAGTTTCCCAATTTTTTTGAACAATTTTAATTCGATATTTTTATGCAGGAGCACAGTGGATTGAATTAGAGCAATTTTCAAAAGCATCTATCTATTTAATTTAACACCAATACAACAAATTTTCCACTCTGTTTTTTAAATCTTTAATGTCCACACAACACAATTCATTTCCATTAGTGGATGGAACTGCATCCTTTGGCCATCCTCCCATCATCTAACGCTGGCGAAAATATATTAGCAAATTAAAATTTCATTAAATTATGTAAATTGTCTCTTCTTCTCTCTGCGAATCGCGGCTGGGCTGGGAAATAAAATTAAACTACAACTAATAATTGGAAATAATTAACAACTCTAAAAGTAAAGTTTTGCATAGTTCATTGATAAAGCTGCCGCTCCCACCCGCTCGAATTCTGGCCACCCCCCAATTCAATTCATTTGGAGCATTTGCTATTGAGCGAGACGAACAACAAATGATGTATGAAAATAAAAATCTGTGTACGGAAGCTGATTGCCGGCAATAGCAACAGATTATTGAACTCATCCGAGGCAGCAGCAAATAATAAAATGGCAACAACAAAAACAGTTGCAACAAAAACGAGAAAAAGTACAAAAACATTGAAATAAAGTTTAATTAGTTTTTGTAGCTAAAAATTGAAAAAGTAGCCATTCGCATGAGCCATAATAAAATGGACAAAATGGTGTTGAATGGGGAATGGGGTTGCCATGTCTTTTTAGTGTACGGTTTAAGTGGTCGAATATTTCTGGGGTAAAAATTACAAAAAATATTTTTTTTTTAATAATTACAGGAAAAATCCAGTAGATTATGAAAGTAAAGCTTAGAGTAGAATATCGTGTACCGGGGGTTTGTTGGTTTATATCGCAAAGTAACAAAAATGGTGGAGGTAACTTGTCCCCCTCTTCCACAATTTTGAACATTTTCGGATGAGATTTTTTAAAATACGTTTAATTTTAGGTATATAGTGTGTTCGGCAATATTACACATAAAAATGCGAGGATATTTTGCTTGAAATTTTAACCCTCAAGCGAGTCATCGAAGGGGTCTTTTTTTTTTAAATATGATTTAAAACTCCCTTTAACTGTGGTCGCAGCCTCTAAAATTATTCTACAAAATGATTTATCATACAATTCTACCATAGTTCCTAGAAGATAATAATAATTAATAATAATAATAATAATAATAATAATAATAAGTCATAATAATAATAATAATAATAATAATAATAATAATATAATAATAATAATACTAATAATACTATAATAATAATAATAATAATAATAATAATAATAATAATAAATATAATAATAATAATAATATAATAATAATAATAATAATAATAATCATAATAATAATAATAATAATAATAATAATATAATAATAATAATAATAATATAATAATAATAATAATAATAATAATAATAATAATAATAATAATAATAATAATAATAAAATAATAATAATAATAATAATAATAATAATAATAATAAAATAATAATAATAATAATATAATAATAATAATAATAATATAATAATAATAATAATAATAATAATATAATAATAATAATCTAATAATAATAATAATAATAATAATAATAATAATAATAATAATAATAATAATAATAATAATAATAATAATAATAATAATAATAATATAATAATAATAATAATAATATAATAATAATAATAATAAAATAATAATAATAATAATAATAATAATAATAATAATAATAATAATAATAATAATAATAATAATAATAATATAATAATAATAATAATAATAATAATAATATAATAATAATAATAATAATCATAATAATAATCATAATATATAATAATAATAATAATAATAATAATAATAATAATAATAATAATAATAATAATAATAATAATAATAATAATAATAATAATATAATAATAATAATAATAATAATAATAATAATAATAATAACAACAATAATAATAATAATATAATAATAATAATAATAATAATATAATAATAATAATATAATAATAATAACAACAATAAAATAATAATAATAATAATAATAATAATAATAATAATAATAATAATAATAATAAATAATATAATAATAAATAATAATAATAATAATAATAATAATAATAATAATAATAATAATAATAATAATAATAATAATAATAATAATAATAATAATAATAATAATAATAATAATAATAATAATAATAATAATAATAATAATAATATAATATAATAATAATAATAATAATAAATAATAATAATAATAATAATAATAATAATCACTAATACTAATAATAATCATTAATAATTCACTAATACTTAATAATAATCATAATAATAATAATAATAATAATATAATAATACATAATAATAATCATACATCATAATAATAATAATAATAATAATCATAATATAATTATAATAATACTCATACTAATAATAATACTAATACTAATCATATAATAATATATCATAATAATAATAATAATAATACTAATAATAATAATAAATAAATAATAATAATACTAATAATACTAATACTAATAATAATAAATAATAATAATAATAATAATAATAATATCATAATAAATAATAATAATAATAATAATCATAATAATAATAATAATAATAATAATAATAATAATAATAATAATAACTAATAATATATAATAATAATAATAATAATAATATAATAATAATAATAATAATAATAATAAAATCCTAATATAATAATAATAATAAATAATAATAATAATAATAATAATAATAATAATCATAATAATAATACTAATAATAAACTAATAATAATAATAATAATCACTAATAATAATAATAATATAATAATAATAATAATATAATAATAATACATATAATAATAATATAATAATAATAATAATAATAATAATAATAATAATATAATAATAATAATAATAATAATAATAATAATAATGATAATATAATAATAATATAATAATAATAATAATAATAATAATAATATATAATAATAATAATAATATAATAATAATAATAGTAATAATATAATAATAATAATAATAATAATAATATAATAATAATAATAATAATAATAATAATAATAATAATAATAATAATAATAATAATAATATAATAATAATAATCATATAATAATAATAATAATAATAATAATAATAATAATAATAATAATAATAATATAATAATAATAATAATAATAATCAATAATAATAATAATAATAATAATAATAATAATAATAATAATAATAATAATAATAATAATAATAATAATAAAATAATAATAATAATAATAATAACACAATAATAATAATAATAATAATAATAATAATAATAATAATAATAAATAATAAAACAATAATAATAATATAATAATAATAATAATAATAATAATAATAATAATAATAATAATAACAAACAATAATAATAATAATAATATAATAATAATATAATAATATAATAATAATAATAATAATAATAATAATAATAATAATAATAATAATAATAATAATAATAATAATATAATAATAATAATAATAATAATAATAATAATAATAATAATAATATAATAATAATAATAATAATAATAATAATAATAATAATAATAATAATAATAATATAATAATAATAATAATAATAATACTAATAATATAATAATAATAATAATAATAATAATAATAATAATAATAATAATAATAATAATAATAATAATAATAATAATAATAATAATAATAATAATAATAATAATAATAATAATAATAATAATAATAATAATAATAATAATAATAATATAATAATAATAATAATAATAATAATAATAATAATAATAATAATAATAATAATAATAATAATAATAATAATAATAATAATAATAAGAAAGCCGACTATACAGGGTGAGATAAAAAAACGGCAAAAGAGTCAAACGCCATATTTTCTAATTTTTTTAAATGTTATTGAATGGAAGCAAAAATTGTCGGAAAAAGCTTAAAATAAGTTTAGATTTTTTCAAATTAGTCATTGGTTTTCGAGATAATATTCGGCATTTACTCTGATGTCACGGTCGATTAATACGAGCGGAGGGCGACCATTGGCTGTTATGGTGGCCCACACCGGACCATCACCATGGCCGGCGCTTGAGTTCTGGTGGCTCACCGAAGGTGCAGCTGACCTCTTGGCAAGTAAACACGATCATTTTGTTTGTTTACAAACTGCTGGACAACGAATGTTTTCTCATAGGAGAAAACCAAATTCGTCAGTTCACTACTTTCGGCCAAACGAAGCAACTCTTTAGCTCTTTTGAGTCTATTTTGTTTCTGTTGCGGTGTAAGTTCTTGCAATTTTGGAATTTCAATGGCGTTACCCCGAGCTAATTTTTCAATATTTGCCGAATGGAATATTGCGATATGTTCAGCTCACGAACCATTTTTCGGCCACTGCGTCGCGGGTTTCGTTCAAGTCGCTTCATTACTTTTCGAACCATTTCTGCTGATGTAGCTGTTTTCTTCCGTCCACTTCCTTGACGTCGGGCTACACTACCAGTATCACGGTAAAGAGCGATGGTACGAGACACAAAAGATTTATTCCCTTTTAAATGCTGGAGTCCTCTAACGAAGACCACTTGTGGTTTTCCAGTCAAATATAAAGAAGTCTAACTATCAGAATTTTTCTGAAAAATTCTCACCAAAACGCTTTTGCCCGCTTTTAAACATTATAATGAGCTGTTACTGGAATAATTTTAACAGCTGGCGGACGAGTGGCTTAGAAATGACAGCAGTCTGAAATTGGTTGCAGTTTTTTCATCTCACCCTATATATGTGATCAATATCGGAGCTACATAAAATCATCATATCGGAGCTACATCATCATTCTTCTGCAGTGCATATGACGCATGTGAGGAACTTTAACACCAAATCGGATGAAACATATATACAGGAGCTATAGCTACATCGGAACCGATTTTCACCAAAATGTAAGCATTTTCTGCTAAGCTGAATTCCGCCGGAAGTGCCAATATTTAGTCCATTTGGGCTAATATTATTCATTTAGTGCACAAAAAACCTGAAATCGGTGAAGTGCATGTTACGCATGTGAGGGGCTTAAAACCCTTAAACGGATGAATCATATGTATGGGAACTACAGCTATATCTATACCGATTTTCACCAAATTTGAAATACTTGTTTCGAAGATGACTTAAGTCGTAATTGGCAAAATTCAGTTCATTTGGGCTGATATTAGCCATTTGGTGCACAATAAACCTGATATCGGATAAAGGTATATATGGTAGGTATATCCTAATCTGAACCGATCTCGATAAAATTTTACAGAGGTATTTTCGAGCTCTATAAGTTATCTGGTATCTTACATCATTCTTGTGGATTGCATATTACGCATGTGAGGGACTTAAAAACCTAAATCGGATGAAACATATATATGGGAGCTATAGCTATACCTGAACCGAATTTCTTCAAAGTTGATGAACTTGCATCTACACTGAATTCGGTTGGATGTGCCAAAATGCAGGTCATTTGGACTGATATTGGTCATTTGGTGCGCAATTAACCCGAAATCGGTTGAAGACATATATATGGGCTATATCTTAATTTGAATCGATTCTCGCCAATTTTAATATGGAGCCAAACATATATTTATTGGAAAATTTCATCTCAAGCGGATAATAAATGCGACCTGTATTTTGTTCACAAAAATACATGGACTGACATAAGTGACATAATGCCGTTACCTCTATGTGGTGTAGGGTCTCTCTCTCGATTTTAGACAAAATGTTGCTATTATACCCATCTTTGGGGTCTGGGAAATTTGAATTAATTTTATTTATTTTTTACTCTTTTATTTGGCCCTCTTTTTGTCTCGGGAGACAAAAATGTTAAGTATCATATAGACTATTGTGACCCATATAAATTTATTTTGAGGAATAAACCCATTTTAAAACAGATTTTTGGGCCTTTTTTCCTTTTTTGGGGTCTTACGAACGAAAATAAATACACCGCCGAGAATATTTTGTAAATAGCAGGAAATTTTGGAATTTTGTCACAGACCTAAAACGGCAACCCTATAATGTACATTTTGAAAATAACCCAACTAAGCCACCATTCAGCTGGCATTGAATGAATGAGTAAACCAAGTGGAATGAGCCGCAGACACAAAAAGAGACATACAACTCCAACCAAACCAAGCCAGCCAGCCAGTCATCCAGACCAAAAGTGTACGCAGATGAATGTCCATGGCTGAGATTGTAATAAAATTCGATTACACGAATATCAATTTGAAAAACACGCATAAACCAATAAAATAAAAATTAATTTTCTATTTTTCGAAAAATGTTAGGATAACAACATTTTTATAGTTGCAAATATGGCAAAATTGAGGCAAAAAATAGAAGGCAAAGGATGCATTTGGATTTATAGGAAAAATAACAATAGGGAGGGGTGGAGAAAATGTTAGGAGGAGGTGAAAATGTTAGGGGTGGCTACGGCTGAGCAACAATTGGTAAGAGACCCATATTCATATGTGACCACGTTCATAAAATACGAGTGCAAATTAAAACTTATTGGATTATGTGTGTAGTAAATAGATTTGTATGTATGTGTGAATGTGAAATTAAATGCTTGGCAAACAAATTTACAAGGATGATTGATGTGCAAGGTTCATAAAGAACCGGTTATTATTTTATAATGTTCTGTAAGATTGATTGAATGGAACGTTGATACC
Source organism: Musca domestica (assembly GCF_030504385.1). Taxonomy (NCBI): domain Eukaryota; kingdom Metazoa; phylum Arthropoda; class Insecta; order Diptera; family Muscidae; genus Musca; species Musca domestica. The sequence goes on along the minus strand of NW_026712299.1, from coordinate 1,627,492 downwards.
AGACATGCCCGGCGGAAATACTAGAACATTTAATCACAGTTACATGCCTTTTAAAGTTTCTATTTCGACATTATCGTACAAATAACCATCTCGATCATTTTTTCACATCCTGGAGAATTTAATCTTTCATCTTCCCCATAAAAATCACATTGTGCAGCACAAAAAATAATTACGGGGAAAATAAATCAGATTATATAAGAAGAGCTAAACAATAATATAAGTTTGTCGGCGTTTTGAAAGTAAAAATCGTATAGTAATGTAAATAGAGGGTAAAACTGTACTTTATGTGAGTTTATGCAAAAATCTTCTGCAAAGCATCATTTTGGAGGGTCAATATCAAAGACAAAAATATTCCTCATCAAATTTCACTATAAGTCACCAACGAAAAGAAATTTCTGTTCTGTGCTTCATATTAAAAAATAGTTGTATCAATGTTTCAAAAAAAAAAAAAAAAAAAACAAGTCAACAAAATTTCAAAAAAATCCGAAAACTACCACTTAAATGAAAACCGTTATATAGGGACTATACGAAGACGAGGACGCGTATATATATTTTTTTTTGTCAGTGCCCGTTACGAGCACGTGGACCTGCATACGAACTTTTTTGCCATAAGTTGTAGTACCCATTTAGATCTTTCAATACGAAATTTTAATCGTCAAAATACCGACTATCGGTGCCTTTATATGGGGGCTATACGAAGACGTGGACCTGCAGATTAAAATTTTTATCATAGGCTGTAGTACCCATTACGAACTTCAAATACGAAATTCGAAATAATTCCGGTAAGAAATGTCGCTAAAATCATGAAAATACGGAATAAGGTACTTTGTGTATGGTTGCCGTACCCATCTTCCTGTACGATATTTGAAACGATTCCGGTGTATAATATTGCTGAAATCATCAATGTACCGAATATCGGAAGGCTATACGAAGACTTGGACTTGCATACAAAAATTTTTGTCATAGGCTGTAGTACCCATTACGAACATGAAATACGAAACTTAATTCCGGTAATAGGGTAAGTGTGCCTAAGTTCGGCATGCCTCAGTAGTCGGCAGTTTTGAAATTAAAACTTAAATAAATAAGATTAGAATTGACCAAATAATGAAATAATTTCAAAAAAACATCAACAGTGTTCTCTGCTCTCTTTCTGTAAAAAACAATGACCACCGATCATTTATTACGAGAGAATAACGGTTTTCGTCAGTGAGTGTCTTCCAACGCGTGCGATGGTGCTTGTTTGTAAAGAAAAAAATAGTGGTGGCGTCAACTTAATAATCGATTTAAGTATATTAAATTTAATACTTTTGGAATCAGAAATATTTTATAATAGTAAATAACAGTCTAAAGATAATTTTATAACTTAAAAAACATAAAAATCAAGCATTTTTCTGTTATATTATTTAATGCCGACATTAGGAACAGAAAAAAAGAGTAGTGCCAGTAGTCGGCAGGAGGTGCCGATTACTATAAAAATATCATTTTTGACCAATTTCACCAAAACTTGAGAAAAATATTAAAAAATAATCCAAAAACTACTCAAATAAAAAAATAGTTTGAGTCGGTGTTGCTTTTATTTGTGCTTTTTGACCAAATTTTTTAAATTAAGTAGGTTTTTTAAATCAGCTATTTGATGTTTTAGATAGCGCTGGCATTTTTGAAAAAAAAAAAAAAATGTTGGCTATCTAAAGGAAAAAGATCAGTTCACAAATTCCAAATATAAGAAAGGTACTTTTTTCTTTTTTTTTTTATTAAATCTCATTTTAATTGAAAATCCATACGTTACTGAAGGTAATGTTAATTAAATAAAGCACTATTTAAAAACGAAATTAATTTCAAATTCTGGATTAAACTGTGAATTAGTAATATAGCATTGTTTTATACTATTTGAAATAAAAAAATATACAAAATAATATTTTTTTATTGAAATAGCATATGCCGACTACTGGCAAATAGACATGCCGAGCATTGGAAAATGGTGCCGACTACTGGACAAAAAACTACAATTTTAGTAAAATTACAAATTTTGCCAATTTAATAAAAACAAATTTAATTGTTGTTTATTATTTCGAAAACTAAACAAAATTTGGGATCTGAACAACTTTATTTTTTAGCAATTGAAAGATCTCACTCAGAATGTTGAAAGATTGAAAAATCGAAAATCCTAAAAGTGCCGACTACTGGTACACTTACCCTAATAAAAAATAATTACGGTAAATAATGTGAAAATACCGAACATCAAGAGATACCGTTATATGGGGGCCATTTACTAACTTAACCTGCCTATTGGTAAACTATGCATGTATGCAAGACAGACGGACATCGCTAGATCGTCTTAGAATTTTACGCTGATCCAGAATATATGTATGTCTATTAATGAAACCACAATGTTAATATACCCTTCATAGAATGGTGGAGGGTTTCAAAACAGTAAGAAAATCCTACACCAATTTGGGCCAGTTTTACGTATATGGCGGAGTTGTATTAATATCTGAACCGATCCCTATAAAATTTGGCAGAGGTATTTTCGAGCTGCATCTGATATTCGGTATCAAATATTATTGTTGTGGATGGCATATTACGCATGTAAGGGAATTTAACACCAAATTGGATGAAACATTTATATGAAGCTATTGCTATATCTTAACCGATTTCAACCAAAATTTGAAGCACTTGCTTTTGGGCCGAAATTCGTCGAAGAGTAAAAATTCGATCCATTTGGGCTGATATAAGCCATTATTTGCACATTAAACACGGTTTTCCTGATAGATGTATACCCTCAACCAATTTTCGATTATTTAAATATATTTTGACTTTTGTTATGATTATTCAAATTGTTTACGTTCTATGTGTGTAATTTGAAGACAATCGTGAAATCTGAAAAGAGATAGATGCCTTTTTCGCTTTCTTTGAGAGTTTTGTTTTCAAAATCTTGAACCCTATGTGGCGTAGGTACCGGAAGAAATGGTCCGATCTCTAACATCTTTATAACATATCTTGTGTTGATGGAAATATTGGGATGTACCAAATCTGAATGGAATCGGATGTTTATTTCGCGTTTTATGACCTACATGGATATTCCAAATTTTGACTCTTTGTGGGGGAGGTATCAGAAGGATTGGACTGATATATCCCATCTTCACAGCAGATCTTGTGTTAGTAGAAATAATGGAATGTATGAAATACGAAGAGAACCGGATGCTTATTTAAGATTTTATATTAGTGTTAGTTATTCAAAATTTTGACCTTTGGAGCCAGAAGGAATTGTCCGAACTCTACAATTTTCGCGTTTTATGAGCTTCATGGATATTCAAAATGTTGGGCCTTTGGGAGGGGAGGTACCAGAAGGAACCGATATATCCGATCTTCACAGCAGATCTTGTTTTTTAGTACAAATAATGGGATGTATGTAATTTGAAGATAATTGGGCTCTCTATCACTTTTTATAAGAGTTGTTATCATTCAAAGTTTTGACCATTTGTTGGGGATGTACTTGACCGATCCACTGATGCAAATTTTAGGATTTGCAAAGTTTGGGAACAATCGGATAATCCTTTCTCTTTCTGTGCAGTTTTTTTTTTTTTTTTTGAAAATTACGAGATTTTGTGGAGAGGTACCAGAAGGAGTTGATATTGCTTATCTCCAAACACGATCTAAGTTTGATAATAATATTACGATGTACCAAGTTTGAATACTCTCATTGAGAGTTATCATACGTGCCATCCAGCCAGCCGGACATCGCTTGATCGACTCCAAATGTCCTAAAACAGATTTGGTCCATAGAGACCTAGGGTCTAAAACCCTTATTTCGATGAGTCACGTTTTGGCCGTATCAAATGATATATACCCTCTGTAGCCTTATGGCTGAAGGTATAATAAGGGGTAAGACAGTTGTTCTGTAAGTGGTTTCTGTGGCAAATTGTACTTCATAACTTCATTATTTGGTAATCATATTTTTAGATTGGATAACTCATAAAATGGTGGATATATTAGCGCATTCGCGGAACTAGGAATTGTTAATATTAAAAATAGTTTGTTGTTGAAAAAAGTCGGGCTTAATCCCATTATTGTTGTTTTTATAAAAACTAAGTTTGATTATTAGTAGAGAACGATGGTAATGTTTTGAAGGGGGTAAGGCAGCGTATACTTAGGTTCCTAAACATATTAGCTGCTGGTGCATATTTTCCTATTTTTTCAATTTCGAATTTAGTGCATTTTTTGTTTATTTTTAATTAATGGGTACCAAAATATTTCGAACCCGAATATTTACTAGAGAATTTTGCACAACACTAGCTACTGTAACATGCATTTCAAACACGAGCATACAATATTATAAATGTACAATTTTAAATACTACCCTGGTTGTTTGTAGCATTTTATATTTTGCAAAATCAGATTTATGCAACAACACAATTCACAAATAACTATTTTAGATGGCTGGGGAATGAAGAGCAATATTTCGCACCATCCTCTAAAAGAAAAATAAGTGTAAATTCGATCAATTTACCGAATATTTTAAATACGAGGGTGTTTGCAATTTTAAATATTTTTTGAAATATCTTAAAAAAATATGAACTTAGCTATGGACAATACAGGGTGAGATAAAAAAAACTGCAACAAAGTCAAATTTTAATTTTTTTATTTATTTTTTTTTTTTAATTTCATTGAATGAAAGCAAAAAATGTCAGAAATACCATCAAATTTTAGAATCAGTTTAGATTTGTTGGAAGTGGTCACCTTTGCCATGAATTATGGCCTTTAGACGGCCAATGAAACCGTCACACGCTGCCCGAATGTTGCTCTGCGGTATTTTGGCCCATTCCCGGCGAAGCACTTGCTTGAGGTGATCGACACTTTGGCATTTTTTTGGTGCCAACCTTGCTTTCCAAAATACTCCAGACACAACTGTCCAACGGTTTGGTATCCGGAGATTTTGGGGGTCATTGAGTGATGGAAATGAAGCGAGGAACCTCATTTTGTAACCATTCTTTTGTGGCGCGTGCTGACTGCGATGGTGCTGAGTCCTGTTGGAATGTCCAAGGTTTGCGGCCAGAATTTTTGCGTGTTCAAGGCTCTAATACAGCCTCCAGAATATTTTCGCGATAATATTTGGCATTTATTCTGATGCCACGGTCGATTATTTTCCACAAAGAAAATAGAAAGGAGAAGTGTTTATTCTAGAATTCTAAATTTAAATTCATAGGCCTCTCCCTCTGCTCTGAAACTAGTCTCCTTTATTTTCTTAATTTTTCATTTGCAACCTCATTTCAATTTTGAAACCATCCTCAAATACAACATCCGCTCTAAAAACAAGTCCAACGAAACTTAAATGAAAGTAAGACCATCACCATAATTTTTTCGGCTCATGGAGCCAATAAAGTAAGTCAACTACGTTAACAACGCCAATAACAACATCCCCCCATGCCTTCGGAAAAAAGTAAAGTAGAAAATCATTAAAATACAACAAACGTAATTTTTAATCTTCCAGAACGGTAAGAACGTGCTATGATTTCCTAAAATGGTAAATGTTGTTATTCTCTTTTACATAGGCCTGCTTGCTGCCAGCCAATTTAAGCCAAGAATCGGAAAGAAGGTAGCAGCCATAAAGGAAATGAACGACTACGACGACGATACGCACTTAACTTTGATTGTGTGCTGAAATAAACTTTAGAAATTTGTGACCAATTCAAATGCGCAAAAAAAACGTGTGTTCCAAGAGGGTATGGGGGTTACAGTGGAATATAGGGAGATTTGAGATACTAACACAATAAATTGAAAATTTCCACGAAGTTGGATAACATACGATTTAATACAAAACATATAAGAGATAGTAATATATATGTCTAATCCAGTAAGGAAAAGTCAAAAGTCGAGCGTAGCCGGATATATATGATACCCTACACCACTGTGCATATTTAGTAGAGCTCCCGAAACAAAATTATTTATTTGAAGTAGATTATATCACCTATTAATACTAAGCTTTAGACCAGCTATATTTTGGTTTCAGAGGGAACTAATATACGGGTTGAGATGAAAAAAACTGCAACCAAATTCAGACTGCTGTCATTTCAAAGCCACTCGTCCGACAGCTGTTAAAATTATTCCAGTGATAGCTCATTGTATTGTTTACAAGCGTTCAAAAGCATTTTGGTGAGAATTTTCCAGAAAAAAAGTTATTCGTGATGGAATTCAAACGCGATAGTGATATTTCTTTATATTTGGCTGGAAAACCACAAGTGGCTATATAGCTTTTAAATGTGAATAAATCTTTCATGTCTCGTACCATCGCTCGTTCGCGTGATACTGGTAGCGTAGACCGACGTCAAGGAGGTGGACGGAAGAAAACAGCAACATCAGCAGACATGGATTGAAAAGTAAAGAAGCGACTTGATCGAAACCGCAACCACGTCGCAGTGGCCGAAAAATGGCTCGTGAGGTGAACATATCGCAATATTCCATTCGGCAAATATTGAAAAATGAGCTTAGGGTAAAGCCATTGAAATTCCAAAAAGTGCGAGAACTAACACCACAACAGAAAGAAAATAGACCGCAACAGAGAAAAGAGTTAAAGATTTGCTTCGCTTGGCCGAAAGTGGTGAACTGCCGAATTTGGTTTTCTCCGATGAGAAAACATTCGTTGTCCAGCAGTTTGTAAACAAACAAAATGATCGAGTTTACTTGCCAAAGAGGTCAGCTGAAAATGTGCACCTTCGGTTGGTCATTTGTTCGTTTAGATGGTTTACTGAACCCTGAATAAAGATCTTTAAAGATCCACGGTTGTTAATCTGTTGGTCCTTGAAAAATATTCTTTAAAAATCCATGTTTTATGATTCGTGGAAGGATATTTTTTAAAAATCCACGTTTTATGATTCATGCAAGGATATTCTCTAAAAATCCACATTCTATGATTCGCGCAAGGATATTCTTTAAAAACCACTTTTGTGCGTCCGTTGATCCTTGAGAAAATATTATTTAAAATTCCACGTTTGTGGGTCCGTTGGTCCTTGAGAAAATATTCTTCAAAAATCCACGTTTGTGGGTCCGTTGGTCCCTGAGAAAATATTCTTTAAAAATCCACGTTTGTGGGTCCGTTGGTCCTTGAGAAAATATACTTTAAAAATCCAAGTTTGTGGGTCCGTGGGTCCTTGAGAAAATATTGTTTAAAAATCCACGTTTGAGGTTCCGTTGGTCCTTGAGAAAATATTCTTTAAAAATCCACGTTTGTGGTTCCGTTGGTGCTTGAGAAAATATTCTTTAAAAATCTATGATTATGAGTCCGTTGGTCCTTGAAAAAATATTCTTTAAAAATCCACGTTTGTGGTTCCGTTGGTGCTTGAGAAAATATTCTTTAAAAATCTATGATTATGAGTCCGTTGGTCCTTGAAAAAATATTCTTTAAAAATCCACGTTTATTGGTCTGTTGGTCCTTGAAAAAATATTCTTTAAAAATCCACGTTTATTGGTCTGTTGGTCCTTGAAAAAATATTCTTTAAAAATCCACGTTTATTGGTCTGTTGGTCCTTGAAAAAATATTCTTTAAAAATCCACGTTTATTGGTCTGTTGGTCCTTGAAATAGTATTTTTTAAAAATCCACGTTAATTGGTCTGTTTGTCTCTGAAAAAATATTCTTTAAAAATCCACGTTTATTGGTCCTTGAAAAAATATTCTTTGAGAATCCACAACTTTTGTGCCTTGAAAAAATATTTTTCGAAAATCCACAATTTTTTGGCCTTGAAAAAATATTTTTTGAAAATCCACAATGTTTGGACCTTGAAAAAATATTCTTTAAAAATCCACGTTTATTGGTCCTTGAAAAAATATTCTTTAAAAATCTGAGATTATTGGTCCTTGAAAAAATATTCTTTAAAAATCCACGTTTATTGGTCCTTGAAAAAATATTCTTTAAAAATCTGAGATTATTGGTCCTTGAAAAAATATTCTTTAAAAATCCACGTTTATTGGCCCTTGAAAAAATATTCTTTAAAAATCCACGTCTGTTGGTCCTTGAAAAAATATTCTTTAAAAATCCACGTCTGTTGGTCCTTGAAAAAATATTCTTTAAAAATCCACGTCTGTTGGTCCTTGAAAAAATATTCTTTAAAAATCCACGTCTGTTGGTCCTTGAAAAAATATTCTTTAAAAATCCACGTTTATTGGTCCTTGAAAAAATATTCTTTAAAAAATCCACGTTTATTGGTCCTTGAAAAAATATTCTTTAAAAAATCCACGTTTATTGGTCCTTGAAAAAATATTCTTTAAAAATCTGAGATTATTGGTCCTTGAAAAAAATATTCTTTAAAAATCCACGTTTATTGGTCCTTGAAAAAATATTCTTTGAAAATCCACGTTCATTGGTTCTTGAAACAATATTCTTTAAAAATCTACGTTTATTGGTCCTTGAAAAAAAATATTCTTTAATAATCCACGTTTATTGGTCCTTGAAAAAATATTCTTTAAAAATCCACGTTTGTTGGTCTTTTGAAAAAAATATTCTTTAAAAATCCGCGTTTGTTGGTCCTTTGAATAAAATATTCTTTAAAAAATCCACGTCTGTTGGTCCTTGAAAAAATATTCTTTAAAAATCCACGTTTGTTGGTCTTTTGAAAAAAATATTCTTTAAAAATCCACGTTTGTTGGTCCTTTGAAAAAAATATTCTTTAAAAATCCAAGTTTATTGGTCCTTGAAAAAAATATTCTTTAAAAATCCACGTTTAGTGGTCCTTAAAAAATATTCTTTAAAAATCCACGTTTATTGGTCCTTGAAAAAAATATTCTTTAAAAATCCACGTTTAGTGGTCCTTGAAAAAATATTCTTTAAAAATTCAGGATTTTTAAACATTTGTTCCACTGTGAATACCTAATTCCTTCATATCTTTGATATTACCTCTCTGTGCAGTTGGTAACACAAAATTAATGATGAAATATATTGGATTCCATGTTGTTCTGACTGTTTCCTTTATTTTCATTTCAACCAAAGGTAATACCAATAAATAAACAAACAAGTGTGTTTTTCGGTTGGGAAGGCAGAAATAAAAAATAATTTAAGTGATTATAAAATTTATTGAGACGAATAAGGCTGAGCGGCAGCAACGGCAACAGCCGTTCAATTGACATGTGTACCTGGCGTAACAAGGAAACCCTAAGTGGAAATACCTTAGCAATGGAACAATTTTAAGAAAATGTTAAAGGTCAGCAAGGGAAATTTATGGGCTCCAAAAAAAAAAAAAAAAAACAACATCAACAACAACTACAATAAAACACAAACAATTTAAACGATACATAAATCCAATTTGGTACATTTGATGTTGTAGCTTGTTTTGAAATAAAAACATCTACCCAACCATTCTCCTCCTCCTCCTCACCTGGCTCGGCAATGTGTGCAAAAATCGTTAAAAGCTAATAATGAAATCAATTTATTTTTATACGCTTTCAAATAAACACAAAAATAAAATATTCCCAATAATTGGGTGAACACATAAATGGTTGTTGGGCGCCAGCCATTCACCGAAAATTAAATTGTGTGTCGTGATTGAGTCGCGGCCAGTTTTTGCGCGGCCTAGGTGTTTTGAGAGGATTTGCTCAATAATATTTACAATACAGAAATCTGTATCAATTTATTATTGCAATTTGTTCATAAATACCATGCAGAAATAACAAAACTCCATTGGCAACATATTTTTATACTCAGGTGTTGCATTGGCATCTAGTCAAAATTGCTGATACAAATATAGAAATATTTGGAAACATTTAAAATGTTATGCAAAATAAATATATAAAATGTAATAAAGCACAAATTTGTTTACAAAATAAATGTAAAAAGTTAGAGAGCCTTAGAAGTCCTTAAAAATATGTGTATGAAAAAAAATGAAATTTTTAAAATAGGTTTAAGTTTCTTAAAAATGTAATGCCCTTCAATGTTCGAAATTAAATTAATGTTTTTGATAACTAGAAACTTATTTTTGAAAATTTCCACAATTGACCCTGGAGAAATTATGTTTAAAATCCTTGGTCCTTGACATAAATATACTTAGAAGTCCACTATTGGTCCTTAAATGTCTAAGTATTTTAAAAATCTACAATTAATCCTTGAAAGCACTTTCTTGATAATTGGTTGATTTCTAAAAAAAATCTTAAAATAGACGGTTGAATAATTTTCTTAAAAATCCACGATTGGTCCTTAAAAATGTTCAGCGGTGGCCCTTGGCAAAAATGTCATTAATAGTTGAAAGTCTTCGTTGGGCCTTTGATAAAAACATCTTAAAATGCTCCTACTCATCCTCAAAAAAAAAAAAAAAAATATTCTTTAATATCCAACATTGGTCTTTGACAATAACATCCCTAGGACCCACGTATGGTCTTTGAAAAGCTCAAATAAATCTACTAGTGGTCCTTGATACAAATGCTCCAAAGAAGGTCCGATAAGTCCCTGAAAAATATATGCCTAAAATTAGAAAATTGACCAATGAATAAATCTTCGAAAAATGTCTTGATTGGTCCTTGAAAAAATATTTTTGAAAGTCCACGATTGGTCCTAAAAACATTCTTTCTTTGAAAATTCTCCAATGGTCCTTAAATCTTTCATAATACACGAGCTATTTTTGAAAAAAAAATTTTTTTTTAAGTTCTCGAAAAATTGCTCTTAAATATCCACCATTGGTCCATGACAATAAAATCCCAAAATCCAAATCCACGATGGGGCCTCGAAAAATAGTCTCTTTAAAGTTCTTGGTTCTCTCTTGGTTTTTTAACATATTTTCTTAAAAATCCCTTTAAAAATGCTTGAAGATTTCACCAATGGTCCTTAAATAAAAATGACCCTAGGCAATCACATTCTTAAACCCCACCTTTAGTTCTTGAAAAGTATTATTAAAATTCTACGATTGGTTCATGGTTTTTCCTTTTAATATTCTAAATGATCTTCGATTTGTCCTTAAAAAAATATACATGAAAAGTTCATGATTAGTCCTTGAATAATTTAAAATTGTTTTTTTTTTTGATTTTTTTTAAATTGACGTTCATTTTAAAAATATCCTGTAAAAATCCTAATTTATTGATCCTTAAAAAATATTCTTTAAATATCCACGTCTGTTGAGGCCTAAAAAAAATATTCTTAAAAAATCCATGTTGATTTGTCTATTGATTCTTGAAAAAAAAATTCTTTAAAACTCCAACTTTAAAAAATCCAAGTTTGTTGTTCCTTGAAAAAAAATCACGTTTATTGGTTCGTTAGTCTTTGAAAATATATATTTTTTTAAATATTATCGTTTATTGGCCCTATCGTCCCTGAAAAATATTTTTTTTAAAGTCCACGTTTATTGGCCCCTTTGGTCCCTGAAAAATATTTTTTTAAAAATCCACGATTATTGGTCGGTTGGTCTTTGATAAATATTTTCTAAAATTCCACTTTTATTTGTCTTTTTGTTCTTAAAAAAATGGTCTTTAAAAATCCACATTTATTTATCTGAGAGTGCTTTAAAAAATGTCCTTAAAAAAATCTTTAAAAAACCAGGTTTATTGGTCTGAGAGTCCTTTAAAAAATATTTCCTTTACAAAATACACGTTTATTAGCCTGAAAGTCCTTTAAAAACATTCCTTAAAAATCGAAATTTATTAGACTGAGAGTCCCTTAAACAAATGTCCGTAAAAATCTACATTTATTGGTCTCAGAGTCCTTTAAAAAAAAATTCTTAAAAATCTACTTTTGTTGGTCTCAGAGTCCTTTAAAAGTGTCCTTAAAAATTATCGTTTATTGGTCTGAGAGTCCTTTAAAAAAATGTCCTTAAAAACCCACGATTATTGGTCTGAGAGTTCTTTAAAAAATATATTCATTAAAACTCTACGATTATTGGTCTGAGAGTCCTTTAAAAAATATATTCATTGAAAATTATCGATTATTGATCTGAAGACCCTTGAAAAAAATATTCTTTTAAAATCCACGTTTGTTGGTCTGAAGGTCCTTGAAAAAATATTCTTTAAAAATCCACGTTAATTGGTCTTTCCGTCCTTGAAAAAACAATTCTTTAAAAAATAACGATTATTGGCCTGAGAGTCATTAAAAAAATTCCTTTAAAATCCACGTTTATTGGTCTGAGAGTCATTAAAAAAAATTCCTTTAAAATCCACGTTTATTGGTCTGAGAGTCCTTTAAAAATTATTTCCTTTAAAAATCCACGTTTATTGGTCTTTCCGTCCTTGAAAAAACAATTCTTTACAAAATCACGATTGTTGGCCTGAGAGTCCTTAAAAAAATTCCTTAAAAATCCACGTTTATTTGTCTGAGACTCCTTTAAAAAATATTTCCTTTAAAAATCCACGTTTATTGATCTTTCCGTCCTTGAAAAAACAATTCTTTAAAAAATCACGATTATTGGCTTGAGAGTCACTAAAAAATTCCTTAAAAATCCACGTTTATTGGTCTGAGAGTCCTTTAAAAATTATTTCCTTTAAAATCCACGTTTATTGGTCTGAGAGCCCTTTAAAAATGTCCTTTAAAATCCACGATTATTGATCTGGGAGTTCTTTAAGAACAAAAATCCTTAAAAAAAACCCAGATTATTGGTCTGAGAGTCCTTTAAACAAATTTTCCTTAAAAAATATCGATTATTGGTCTTTTCGTTCTTGACAAAATTTCCTTAAAAATCCAAGTTCGGTCTAAGAGTCCTTAACAATGCAAGTTTATTTGTCTGAGAGTCCTTTAAAAAAATCATTAAATATCCACATTTATTGTTCTTATAGTCCTTTAAACAATTTCCAAGTTTATTGGTCTGAGAGTCCTTTAAAAAATTTTCCTTAAAAATTCACATTTATTAGTCTGAGAGTTCTTTGAAAAATATTTTCTTAAAAATACAATTTATTGGTCTGAGAGTCCTCTAAAAAAATTTCCTTAATATCCAAGTTTATTGGTCTGAGAGTCCTTTAAAAACATTTCCTTAAAAATCAACGTTTATTGTTCTGAGAGCCAAAAATCAACGTCGATTAAGAAATATTCTTTAAAAATTCATCTTTGATCCTTTAAAAAAAATTGTTCTGAACAAAATCATAAAAAAATCACAATTTTTGTGCTGTTGGTCTTTGATATTATATTCTTAGGAAATACATGATTACTGGTCAATAGGATGGTCACGATATGGATCTGCTATTTCTTGAAAAGGTATGGTTTACAAATCCTTAAATTCTAATGGTTCAAAAAAATACGAATAATAACTCCAAAGTCCTGAATTTTTTTTAAAAAGCTGTTACTGCTGTAATTACTTTAAATTTTTAGTGTATTTTTTTATGTAATAACACATTTTGAAAAATTAGTTATTATTTCCATAATAATATTAAAAGATCCCAGAATTATAGACATTATAGCCCTTTAGGGGTATTCTTAAAAATCCACTGTAATAAAAAGTTCTCCATATTTAACATCCTTCCTGTTATCCACCCTATCCCCATCGATTAGCAGTAAGTGATGATTTATGGTTTCGTTTGCAGCAACTGCAAAACTAAAATTCCCATTCACATTAAGTGCTACCGACCGGCAAGCAACAAGCCAGGCTAATACCGCAATACTCCAATCTGTAACAAATAACCAGGTGAAATTTAAAATTCAATTTATGACAACAATACACCAGCCAATAGAGGTATCTGGATATAGCCAGATTCAAACACACACACACACACAACCACTCAAATTCTCACTGTTGGCCAAATCCAGTTTCGTTCATCAATGTCCACAACAATTTGACCAAAAGCCAGCCAATTCCTGGCTGGCGTTACTTGCTCTACATGGATATGTGTGTGTGTGATATGAGTGTTTCTCTGTTGTCATTTTGTCTTCTTGGACTTTGACAATAAATTCATGGGTATTTTAATTGGCCTCCCTGGAGGTACATCAACTTTAATGTACCGTATCTAATACAGAGGAGCTACTTCAAGTATTAACGACCGAACTTTACAATCACTGGACAGCTAGTCGGATAGGTGACTCGGCGGGCAGTGTGGATGTATGTGTATTGGCTCGACTGCCCCCTTTCCAGTTTTTCTGTTTCTTTTTTTGGGATTATTGTCAATATATTCTCATCGAGAAGATAGAATGCACCGAGACATAGACATACATCACGGTAATTTTAGAACATTCTGACTGATGATGGTTACAGTTTTATATCGTTTGCGCGTGAGTGTTGTTGGTGTTGTTTTTCATTCTCTGAGCGTTATTTTGTGGGTTTTGTTTTTGTTTCGGTGTTGGTCTAGGCTCGTTAGTTAGTCATAGAGTTGGAGTTGGATGACAGTGGTGCACAAAGTAGAGAACGGTGAATAATGGGGGATTTTTAAATAACATTTCTTCAAGGGTCAAAAGACCTATAAACGTAATTTTTAGATAATATTTTTCACGGATTAAGATACGTGGATTTTTAAAGAATATCTTCTCAAAGACCAAAAGGCGTGGATTTTTAAAGAATATCTTCTCAAAGACCAAAAGGCGTGGATTTTTAAAGAATATCTTCTCAAAGACCAAAAGGAGTTGATTTTTAAAGAATATTTTTTCAAGGACCAATGGATTTTTAAAGAATATTTTTTCAAGGACCAATAAACGTGGATTTTTTAAGAATATTTTTTCAAGGACCAATAAACGTGGATTCTTAAAGAATATTTTTTTCAAGGATCAACAGAGGTAGATCTTTAAAGAATATTTTTCAAGGATCAACAGATTTTTGGATTTTTAAAGAATAGTTTTTCAAGGATCAACAAACGTGGATTCTTAAAGAATATTTTTTTCAAGGATCAACAGAGGTAGATCTTTAAAGAATATTTTCCAAGGATCAACAGATTTTTGGATTTTTAAAGAATAGTTTTTCAAGGATCAACAAACGTGGATTTTTAAGGAATATTTTTTTCAAGGACCAATAAACGTGGATTTTTAAAGAATATATTTTTTAAGGACCAATTAACGTGGATTTTTAAAGAATATTTTTTTCAGGGACCAATAAACGTGGATTTTAAAAGAATATTTTTTTCAAGGACCAATAAACGTGAATTTTTAAAGAATATTTTTTTTCAAGGACCAATAAACGTGGATTTTTAAAGAATATTTTTTTTCAAGGACCAATAAACGTGGATTTTTAAAGAATATTTTTTCAAGGACCAATAAACGTGGATTTTTAAAGAATATTTTTTCAAGGACCAATAAACGTGGATTTTTAAAGAATATTTTTTCAAGGACCAATAGACTAATAAACGTGGATTTTTAAAGAATATTTTTTCAAGGACCAATAGACTAATAAACGAGGATTTTTAAAGAATATTTTTTCAAGGACCAATAGACTAATAAACGTGGATTTTTAAAGAATATTTTTTCAAGGATCAGAGACGTGGATTTAAAAAAATATTTTTTCAAGGATCAATAGACGTGGATTTTTAAAAAATATTTTTTTCAAGGATCAATAGACGTGGATTTTTAAAAAAATATTTTTTAAGGGTTAACAGACGTTGGATTTTTTTTAAGAATATTTTTTAAGGGTTAACAGACGTGGATTTTTTAAGAATATTTTTTCAAAGAATAACAGACCAATAAACTTTGATTTTTAAAGAATATTTTTTCAAGGACTAACAGACCAATAAATTTTGATTTCTAAGGAATATTTTTCAAGGACTAACAGACCAATAAATTTTGATTTCTAAGGAATATTTTTCAAGGACTAACAGACCAATAAATTTTGATTTTTAAAAAATATTTTTTCAAGGACTAACAGATTGATAAACTTTGATTTTTATTATTTATTTTTTTATTATATATTTTGCAAGTGCCAAACACGAATATTTAAAGAAATTTGTTTAGGGGACTGATAATCTTTGATTTTTAAGGAATATATTTTAAGGACCAAACGTGAGTTTTAAAGGAGGACCTACAGACCAATTATCTTGGATTTTTCGCTATAATTGGTTCTTAATAAAATATCCTTAAAAACTTCATGGTTGCTTGTCCTTCAAAAATTTTCTTAAAATTCCACTTTTATTTGCTCTGTATGAAAAAGATTCCCTAAGGATCATTAGAGCTTTGGAGTCCTTTCTGCCATTTATTCAGTTGTTTTCTGTAGAAAATTACCCCAACTCGCTCCACTGTGCCTCGTTAGTCAGTCACAGTGACCACCAGCGTTTTTGGGCAGATTTGCTGGCATGAAAAATAAAGTTGACAATATCTTTGTTTTTTTTTTTTTTTTTTTTGGCTATGAGGTGCGCATGTAGGTGTGTGTGTAGTGCTTCATGCCTGTGTGTTCGCTTTTTGGGTGGGATGAATTTTGATGCGGGCGTTTGTGGTTGCCTTTTTGTGTTTCACTCCTGGTGTTCCTCCTCTGTTTTTTTTTTTTTGTTTTCTTGGTTAATTTCTAGTTTTGGGTTTTGTTGTTTAGCTAACGTTTTTCGCTGTCAATCTTGTTGTTGTTGTTGGCATTGCTATTTTTATTTGCATTGTTGGTGTTGTTGCAATGCATAGCAAATAAGTCACGTTCTTGTGACGGTCAACACTTGCAAATGTTAGACAACGACAGATGAATGGTCGTATCCAGACAAACACACACATGCACGACTGACACACACACACACTCACACTTCATACCGAACAGAGGCAGACAATCAGTTTTTGTTAGCCTATTGGGATTAAGCTGTCACTGGCTATGAAATGTCAATCATTGACAGTCTAGCAACGTCACATAACGTCTGTACACGTACAAAAGCTTGGCAGACAACACAGAGACAGACGGACAGACGGCCGGTCGAGAATAGTAGCCGTGGTAGTAGCCACCGTAACAGTAGTAGCTGCAGCCGCAGCAACAGCGGCATATTTTTCTCTTTGATTTTTATTTGATTGTAGGGCAGGCAATGAAAGAGAGAGAGGAGACAGCTTTCATGTGTATGTTGGTATTTGTGTGTCCTGGTTTGAGCATATGTGCGATGATATGCAAACATTTGCCAACGCTCATATTCCTCCAACCATTTTTAGAGGTAAACTTTAATAAATTACCAAAGCATAACGACGAGATGGCCTCTCCGTCGGTGGGTACGACAAACCGTCCATTCTCCCATCCATCCGAACAAATAAGAGCAGTTTAAATCAAACAGGACTTTTGAAACATCATCTGTTTGACTGCCCGTTTAAGTAATTTTAAGTGCACAGTGTTGGCAGGGCGGGAGTTTGAAAATTGGAAAAATGAGGGTGAAATGTGCTATGTTTACAAAGATCACGTCTGAAATATACAGGGTCGGATGGAAAAACTGCAACCAACTTCAAACTGCGGTCATTTCCAGAACACTCGTCCGACAGCTGTTAAAATTATTCCAGTGGCAGCTCATTATATTGTTAACAAGCGTGCAAAAGCATTTTGGCGAGATTTTTCAAGAAAAAAAATTTATTCGTGATGGAATTCAAGCGTGATAGTGTGATTTTTTTGTATTTGGCTGGAAAACCAAAAGTGGCTATCGTTAGAGCACTCCAGCATTTAAATGTGAATAAATCTTTTATGTCTCGTACCATCGCTTGTTACCGTGATACTGACAGCGTGGCCAGACGTCAAGGAAGTGGACGGAAGAACACAGCAACATCAGCAGAAATGTTTCGATAAGTAAAGAAGCAACTTGATCGAAACTCGCGTTGCAGTGGCCGAGAAATGGCTCGTGAGCTGAACATATCGCAAATATCCATTCGGCAAATATTAAAAAATGAGGTCGTTGTGAAGCCATTGAAATTCCAAAAAGTGCCAGATCTTACACCGCAAGGAAGGAAAATAGACTCAAAATAGCTAAAGAGTAGCTTCGCCTGGCCGAAAGTGGTGAACTGCCGAATTTGGTTTTCTCCAACGAGAAAACATTCGTTGTCCAGCAGGTTGTAAACAAACAAAATGATCTCGTTTACTTGCCAAAGAGGTCAGCTGAAAATGTCCACCTTCGGTTGGCCACCACCAACTCAAGCGCCGGCCACGGTGATGGTGTGGGTCGCCATCAGCAGAACAGCCAATGGTCGTTCTCCGCCCGTATTATTCGACCGTGGCATCAGAATAAATGTCGGATATTATCTCTAAAATATTCTGGAGGGTGTATTAAAGCCTTGGGCACGCACCTTGGACATTCCAACAGGATTCAGCACCATCGCACTCAGCGCAACCAAAGAATAGTTACAAAAAGAGGTTCCTCGCTTCATTTCCAGCTCACAATGGCCACCAAAATCTCCGGATACCAATCTGTTGGACTATTGTGTCTGGAGTATTTTGGAAAGCAAGGTTGGCCCTAAACAATACCAAAGTGTCGATCACCTGAAACAAGCGCTTCGCCGCGAATGGGCCAAAATACCGCAGAGCAACATTCGGACAGCGTGTGACGGCCGTTATTGGCCGTTTGAAGGCCGTAATTCGTGCCAAAGGTGACTAATTCGAACGAGTCTAAACTTACTATAAAATGTTATGCTATATCCGACATTTTTTTTGGAATTGTTTCAAATTTGCTATTTGAAGTTCGTAATGAATACTACAGCCTACGATAAAAAAATTGTCTGTGCAGGTCCACGACTTCGTATAGCCCCCATATAACGGTATCTCCCGATATTCTGTTTTTTGATGATTTAACGAATTTATTCACCGGAATTGTTTCAAATTTGGAATTTAAAGTTCGTAATTGATACTACAACCTAAGGCAGAAAATTGTCTGTGCAGGTCCACGTCTTCGTAGAGCCCCCATATGACGGTACCTCCTGATATTCAGTATTTTAATGATTTTAGGGACATTTTCCACCAGAATTGTTCCAAATTTGATATCTGAAGTTTGTAATGAATGCCGCAACCTAAGACTGAAAATTGTCTGTGCTGGTTCACGTCTTCGTATAGCCCCCATATAACGGTACCTCCGGATATTCAGTTCTTTGTTGATTTTAGCGACATTATTCATCGGATTTTTTTCAAATTTGGTATTTGAAGTTCGTATAGAATACTACAGCCTAAGACAGAAAATTGTCTGTGCTGATCCACGTCTTCGTATAGCCCCCATATAATGGTACCTCCCAAATTTTCGGTATTTTAATGATTTTAGCGACATTATTTACCGGAATTATTTCAGATTTTATATTTGAAGACCGTATATTTTATATTTGAGGATACTACAGCCTTTGCCAGAAAATTGTTTGTGCAGGTCCACGTTTTATAACCCCCATTTTATCTCCCTATATTCGGTATTTTGATGATTTTAGTTACATTATAAACAGATTTTTTTCAAGTTTCGCATTTGAATATTGTAAAAGCTTGTTACAAAAGTTGCTTATGCAGGTCCACGTCGTCGTATAGACCCTAATAAACGGCTAAATTCGGTATTTTTAAGATTTTAACAGAATTTTTAATGGATTTTATTTTTTTTGAAAATTGTTCTAAATGGTGGAGGGTATTCAAAGTTTGGCCCGGCCGAACTTGCAGTTTTTTACTCGTTTTTTTTTTGTTTTGTATAAAAATGCAGTGCGTAAAATATTTTCCTACGAATCAATACCGACATACTAATGTATTATTTTTTCTTTTCCATTTCAGGTAATTATACGCAAGAAAAACTCATTTACGTGGTAAGGAATGGCTCAGATATCATACCCAAAGAACAAAAAGTCTCAAATTCTTAAAAAAATCCTGAGTTTAAAAAATTGAATTCAAAAACTATCGATTTTTTAATTTTTTCAAATTTCATAAAAGTTTTAAAAATTATTTAAAGATAACGTTTTTATATTAAATGCTCAACATTGGAAAATTTATCACATTTGAAGAACAAACACAAAACTTGCCTCAGACCTCAAACATTCCGAAACCCATATCATCCGCCTTCATAAGTCCTTCTATAACCACATTGCAGGCACTTTTGTCATGAATACATTGGTTGCACTTAAAAAATGGCAACAGCTGCGACAGGCTCTTTTATTACTATGGCCATTTTCAATAGGACATGCAAACTACTCAGACATATTTGCAATACAAACATATGTTGTCACACACACATGCACACACTGATATCTACTACATATCTTCAAATATACATTACTGCAATACATTTGCCAACATTGGTTGCTGGATCATACTTTGCCGAGAATGAAAAGAGTTTCAACACTGACCCAACTGCTTGGCATTGTATTACCAACAGCAACAAAACCAAATGCGCCATGGATAAGAGTAGTGGCCACAATTCATTCATTGATGAGTTCGATGTTGATGCCTACAATGAGGGTAATCTACAACAACAGCAGCAGTGGACGAGCAGCATCATCAGCAGTTGCTTTCATATTAGTTAACATCCAAACGAACTCTCCCGCTCTTTCGCCCTCTCGTTGCGAGTCTGTGTCTGTATCTGACTCTTGAAGAGTTTGAATAGTGCCGAAGTTTATTTGTTATTCCCAACGCTGTTGCTACAGCCATTTTGAAGAATGAATCTATGATGGAAGCACACATGTCCTTATTGGAAAAGTAAGAATGACAAAAAAAAGGATTGATTCCCACTTCATTGCCAGACATCATACCCACACACACATACAACACATTTGTATGAACAAATGCTCTCGACTATGGATGTTTGATAGAAATCTTCGGCGCTTTCACTTTTAAGAGTTGCTACACTTGGCCGGCAGATGGACAGCAGCAAACAGAGCGACAACAGGCGACAGGTGGTCGGTCGTTTGAGTCGTTTTTCATGTTTTTTTTTTTTTTCTAAGTTGTCTGTCTCCCTTTTTGTCATTGGATGCCAGCCTGACAGACATAGAACAAATGCACCCCGTGACAGATAGACAGACAAATGAAGAAGCACAAAAGTAGTAGTCTTTGCTGTCAAAGATTCATTTATTCATTCAATTTGCTTTGTACGAGGGGCTTTTGTTGTATTCGTCTTTTTATTGGCTATTTTGTTTTTTTTTTTTTTTTTTTTTTTTTGATCGCCACAGAAAGGGTACAATGCAGATTACTGTGTTTCCAAGGAATCTAAATGAATCTATACGAAAAGTCCTGATTTTGGTATTTTTTCCATAAAATGGCTACTGAAGATCTGTCAGGGTTCTGTAGATAGAATACCTTATGCCTGAGGGCGTGGCAGACCCCGGAGTATCTGTTATGCAGAGAATATTGCTGCTGTAACCGAGGATGTCATGGAAGCGCCGTCGACATTGCCCATACGACGAGCTACGCAAATGTATATCAACCGACGGTCTTTAAGCAAAAATTAGGTCCAAAGGCATCAAAGTCCCATCCGGTCTAACATACGCTCAAGCCATCCTTAATCCCCGCCCAGAAGAAGACGATTTTTCATCAAAAATAGTCTATAGTCATAAGTCCCATTTCCATCTTTGCGGGTACGTAAATAATCAAAATTTATGCTTCTGGGATACTGAAAATTCGCTTGTAACCCTCGAAGAACGATTATATCCGCTCAAAGTCACTGTATAATGTGTTTTTCGCTGTAGCCTTTGTTCGCCCTTTTTCTTCGAAGACGCCGCGGGCCAAACGGTTACTGTGAATGAAGAAGCTACAAAGCAATAATCAACGACTTGTTTTTGCCGCAAGTTGATGAATTGGGATAGGTTAAGAAAAACATGTGATTCCAACAGGACGGTGCAACGGCGCACACAGCACGTGCCACAATTAATATGCTGAAGGATGCATTCCCCCGGCGCCTAATCTCCCGTTTTGGCGATCGCATGATTTGAAAGTTTACTTTTGCGCCACCTTGTAAAAACCCCCTCCTCTGATCGCCTGGGCGAATAGCCCATACCCGAAAAACACTGAAAACTTTCAAAATGTTTTACATTTCCATTTCCATTTCTATCCCTTCACACAATACCGAAGTTAGTATCATTTAGTACTTTTCGTACAATTTTAGAACGCTTTTTCATATCCTGCTCCAAATCTCAAACACAGATACCAACAGAAATCTTAAAATCACATTTCAGAATTTCGCATCCATACATTCATTCATATCCAAATTAAATACCATTTAATACTTCTTGTACAATTATGGTACACACTTCCGAAATCACCTTCATATGTCCAGGCAAAACTTGAACAGTGACCCTTTTAACAAATTTTAGATTTAATACCATTTAGTTTAATACCAGGTGGTACCTTAACGTTTGAATTTCCAAAAACCCTTTGGTAAACATATCCTGCTCTCCATCAGTGACTCGCGTTACAAACTTCAGAATTTTACCTCATTTCGTTTGTCCAATACAAAGTATTTCTTATGCCCTTAGCCATATGGCTAGGGAGGGTATATATTATTTGATACGGCCAAAACGTGCTTCACCGAAATGACGGTTTTAAACCCAAGGTCTCTTTGGAGCAAATCTGTTTTAGGACATTTGAAATCAACCTAGGGTTTTCGTCCGTCCGTACATCTGGCAGACTGGTGCTCACAATAACTAATAGTCCAAACTTGGTACATCGTTATATTATTATCAAACTCAGATCGAGTTCGGAGATGGGCAATATTTGTCCATTCCTTCTGCAACTTCCACAAAATATCAAAATTTTCGAAGAAAATAATTCAATAATAATTTTTTTTGGAGAAAGAATCATTCAATTTTGTGCAAACTTTGCAAATCGTAATATTTTTGTTAGTGCCAGATCTGGTACAAAAATGGAGCATATCGGCTCAATCCATTAAGTACCTCCATCACAAAGGCTATAAAAGGTGAACTAAAAATCCGACTGTCTTAAAATTTTGCCCATTCCCATATTTCTACCTACACACAATTTAGTGTGAAGGTAGGCTATATCGGTCCACTCCTGGCTATATCGGTCCACTCTGGTACCTCCCCCACAAGGCGTCAAAATTTTGAAAAGCCATGAAGTAGAACGCGAAATTAGCATCCGATTCCCTTTAAACTCAGCACTTCTCAATATTTCTATCAAAGCAAGACCAGGTGTGAAGACGGACTATGTCGGATCACTCCTTTTGGTACCTCCCCCGCAACGGGTCAAAATTTTGAATAATTCTTTTAAAATTTCATGTATCCCAATATTTTTCCTTACCTAAGTTCCGGTGTTGTACCTCTCCCAATAAGGAAAGTCAGCGATTTTTTTTAAACTTGGTATATTTTTTCCTTTTTTCCAATCAAAGGATATGAGAAGCAGTTAATTTAACTTTCGTATAGGCCTTCAGTTCCACACGGTCAAAGATTACAATTAAATTATTTCTGCATTTTGCACAAATCATTTGTTTGGTCCAAGGACGAACCCTGTTGAAATTGGAGATAATCGACCAAAATTTAGATATAGCTCCCATATACATCTTCGTCCGATTTGTTTTTTTTTTGTGCATCAAACGTGTACTATCAGCCCGAATAGTATGGAATTTTGCACATACAACCAAATTAGGACTAAAAATAAGTATGCCAAATTTGATCGACATCGGTTCAAATATAGCTATAGCTCCCATATATATTGTTCATCCGATTTGTTGTTTTTGTCCTCCGCAGCCGTGATATGCACTTTGTAACATACAATATTTATTAGTTTTATCGAGATCGGTTCAGATTTGGATATAGCTCCCATATATAACTTCGTCCGATTTACCTTTTATTGTGCACCAAACGTCTAATATTTGCCCAAATGGGATGGAATTTGGCACTTACGACCGAATTGAGTCTAGAAGCTAGTATGTCAAATTTGGTGAAGATCGGTTCAGATATAGCCAAAACTCCCATATATATTGTTCATCCGATTTGTTATATTTTTTACCCACAGCCGTAACATGCACTCCGTAACAACCATATTCTGGGAAATATATCAAATACAGCTCAGAAATATCTTTGCCAAATTTTATTCGATTTTGATATAGCTCCCATATATATTTTTATCCGATTTCAAATTAATTGTGCACCAAATGGGCAATACAAGTCCGAATTTAAAAGATACAAATGCTTCGGCATATTTAGTCCTTTGAACTGTAAATTATATCTACATTTATAGCGTGTATGATTGAATTCTCCCATAAAAACTTTTAATTGTTATGCGAAGCTCTACTAAATTAGCAAGGCGGTGTAGGATATCATAAAGTCGGCCCCGCCCGACTTTAAGACTTTCTTTACTGGTTTTTCATTAAAAATAATCTATAGTCATAAGACCCATTTCCAAATGATCAAAATTTACGCTTCTGCGGCACTGAAAATTCGAGTGTAACCCACGAAGATCCATTATACCCGCTCAAAGCCACTGTATGATGAGTTTTTCGGTGTAGTCTTTTTTCGCCTTTTTTCTTCGAAGAAACGGATACTGCGAATGGCGAGGCTACAAAACAATGATCAACGACTTATTTTTGCCGCAACTTGATGAGTTGGAATAGGTTAAGAAAAACATGTGGTTCCAACATGACAGTGCAACGGCGCACACAGCACGTGCCAAAGTCGATATGCTGAAGGATGCATTTATCGGTGCCTAATCTCTTGTTTTGGCGATTTTCACTGGCCAGCAAGATCGCTTGATTTGAAAGTTTTCTTTTGCGCCACCTTAGCCCATACCTCAAAAACTCTGAAGACTTTCATAATGTTTTACATTTCTATTTCTATTCCCTGCACCTAATACCGAAGTTGGTATCACTTAGTACTTTTCGTAAAATTTTAGGACGCTTTTTCATATCCTCCTCCAAATTTCAAACACTGATACCATCAGAAATCTTAAAATCACATTTTCAGAATTTTACTTCCATACCTTCATTCAAATCCAAATTAAATACCATTTAATACTTCTTGTACAATTATGGTACACATTTCCGAAACCACCTTCATATGTCCAAGCAACACTTGAACCGTGGCCCTTTTAACAAATTTTAGATTTAATACCATTTTGGTACCATTTTGGAAGTTTAGCATTATTTTAGAACTTATCGTAACTTTAACGTTCGAATTACCAAAAACCCTTTGGTAAACCTTTCCTGCACTCCATCAGTGAACTTCAGAATTTTAGCTCATTTCGTTTGTCCAATACAAAGTATTATTTATACCCTCAGCCACATGGCTAGAGGGAGGGCATATATCATTTAATACGGCCAAAACGTGACTCGCCGAAATAACGGGTTTAAACCCTAGGTCTCTTTGAAGAAAATTCGTTTTTGGGCATTTGAAATCGATCTAGGGTGTTCGTCCGTCTTTCTGGCAGGTTGGTACGCACTATAACTCTCGAGGAAGTATCCGATTTAGTTCAAACTTGGTACATCGTTATATTAATATCAAATTCAGATCGAGTTCGAAGATGGGCAATATTTGTCCACACCTTCTGCAACTTCCACAAAAGTTCAAAAATTTCGAAGAAAATAATTCAATAATATTTTTTTTGTGAAAGCATCATTCGATTTTGTGCAGGCTTTGAAAATCTCAAAATTTTGTTAGTGCTAGATCTGGTACGAAAATGGACAATATCAGCTCACTCCTCCGACACAAAGGGTCAACATTTAATTATACAATTATAACTCTTATAAAATGTGAAATAAGAATCCGACTGTCTTCAAATTTTGCCCATCCCACTATATATACCTAAACGCTATATAATGTGAAAGTAGGTTATATCGGTCCACTCCTTTTGGTACCTCCCCCCACAAGGCGTCAAAATTTTGAATAGCCATGCAGTTCGTAGAACGCAAAATTAGCATACGATTCCCTTTAAACGCAGCACATCTGAATATTTCTTCCACCACAAAACCAGGTGTGAAGATTGACTATGTCGGACCACTCCTTTTGGTACCTCCACCGCAACGGGTCAAAATTTGGAATAATTTTATACAAATTTCATGTATTCCAATTTTTTTTCTTAGGCAAGTTCCGATGTGGTACCTCTCCCAAAAAGGCAAGTCTGCGATTTTTTTTCAAACTTGGTGTACCTACATGTTTTTTTCAATCAAAGGATATGATCAGCTGTTAATTTAACTTTCATATAGACCTTCAGTTCCACACGATCAAATATTACAATAAAATTATATCTGCAGGTTTGGAAGATGAACTCGGTTTTTGCTGAATTTTGTTGGCGTAGAAAGTCAAATTTGTACACAGTCTATCAGAAATTCTAGGTATCTCGTTAAGTTGTGGGAGCAAAGAGGAGTACCCCTGGTGACTCATTTTTTGACAGAACTATTTTTTATACTGGAGTTGGTAAATCTGTCTGGATCAGCTAGGGCTTCAAAGTCCAAGGGTTGACTCACTTTGAACATTCGTTCAGGTTTCGTCCATATTCAATATAGCCAATGTTGGTTATATCACCTACATATACCTCCTTCTGTAGACTATAACACTGTTTTTTGGACATCAGGCCACTGTAGACAACTTTTACCAATACTTCCAACATTACCAAAAATATAAACACGACCTTTTTCAAAACTACATATAACATTGGATATTTTGAAAATGCCAACATTATCGCCACCTAAGACCTTCATCGTTTGCTTTTCTAAAATTGATGTTTTATGTCTTACTGGCTGACACATAATTAGGCTTGAGCGTAGTTCTGCTCAACGACCAAGGACGACATGTTTGGGGGAAACATATGAAAATTCACAAAACAAAGATCAAATGTTACATAACGATAGAAGACCTTTTGGCATCCATCAAATGACACCTGACAATCTCAATCAATGCTGAATTATTCAATTACTAAATTCTAAATTCTCGGCAAAAGTAAATCAAACTCCTACAACGAATGTGTGTGTGTGCGTGACCTTCTCCATCATATGTACGTCCATGTTTAAGTTCGCCCCGTCTGGATATAATCAAAATCTGTTGCTTCTGTTGGGACGTTTTTGCCTTCTTCTTTGTCAAGTGGAGTTTTTGTCATTTCTCTTTTTTCGTTTGGCCACTAGTCGCAGTTTATTGATTTGCCGCAACAGAAAAAAATGTCATCCCTTGTTTTATCCCCATTAGGGAATAGTGTTTTTCTAGATTATCTGTGTCTGTATGTGTATGTGTGTGCATGCGTGAGTATCTTTCAGTCAATCTATGTACATATGTGAATGCCGTCCCATTGGGAAGGTATGGTGTTGATTGGTTCATTGTCACTTGAACTAACACAAGTAGTTGATGTCGTCCTGTCTATTCGTTTCAAGTGCCCTACGTGAGGGAGAGTTATTATCACATACAAACATGTGACATTGGGATAATAATGGACCTGAAGATGGTTTTCCAGGTTAATCGTTCAATTTGTCCCTGAAAAAATATTTTTTAGAAATTCACCTTTGATTCTTGAAAAAATACTTTTCAGAAATTCATCTTTGATCCTTGAAAAAATATTCTTTAGAAATTTACCTTTGATCCTTGAAAAAATATTCTTTAGAAATTTACCTTTGATCCTTGAAAAAATATTCTTTAGAAATTTACCTTTGATCCTTGAAAAAATACTCTTTAGAAATATTTCCTTGAATAACTATTCAAAAAAATCTACGTTTAGTCCTTGAACAACTATTCTTTAGAAATTCACCTTTGGTTCTTGAAAAAATATTCTTTAAAAAATCCACGTTTATTGGTCCTTGGACAAATATTCTTTAAAAATCCAAGTTTGGTCCTTGAAAAAATATTCTTTAAAAAATCCACGTTTATTGGTCCTTGGAAAAATATTCTTTAAAAATCCAAGTTTGGTCCTTGAAAAAATATTCTTTAAAAAATCCACGTTTATTGGTCCTTGGAAAAATATTCTTTAAAAATCCACGTTTGGTCCTTGGAAAAATATTTTTTAAAAATCCACGCTTGGTCCTTGGAAAAATATTCCTGGGAAAAATATTCTTTAAAAATCCACGTTTGGTCCTTGGAAAAATATTTTTTAAAAATCCACGCTTGGTCCTTGGAAAAATATTCTTTAAAAATCCACGTTTGGTCCTTGGAAAAATATTTTTTAAAAATCCACGCTTGGTCCTTGGAAAAATATTCTTTAAAAATCCACGTTTGGTCCTTGGAAAAATATTTTTTAAAAATCCACGCTTGGTCCTTGGAAAAATATTCTTTAAAAATCCACGTTTGGTCCTTGGAAAAATATTTTTTAAAAATCCACGCTTGGTCCTTGGAAAAATATTCCTTGGAAAAATATTTTTTAAAAATCCTCGTTTTGTCCTTGAAAAAATATTCTTTTAAATATGTAGGGTATTCCTTAATTGACCTTTGCCCAATTCACTTGTCATCTTTTATTTCTTTCCATAGGTCGGTCTGCAGTGTCTTTCTTTGTAGTCAATTCCCATTTGACCATTGTGTGATTGACAGGCATGTTCATGTTACTGACAATTCTCGGTGGACACCATCAGTAGCCGGCTACTCACAAAAGCAACAACAATTTCGGTTTTTTTGTTTTGTTTTAGCCTTAATTTTATTAGAATGTCTAGGAGATTTTCTTCATCATCAGCGTCAGCGTCGTCGTCCTCATCATCATCAAAGGCAGCTGTGATATATTGTCCCAGACATTATGTCCAACTAATCGCTTTGTGTAGCGTTAAAGTAAATTAAGTCTAAGACGAAAGAGAATTTGTTCAAATATTCTGTGGAATCCTGGGAATTTGTTTTCGGATACAAAAGAGAATAGATTTTGCTGGAAATTGAAAGCTTAAACGGGGAGTCCTGAATACATTTTGTATTAATTTAATTTTATCTGGTCATGGCGTTGTGGACTTGGTCCATTCGATATGTGTGTTGAAATTCATTTGAAGTGTTAATTCGATACTAATTGAAATGTCATCAATAAATCAGACAATTTGTGAACAGTTGTTTGTGGGCGATGGTGGGAGGAGGAAGATGTTGATAGACTATTTTGACACTAATTAAGACCACATGTGTGGAAATTATAAATAATTTAATTTAGTTGGAGAAAATGTCCATAGGACATAGGAAGAGATTGAAAGTAAATTTTCAAAGACCAACAGAACAATAAATTTGAATTTTTAAAAAGTACTTTTTCACGAATTCATAATACAATAAACGTGGATTTTTTAAGAATATTTTTTCAAGGACCAATAAACGTGGATTTTAAAAAATATTTTTTCAAGGACCAAAAGACAAATAAACGTGGATTTCAAAAAAAATATTTTTTCAAGGAACAAAAGACCAATAAACGTGATTTTAAAAAAATATTTTTTCAAGGACCAAAAGACCAATAAACGTGATTTTAAAAAAAATATTTTTTCAAGGATCAAAAGACCAATAAACGTGGATTTAAAAAAAATATTTTTTCAAGGATCAGCAAACGTGGATTTTTAAAAAAACATTTTTTCAAGGACCAAAAGACCAATAAACGTGGATTTAAAAAAAACATTTTTTCAAGGACCAAAAGACCAATAAACGTGGATTTAAAAAAAATATTTTTCAAGGATCAGCAAACGTGGATTTTTAAAAAAACATTTTTTCAAGGACCAAAAGACCAATAAACGTGGATTTCAAAAAAAATATTTTTTCACGGATCAGCAAACGTGGATTTTTAAAAAAATATTTTTTCAAGGACCAAAAGACCAATAAACGTGGATTTTAAAAAAATATTTTTTCATAGACCAATAAACGTGGATTTAAAAAAAAATATTTTTTCAAGGACCAAAAGACCAATAAACGTGGCTTTTAAAAAAATATTTTTTCAAGGACCAAAAGACCAATAAACGTGGCTTTTAAAAAAATATTTTTTCATAGACCGATAAACGTGGATTTAAAAAAAAAAATATTTTTTCATTGACCAATAAACGTGGATTTAAAAAAAATATATATTTTTTCATACACCAAAAGACCAATAAACGTGGATTTAAAAAAAATATATATTTTTTCATAGACCAATAAACGTGGATTTAAAAAAAAATATTTTTTCATAGACCAATAAACGTGGATTTAAAAAAAATATATATTTTTTCATAGACCAATAAACGTGGATTTAAAAAAAATATATTTTTTCATACACCACAAGACCAATAAACGTGGATTTAAAAAAAAAATATTTTTTCATACACCACAAGACCAATAAACGAGGAATTAAAAAAAAAATATATTTTTTCATACACCACAAGACCAATAAACGTGGATTAAAAAAAAGTATTTTTTCATAGACCAATAAACGTGGATTAAAAAAAAATATTTTTTCATAGACCAATAAACGTGGATTAAAAAAAAAATATTTTTCAAGGACCACAAGACCAATAAACGTGGTGTTTAAAAAAATATTTTTTCAAGGACCAAAAGACCAATAAACGTGCATTTTAAAAACATATTTTTCAAGGACCAAAAGACCAATAAACGTGCATTTTAAAAACATATTTTTCAAGGACCAAAAGACCAATAAACGTGGATTTTAAAAAAATATTTTTTCAAGGACCAAACGACCAATAAACGTGGATTTTAAAAAAATATTTTTTCAAGGACCAAAAGACCAATAAACGTGGATTTTAAAAAAATATTTTTTCAAGGACCAAACGACCAATAAACGTGGATTTTAAAAAAATATTTTTTCAAGGACCAAAAGACCAATAAACGTGGATTTTAAAAAAATATTTTTTCAAGGATCAATAGATTTTGGATTTTTAAAAAAATATTTTTTCAAGGATCAATAGATTTTGGATTTTTAAAAAAATATTTTTCAAGGATCAATAGATTTTGGATTTTTAAAACAATATTTTTTCAAGGATCAATAGATTTTGGATTTTTAAAAAAAAATATTTTTTTTCAAGGACCAAAAGACCAATAAATGTGGATTTAAAAAAAATATTTTTTCAAAGATTAATAGATTTTGGATTTTTAAAAAAATATTTTTTCAAGGACCAATAAACGTGGATTTTAAAAAAATATTTTTTTAAGGATAAGAATAATTGTTGATTTTATTGCGAACCTTTTTTCAAGAACTGACAGACCAATTAATATAATTTCTCAATAATTTTTTGTTGAACACAGCGGTTTATTTTATTAGAATTTTTCACTCGGATATTCATAGATTTTTTAGATTATCTTAGCCAGAATAATATTGGATTTTTAAAAGTATTTTTTTCCAAATACCAACAGGCCTACTTTGATAATTTATTTCAAGCTTCAATGAATATTAAACTTTCCTATCTAAATTGTTGTACTTATTAAAAATGGTGACAAAATGTTCATTTGCTAATTACTAGCACCACCCTTGGTTGGAATTTCTTACATTACTGTGGGAAATCTCACAAATCCTACAACCAAACCTCTACAAGAAGGGCAGCCTTGTAATAATTTTGTATTAAATACTTTCCAACAAATTGTAAATGAAAGAAACGTAGGAAGACAAACAACCATATGATGCTAGTTACCCTAAAAGTATCGTCCATCTGTGCAGGTGTCAGGATGTCCTCCACCATATACCTTAAATAATAAACAGCCTAGAAGATATACCATTTAACAAATGAGTTGCAAAACCACGAAAAAACACCAAGACAAACCGTTACCCACTAAAATAAAGTAGCTCGCTATGAAGGTGAAAATTTGTTGCATACCAGCGTCATAACCCAACACCGCTACCCACAAAGATTTGGTCTTAATTTATCAAATGCTGAGACAATGTGACACCGCCACAAAGGTGTGTAAAAGGAAGACAAAGAAGAATTGCGACTTACGAGGAATTATGAAAATTAGTTGGGGGTAGTGTTGGTTGAAAGTGTTACACGATATGTTGCTTCTGTAATAGAGCTTATAAGGGCAAATATTTGGCATTACATATACCCTACACCATAGGTATTATATAACCTGGAAAGATTTAACAAAAAGTTATATAACGGAAAAATTATATTATCAAAGCCAATGGCTTGGAGTAGAGAACCTATTCTAGGCGAAAAGGTTGGTGCACAACAACATTGAAGTACTTTTCCAAATCCAGATTTCGAATAAAAATTACTGAATTAATATAAACTTTTTCTATAATACACTTCATACCAATTCTGCCGTCAATACCAAATTCGGAAATCTAACCCTTTCCATACAATCAATACTAAATGTTCGGTTCACTCAAATCGAAAATGTACCAAATTTAAAACTTCTATGAGAACATAAGGTCTTCTATGAGAAGACCTTATAGTCCTCTATGAGAAGAAGACCTTCTGGTCCTCTATGAGAAGACCTTCTGGTTCTCTATGAGAAGACCTTCTGGTCTTGTAAGAGAAGACCTTCTGGTCTTGTAAGAGAAGACCTTCTGGTCTTGTAAGAGAAGACCTTCTGATCCTCTATGAGAAGACCTTCTGGTACTCTATGAGAAGACCTTCTGGTACTCTATGAGAAGGCCTTCTGGTTCTCTATGAGAAAACCTTCTGGTCCTCTATGAGAAGACCTTCTAGTCCTCTATGAGAAGAACTTCTGGTCTTCTATGAGAAGACCATCTTCTGGTCTTCTATGAGAAGACCATCTTCTGGTCTTCTATGAGAAGACCATCTTCTGGTCTTCTATGAGAAGACCATCTTCTGGTCTTCTATGAGAAGACCATCTTCTGGTCTTCTATGAGAAGACCATCTTCTGGTCTTCTATGAGAAGACCATCTTCTGGTCTTCTATGAGAAGACCGTCTTCTGGTCTTCTATCATCTGGTCCTCTAGGAGAAGACCGTCTCGTCTTCTATGAGAAAACCTTGTGGTCTTCTATGAGAAGACCTTGTGGTCCTCTATGAGAAGACCTTCTGGTCTTCTATGAGAAGACCTGCTGGTATTCTTTGAGAAGATCTGCTGGTCTTCTATTAGAAGACCATCTTCTGGTCTTCTATGAGAAGACCATCTTCTGGTCTTCTATGAGAAGACCATCTTCTGGTCTTCTATGAGAAGACCATCTTCTGGTCTTCTATGAGAAGACCATCTTCTGGTCTTCTATGAGAAGACCGTCTTCTGGTCTTCTATGAGAAGACCATCTTCTGGTCTTCTATGAGAAGACCATCTTCTGGTCTTCTATGAGAAGACCATCTTCTGGTCTTCTATGAGAAGACCATCTTCTGGTCTTCTATGAGAAGACCATCTTCTGGTCTTCTATGAGAAGACCATCTTCTGGTCTTCTATGAGAAGACCATCTTCTGGTCTTCTATGAGAAGACCATCTTCTGGTCTTCTATGAGAAGACCATCTTCTGGTCTTCTATGAGAAGACCAACTTCTGGTCATCTATGAGAAGACCATTTTCAGGTCTTCTATGAGGAGACCTTCTGGTCTTTTATGAGAAAACCTTCTGGTCTTGTAAGAGAAGACCTTCTGATCCTCTATGAGAAGACCTTCTGGTCTTGTAAGAGAAGACCTTCTGGTCTTGTAAGAGAAGACCTTCTGGTCTTGTAAGAGAAGACCTTCTGATCCTCTATGAGAAGACCTTCTGGTACTCTATGAGAAGACCTTCTGGTACTCTATGAGAAGGCCTTCTGGTTCTCTATGAGAAAACCTTCTGGTCCTCTATGAGAAGACCTTCTAGTCCTCTATGAGAAGAACTTCTGGTCTTCTAGGAGAAGACCGTCTTGTCTTCTAGGAGAAGACCGTCTGGTCTTCTAGGAGAAGATCATCTGGTCCTCTAGGAGAAGACCGTCTCGTCTTCTATGAGAAAACCTTGTGGTCTTCTATGAGAAGACCTTGTGGTCCTCTATGAGAAGACCTTCTGGTCTTCTATGAGAAGACCTGCTGGTATTCTTTGAGAAGATCTGCTGGTCTTCTATTAGAAAACTTTTTGGTCTTTTAAGAGAAGACCTGCTGTTCTTCTAAGAGAAGACATTCTGGTCGTCTATGAGAAGACCTTCTGGTCGTCTATGAGAAGACCTTCTGGTCGTCTATGAGAAGACCTTCTGGTCGTCTATGAGAAGACCTTCTGGTCGTCTATGAGAAGACCTTCTGGTCCTCTATGAGAAGACCTTCTGGTCCTCTATGAGAAGACCTTCTGGTCCTCTATGAGAAGACCTTCTGGTCCTCTATGAGAAGATCTTCTGGTCCTCCATGAGAAGACCTTCTGGTCCTCTATGAGAAGACCTTCTGGTCTTCTATGAGAAGACCTTCTGGTCTTCTATGAGAAGACCTTCTGGTCTTCTATGAGAAGACCTTCTGGTCTTCTATGAGAAGACCTTCTGGTCTTCTATGAGAAGACCTTCTGGTCTTCTATGAGAAGACCTTCTGGTCTTCTATGAGAAGACCTTCTGGTCTTCTATAAGAAGACCTTCTGGTCCTCTGTGAGAAGACCTTCTGGTCTTCTGTGAGAAGACCTTCTGGTCTTCTATGCGAAGTCCTTTTGGTCTTTTAAGAGAAGACCTGCCCTTCTTTTTAGAGAAGACCTTCTGTTCTTCTATGAGAAGACCTTCTGGTCGTCTATGAGAAGACCTTCTGATCGTCTATGAGAAGACCTGCTGGTCTTCTATGAGAAGACCTTCTGGTCTTCTATGAGAAGACCTTCTGGTCTTCTATAAGAAGACCTTCTGGTCCTCTGTGAGAAGACCTTCTGGTCTTCTGTGAGAAGACCTTCTGGTCTTCTATGCGAAGTCCTTTTGGTCTTTTAAGAGAAGACCTGCCCTTCTTTTAAGAGAAGACCTTCTGTTCTTCTATGAGAAGACCTTCTGGTCGTCTATGAGAAGACCTTCTGATCGTCTATGAGAAGACCTTCTGGTCTTCTATGAGAAGACCTTCTGGTCTTCTATAAGAAGACCTTCTGGTCTTCTATAAGAAGACCTTCTGGTCCTCTGTGAGAAGACCTTCTGGTCTTCTGTGAGAAGACCTTCTGGTCTTCTATGCGAAGTCCTTTTGGTCTTTTAAGAGAAGACCTGCCCTTCTTTTTAGAGAAGACCTTCTGTTCTTCTATGAGAAGACCTTCTGGTCGTCTATGAGAAGACCTTCTGATCGTCTATGAGAAGACCTTCTGGTCTTCTATGAGAAGACCTTCTGGTCTTCTATGAGAAGACCTTCTGGTCTTCTATGAGAAGACCTTCCTGTTTTCTATGAGAAGACCTTCTGGTCTTGTATGAGAAGAAAACTAGCTACATATCTATGAGACGAAAACTACCTACATACCTCAGTCCTACTATGGAATAGTAATCTTATTTTAAAACTTCCGGATTGCAGCTCCATTGGTGCAATTGGTTTCCAAAAATCCTTTGGAGCATCTATTATACTCTCCATCCGTGACCCTCATTGCAAATTTAAGATTTATAGCTCTACTGCTTTCTATTCTCCAAAGAGTACCATATGTAGTAGCTTTTTGTAGATTTCGTACCGTTCTAGCACAAATTTCCAAAAAACCAGCCTTATCTGACCCCTTCGGACCACCCAACATTTCAAGATTCTACCTTCAGCCTGCTTGATATTAGAACGGGACGAAAAGTACTTAAATGTACTACATGTGATCCCCTTTTTTTGAGGAAGAAATGGAGGTAGTACTTTTACATTTGGTGTGAGGGTCACTGATGGGGTGTATGATAGATGTACCAAAGGGTATAGGCGTTGACGAATCTTTAAGTCAGTCAGTCAGAAAATTACTTCACTCTTTTATTAATATAGATATGAGTCTTTAACAAATTCTCGAATTTTTGGTTTATTCTGTACTTTTTATGTAGGGCATTACATAATTTACCCAGCCACTTCTAACCTCCCTCAGTTTTATTTTTAATTACATAAATGCTGCTGGTGTAATTTTTGGCAGAACATTGAATTAAAATATTTATTATGCAAATTTTAACAAAAATTAATCAAAAGGATTTTATCGCAACAGTAAAGCCTTCGGGCCGGCTTGTCATTGTTTGTGGGAGTAGGACTCACAAAATCGAGCAATTACCGCAATATGAAATAAGCTGAGCCAGCTGTGTAAAACAATACAATTTTAATTAGAATTTTTTGTTGAAAAAAAGAAAACAATAAAAGAAAACGAAAACAATCAACTCATTAACCATTAACACCTGTCTCAGTTATGATGGCGCGCCAACAGTTGCTTCTGGTGCTGTCTTAGCACCTCCCTTGGTTTTGTTTCATAAATTCTTCTTTTGCGGCAATGTTCATTTGTCAAAATTAAGACAATATTGAAATGAGGTTTGGGAAGTTTGTAACTTTTTTAAAAATAAATTTCTATGGGGTAGTCATTCATTTCTTGCTGACCATTAATTCTCTGTGCCAGAAATTGTTTAAAGCTTCAATCTGTTGTAAAACCTTAAATATTCCACTAATGACAATGAAGCTAATGGACAAGCGTCTGGTGTATTGTTGCAAAATTTTGTGGGCGCCCTAAAAATAGACGAATTACTTCGTTATCCTTTCGAACAATGAAAAAGGCTTTACCGTCAAAGTTCTATGCCTTGGTTTTCATTAATCACCCAAGTGATTAATGATTTGAGTCTACTTTGTAGGAAAGTGGAAATTGTTGTTGGTTGGAAAAATTAAAATTTAATTAGAGTAGCTTTAAGCAATCTGCAAATACTTTTTTAAGATTAAAACTGATTGCTTTTCTATTGTAAAATTTTTAATATATTAATTAAATAATATTGAGTAATTAATTTATCTCTTCTCTTTTTTTCCAGCACGCAATCCAAGTGATGATGCCGAAGTGATTGGCTATCCTCGCCGTGTATCAACCAAAGCCGAAACGGATGATGGTGATGACTTCCATGATTTTAAGGGAGTAATTGACACCGGATCTGGTTATCCTTTCCTTCAACCCAATCCATCGATACTTAACTTTGGATTCTTTGATTCGTTTGATGGTAAGTTATTTCAAGGGATAAATGACTGCACAAATTATTTGGATCAAATGATTATAGAATTGAGTTGATAAGTAGACGAAAAATATAATTTTTGATAATATTTATAATTTCATAATAAAGACGGTAATAATGAAAACCTATAAGGTAAAATTTGCCATCACTAACACGCTTGAAGGGCCACATCATTTTTACCAACCTCAGCGTTTTGAATTGACACAGGGCGCTTGGCGTATTTTGTCGTGAAATTCCCAATCCCCATGAACATTACCCGTCATTCTTTGGAAAAACTTGGGGTTCTCCAACACTATTGTTACAGCAGCAAAATTCTTGATCGGATAAACATTTTACACTACAAATTATGTAGATATATTCTTGACCAACATAAAATTCTATGTCGATTTACCGACGTTCGTCTGTGGAAACCACTCTAACTTTCAAACGAATTGAAGTAGGTTGACAAAATTTTACCCAGATGTGTGTTTCGTCCGCAGGACTTGTGGTCTATATAGGTCCAACTTTTGGAATTGCTCCCATACATATATGTAACCGTAGACAAGGTTTTTTTTTGGTGTTTTAGTCACAATTTTAACCCGAATTTGTTGTAAATTGTCAGTATAAGTTCCCATTCTGTTGATTTGTGTCGCAATTTTCAAATTTGAAGCTCGTAATGGATACTACATACTATGACAGAAAATTGCTTATACAGGGTTGCCCATATTCGACGGACCCATCTGGCAACGCCATAACTTTTGACAGAGATCGCTGAATGACATACCGCGTTTGAAGCGTCAGTCCAAGCAGATTTTTACCTTGAACCAATACTCTGCTCTGCGCTCTGCTTTTAAAACATTAAAACATGTGAGAAGTGCGCATTCTAAGAACACCATTAAGCGTTTACACGAAAAATTTTCGACAGGTAAGACTCTTTCAAATCCGAAGAGGCCATATAAAAGTCGACCAAGGCGATCGGCCGAGAATTTCGCTGCCGTACGAGCCAGTGTTGAGAGGTCCCCAAGAACATCCCAAAAACGCCGTTTTCAGCAGTTGGGCATGGCTGGGTCCACTTTACAACGGATTATTCGCATTGATTTGCATTTGTTCCCGAACAAAATTCAACTGACGCAAAGAATGTTGCCTGCGGACAAGCCTCGTCGATTGGAATGGGTCCACGTCTTCGGTACATACATATATTCCGCATTTTGACGGTTTTAGCGACATTATCAATCGAATTTTTTTTTTAAATTTCGTATTTAAAGTACCTAATGGCTGTTACAGCCTGTGACGGAAAATTGTCTCATACCTCCTCATAGTCGGAATTTTGATGATTTGAGTCGTACTTTTCACCGATAATGTTTCAAGTTTGAATTTCCTACTGTTTACTTCATCCTATGAGAGAAAATTGCTCATACAGGTCGACGTCTTCGTATAGGCCCTCCATATAACGGTACATCCCTATATTCGGAATTTTGGTAAAATTAGCGACACTATCCACCGGAATTTTTTCTAAATTTGAAGTTCCCAATGGGTACTACAGTCTATGTTAGAAAATTGCATATATAGGTCCATATACATATACAGGTTTGTATAGGCACCAATATAACGATAACTCCCTATATTCGGTATTTCTATGATTTTTGCAATATTATTTAGCGGAATTATTTTTGAAAATTTGTAAATTCCTGTCAAGTGCGGAAGGTATTCAAAGTTCGGCCCGGCCGAACTTACTGCTTTTTCACTTGTTTGTATTGTGATCCAAGTAGATGCTTCACGACAACCCAAAAATATTTTACTTCTGCGAAACGAAACAGTAGATTTTCACTACTTTGTATATCCTCTACCATAATCGGGTATATGGCCAAATTATGTCTCATCGAAAAACAGGTTTAGATCCTAGGTCTATCTGAACAAAATCCATTTCAGGGCATTTGGAGTTGATCTAGCTATGTTCATCCGGTAATCCGTCTTTTAACCCTATAACACTGAAAGGGAGTATCCAAATAGATGTTGAATAATTAAAACTCTCGTAACAAGCGAGAAAGTCAGCGATTTGCTACAAACTTCGCATAGCTCATTTTTTATGAACTCCTCCCCTACAAAGTGTAAACATTTCGGATAATTATAACTCTTTTAACATGCGAATCTTATCAGCACTTTTTATACCTTCAGCCTTATGGCTAGTGAGGGTATGTATCATTTGATATGTTCAAAACATGCCTAGTAGAAATAACGGTTTTAGACCCTATGTCTCTTTGGACCAAATCCATTTTAGGACATTGGGAGTCGATCTAGCGATGTCCGTCCGTCTGGCAAGTTGGCCCTAACTTGGTACATTTTAAAATTATTGTCAAACTTAGATCGAGTAGGGAGATGGACAATATCGGTCCACTCCTTCTGGTACCTATCCAACATAATGCCCACATTTTCAAAGAAAAGAATTTATTGCACAGAAAGAGAAAGGATCACCCTATTTGGCTCCAACTTTGCAAATCCTAATATTTGAACCAGTGCTAGGGCGAAAATGGACAATATCGGTCCACTCCATCAAGTACCTGCGTCACAAAGGGTCAACATTTTGAAGAATTATAACTCTTAAAAAATGTGATGTAAGAGTCCGATTGTCTTCAAATTATACACACTACAATACGTTTTAAACCAAGGTCTGGCGTGAAGGTGGAATATATTGGTCCAGTTGTTTCCCCCAAAAAGGGTCAACAATTTTAATATTCATGAAGCTCGTAAAACGCGAAATTAACAGCCGATTACATTCAGACTCGATACATGTCAATATTTCCACCAACATATGATGCGTTGTAAAGATGGTAGGGATCGCACCATTTCTTCTGGTACCTCCCCCACTGGGGGTTCAAGATTTTGAAAAATAAAGCGAAAATAAGCATTCAATGCACAAGACCCGTTGTGGAGATTATACATATCTGCAAACCTATTCTGGTGCCTCACCCACAATGGGTTACAATTTTCAATGCTTTTATCTGTCATAACATGCGAAACATGTCAGCGATTCCTTACAACTTGCTATATCTAAATATATATACTTCCGTCGACTAGACCTTTACCTCACGTACATTTTAACATTTTCTATCACATATCTCATATATCTCCGAACCTGGCACGTGACATTATTTATATCATATATATTTAGGGCCGATACGAAATTGACTCTATTGGCCCATTCCTTCGGTACCTACTCCATAGAGGGTAAAGAATTTGAATATTCATAACAGAAGTTAAAATATATTTGAGCAATTAAACATTGGCTGAGGGTGTAAATCTGTCGGCAAAAAGACTAAATAAGTTTATCTTTAAATAAGTTTCCGATTTTCTTTAAGCTCCCCCGATCATTTTATAAGTATCGAATGAACTATGAAAATGGATTATATCAGTCCAATCTGTTTGGCCCAAGGACGCACCCTACTGGAAGTGATGAAAATCTGTTCAAATTTAGATATCCCTCCCACAAAATGGCCAATATCATTCCAAATGACTTAAATTTTGGCACATTCGACTTAATTCAGTCTAAGAGCAAGTACATCAAATCGGTTCAGATATAGCTATAGCTCCCATATATATGTTCCATTCGAATTGGTGTTAAAGTCCCTCACATTCATAATATACACTCCACAAGAATGATATTTGGTACCATATATCAGATACAGAAGTATCTCTGCCAAATTTCATCCAGATCGGTTCATTTTTGGATATAGCCCCAATAGATATATTTATCCGATTTTAGGTTCTTTATGTATCAAGTGGCCAATTTCAGCCCAAATGGAGTGGATTTTGACACATGTCTTCATAGTCAGTCTAGAAGCAAGTACTTCAAATTTGGTGAAAATCGGTTCAGATATAACTATAGCTTCCATGTATATGTTTATCCGATTTCACGGTTATTCTGTTCAGACTGATTTTACATAAGCCCCAATTAAATGGACTTTTGCATATTCAACTGAATTTTTGCATTTCGTTTAACTCGGTTACTCTGATATATTTTCAATCTATATTGGGTTATTGAAAGTATAAGTTATTATTTCTATTTTAGGTTTTCTTAAACCTATCTTGGGTTAATTGGACATAAGGGAACGGTAGAAGAATTCGAATTTTGATTACAATAAATATATATTTCGGGTAAAAGTCTATGGCTGATATAGCTTCCCATAACGCTACACACTTGTAAGGCTAACGTTACTCTAATTTAGCTTCTTGATTTATTTCAATAGTAAATTAATAGGATCCGAAGCTCCTGAAATTTAATTAGAGAATCACAGGATGTTTTCCCCATAATAGCCAAGACCTTTTTCTTTCTCAAATGTAAGATAGATCAAGTTAAAAAGCAGTAAGTTCGGCCGGGCCGAATTTGGAACTAATTTGGAAATTTTCAAAAAATAAAATACCTAAAAAATTCTGTAAAAATTTTAAAAATCTCGAATATTCCCGTTATATTGGGGTCTATACGACGTGGACCTACAGAGGCATTGTTTGTCATAAGCCATTACCATATTCAAATTCGAAACTTGAAATAAACGGTGAATAATGTAGCTAAAATCATTAAAATACCGTATATAGGGAGGTACCGGTATATCGGAGCTGTGCGAAGGCGTGAACCTGCACAGACAATTTTCTGTCATAGGCTGTAGTATCTATTACGAACTTCAAATACCAAATTTGAAACAATTCCGTTGAATAATGTCGCTAAAATCATCAAAATATCGAATATCGGGAGGTACCGTTATATGGGGGCCATAAGTAAACGTGGACCTGCAATGACCATTTACGAACTTACCCTGCCTACTGGAAAAATAAACATGTGTACAAATTTTACACTTATATCTCAATTTGTTCGAAAGATAGCTCATCAGGAATATATATGCTTTGTTGGGTCTGACATGAGTATTTCGAGGAGTTACAAACGAAATGACAATATAACATCTATAATGGCAATAATATACCCTCCATAGTATGGTGGAGGGTATAAAAAAATTAATAACCTACGACGAAAATTATTTCAGCCATTCCTTACAATAAATGGTAAATTATTTAAAGAATAATTTTAAAGTAATTCCAGTAATAATTGAATGCCTTTCAAGACTTTTGGCGTATACTTGACCACGTCAATCATACGCATGGTAAGCCAATTAACATAATATTCATACGCTTCAATGGTGGGAATATCATGCGACCATGACATGAAGTGTTGAACTTGTCACTTTTTCCTGCTGCTGCTGCTACTGCTCTCCCAAAGTGGACTTGTTAACACTTTCATTAATTGTATGCATGACATCTGAAATAATAAAATTCCTCGACGAAACAATAATTTCGATGCAGTGCAAAAAAAAGGAAAAAAAACATTTTTTAAATGCACAAGAGGACAGTAAAAAAACATGGGAATGAAGGTTGAAATGTAAAAATGTCTTTAACGTTGCGATAAAGTTTTCATCACTTAAGCGGATTCTGGCGAAAAAAATAAAGGACAATGATGGCAATTGAATAAATGCAAACACACAGCGTATGAGTAACAGGAGTTGTCAGAGAGACAAACACATACTCATAGGCCAGAGGATGGCAATAACAACATGGAGACGATTGATATAATTAATTTTACAACATGAAATTCAATAATTGTTTGTTGAAAAAATAAAAACAACAACGTCGACGAGGACGACGTCGAAATAACAATAATAAGCAATTGAATAAAAACGAGATCGAATTCGTAAAGATATGGGAATAAAATTAATGCAAAAACATTAAATGCAATAATAGTCAGATGCAAGCACACACACACAGCGATACACACACACTCGCATGTGAATGGAAATATGACTGCCATATTCAATGTGAGCATGTGTGATGATATCGCAGAGCTATCGATATCACACAAGTGCTCTTCGTTATGACTCTCTTCCTGCGTCTGCCCTTGCTCTCCCTCTCTCTCTCCCTCTCTCTCTAAATGACTAACGTGTATCGTGTTGTGGCATCATCACAGATTACCATCAATGGAGTTTGGAGCAGATATTCAGCTGTCCATTGCAGCTGCCATGAATTGCAGCACAACAATGCCAGGCAGAGGGGCGGGCGGTCTGACTGGTTGGCTGGCTGCTGGCACCACGAGATAAGTCGAGATGAGATGAGATGTGATGATGTCGAAAATCGTTGACAATATGCAACATTTGCACATTGTGAGGTGACAATTTTACGCAACATAAAATTTTAATTAATTCGAATTTTATTACACCAACAACCCGGCCAGACATTCGACACGCAAACATCCACACACACACCCATACAACTCCACGCAAATATAGGCACCTGCCCATAGACGCTTGTAGGAGATCTACAGCCATAAACGAGGGACATCAGGATACAAAACCACCTCAGCATATGTACAACGTGATTTTATGGTATAGGTGTCATATGAACTTCAGAGATAATACCCGGTTGGTTGATGTTGTGGCTGTGTGTGGGTGTTTGTATGCCCGTGTGTGTATGTGCAATGGCTTAAAAGGTCATATTAAATTGCATTTGTAAATATAACGACCTATCGTCAGGGGATTTTAGACATCGTCGCCGTCGTCGTTGTCGCTGTCGCTACTCAATGTCATTGTTGGGGACATTGTTCATGCACACCCACTCACCCCAAAGTGTCCTTAACATTGACACATACAACACTCACTCTAAAGGCGGTAGGAACTTGTAGGGTATGCAGACATATTTTATTACATCTGTGTTCGTAGAAATGAGATTTCGGTAAATTAAAGTGCCAAACAATTGTTTTAAAGTCTGGTTAATTGGGAGCCATTTATTGAAAAATCTTTATAGTCATGTGTCAAGTGCCAAATTTCATCCAATTTAGGCAAATATTAGACGTTTGGTGTAAAATAAAAGGTAAATCGGACCAAGTTATATATGGGAGCTATATCCAAATCTGAACCGATCTCGATAAAATTTAGCAAATGTATTTCTGAGCTGCATTTGATATATTTCCCCAAATATTGTTGTTACAGAGTGCATATTACGGCTGCGGAGGACAAAAATAACAAATCGGATGAACAATATATATGGGAGCTATAGATATATCTGAACCGATTTCGATCAAATTTGGCATACTTATTTTCAGGCCTAATTTGGTTCTATATGCAAAATTCAAGCTGATATTACACGTTTGGTGCACAATCAAAGACAAATTGGACGAAGATATATATGGGAGCTATATCTAAATTT
The DNA here is from genome assembly GCF_030504385.1 of Musca domestica. Taxonomy (NCBI): domain Eukaryota; kingdom Metazoa; phylum Arthropoda; class Insecta; order Diptera; family Muscidae; genus Musca; species Musca domestica. The sequence continues at coordinate 1,583,638 of NW_026712299.1, read as the reverse complement.
TGACCGATTATCTCCAATTTCAATAGGGTTCGTCCTTGGGCCAAACAAATGATATGTTCAAAATTTCATCTCAATCGAATAATAAATGCGACCTGCATTTTGTTCACAAGAATACATGGACAGACGGACGGACGGACATACGGACTGACATGCATAAATCAACTCAGAAAGTGATTCTATGGAGATCCTCAAAACTACATATGGGTCTATTTCGCTTCCTTCTCCATGTTACAAAGACATAATACCCTTACCACTATGTGGTGTAGGGTATAAAAACAAGTAAAAAAGTTGCAAGTTCGGCCGGGCCAAACTTTGAATACCCTTCACAATTTTGAACGAATTTGACAATTCTCAAAAACAATAAAATCCGTTAAAAATTCTGTTAAAATCTTAAAAATGCCGAATATAGCTATTATATTAGGGTCTATACGACGACATGAACCCTATGAGGGACAGGTAGCAAAAAAAAATGGTCCGATCTCTACCATCTTTATAACAGATCTTGTTTTGATGGAAATATTGAGATGTACCAAGTCTGTAATGTTGATTTCTGTCTGTTTGTCGGATGTTGATTTCGCTTTTTATGAACTTCATGGATATTCAAAATTTTGAGCCTTTGTGGGGGAGGTACCAGAAGGAGTGGCCCAATATATTCCGTCTTACTACCAGATCTTGGGTTCATAAAAATAGTAGGATGTGTGAAATTTGAAGACAATCGGGCTCTTATATCATATTTTCTAAGAGTTATAATTATTCAACATTTTGACCCTTTGTGGAAGAGGCACTTGATGGAGTGGACTAATATTATCCATTTTGGCACGAGACCTAGAACTGACGCAAATATTAGGATTTGCAAAATTAGAGCAACATTTTTAGAGCAAAGTTTCCTTTCTGTGTAGAAAAAATATTTTTTGTTTTTGCAAATTTCGACTATTTATGGGGGAGGTATCAAAAGGAGTGGACCGTTTTTGGCCATCTTAACACCAGACCTTGGGTTCACATAAATATTGGGATATGTGAAATTTGAAGACAATCGGACTCTTACATCACATTCTATGAGAGTAGTAATTATTCAAAATTTCGACCATTGGATTGGACCGACATTGTCCATTTTCACACGATTTTACGATTTACAAAGTTGGAGCAAAAAATTTCGACCTTTTGTGGGGGAGGTACCAGAAGGAGTGGACCGATATTGCCCATCTCCGAACTCGATCTAAGTTTGACAAAAATATCGACTCAAAGGGAAAGGGATTTGGTCTATAGAGACCTAAGGTCTAAAATCGGTATTTCTATGAGGCATATTTTAGTCGTATCTATATAACAAACGATAATAAATTAAAAAACAAGTAAAAAAAACATTAAGTTCGGCCGGGACAAACTTTAGTACCCTACACCTTTGGGTAAAGAAAACATTAGAGCCCATTATGACCCACATATAAAATTTTTAGATATATTCATGGGAAAATGTGCCAAAAATCATCAAAATACCGAATATCGGGAAATACGGCTGTACGGGGCTATACAAACACGTGGACCTATACATACAGTGTTTCGCCAAAAGAGCTAGAACCCATTAAGACCAACAAATACCAATTTCTAGACAAATCCGGGAAGAAATGTGGCAAAAACCATTAAAATGACAAATATCTTGAGGTACGGTTATATGGGGGCTATACCAAATCGTTAACCCTTACATGCAATGATTCGCCACGCGAACTAGGACCCATTATGACCTACAAATACCAATTTTTAGACAAATCAGTGAAAAAATGTGGCAAAAACCATCAAAATACCGAATATCGGGATGTACCGTTATGTGGGGACTATACCAAAACGTGGACCTATAATTACAATGATTCGCCACAGGAACTAGGACCTATTATGACCTACAAATACCAATTTTTAGACAAATCCGTGAAAAAATGTGGAAAAAATAATCAAAATACCGAATATCGGGAGGTACCTTTATATGGGGGCTATACCAAAGCGTGGAACTATAGATGCAATGTCTCGCCACACAAAGTGGGACCCGTTATCACCCACAAATACCAAATTTCAGACAAATCCGTGAAAAAAGTGGCATAAATCATCAAAAATCCGAATATCGGTAGGTACCGTTATACGGGGACTATACCAAAACGTGGACCGATATATTTCATTTTCAATAGCAACCATCCTATCACAATACAAATTGCTCTGCTAAATTTTGGCGCTCTACGTCAAATAATGTGGGCTGTATCGTGATTTCAACAGACAGGCGGACAGACGGGCATCGTTAATCGACTTAGAATTTTATGCTGATTATGAATATATATACTTTATGGGGTCTACGACGAATATTTAAAGATGTTACAAACGGAATGACAAAGTTAATATAAGGAGGGTATATTAACTTTGTCATTCCGCCAAGGTGTCATTCCTCTAAGGTGGAGGGCTTAAAAAATACTCCAACTCACCGTTCTAAGGCATTGACATTTTTGTAAAGCTTTAAATACTGTGTGAATACCATTGTCAAGCTGTGATGATCTTCTTCTCAATTTCATCTCGAACACCAGCATATAGCTTGCTTCCAAAATATTTGCAATTCTATTTTAAGAATTATTTTCTCCATGTTCTCGTTTATTTTTAGCCTATATTTCTTCTCCTTGTGGCATATGGCCACCTTTGTAATTTGCACAAAAGGAGAGAAGAAAAACAACAACAACAACAACATCAATTAATGCAAAAACATTTTGTAATGACATTTTGGCATAGATTCAATATTCATTTCCAACAATTCCACCCACCCGTGGGTGGGTGACTTGACAATAGGTGACAATACGGCGATGATATTTGTTAAGCCGTGTATTCGAATGAAACCTTATACACAACATGTAAATACGATTTCAAGGTAAATGTGGCAGAATTGTCAGTCGGAATATGCCTCCAAGTCATTATGTCGTCTACAATACACAACATTCAACAATGAGCTGCCATACAGCTGACCATTGACATGGAAAGAGGTCTAAATAACAAAAAAGAAGAAGAAAAAAAGTCATGTTCTGTTGTCTTCTTCGGTGACAGTCAGATGACATTTAGCAGCAAAAAAGAAAAAGTCTCAGAGGTCCAATGAAATGACAAATGGAAACAAATACTTGACATAATTCCTATGAAATAAAAACAAACTATGTTTGTAAGCAAAAAAAAAAAAAAAAAAAAAAAAAAAAATTCCACGGGTTTTTTTGCGGTGGGTGTGGGCATACCTCAGAGCAAATGACGTGTAAATAATTATACAATCATATTTTTTATGAGGGTAGGGGTAAGAATGCCAACCACAACAATTGGTATTAATGATTCTAGGTTGAGGGCGGAAGGTTAATGGGTCTGTGCTAAATTTAAAGTGATTTAAAGAAATACATAAAAGTGGAATTATTTATTTTTTCTTTTTTCCTTTCTTAATGGCTGAACGTATCCACACATCGTTATCGAGGAAATATTTCATGTTATTTATATTTTTGCACATATCTTTGTTGTATTATTATTTATAGCCAACCACCCTTTGGCCATAAAAATGTCTTGCATTTCACAATAAATATTTTTCCTCTCTATTTTAAATTGCTATTCATTATTGTTTTTGTGGCTAAGGATGATTTAGAAGTGTCTATTAAAAACTTTTATCCCCAAGGCGATATATGGTACATTTGATACCCTACACAAGTTAAGTGAGTCTATATGTTTGTTTGTAACATGTTGTAGTCAAAATTAAAAATTTCAAAATGCGGAAGGTACGTGTGACGTGTCATGACCATAACAATATAAAACAGCTGTTCAAGCCAATCTTATGGGTTATAATGTAATTCATTACTTGTGGTATACCATAACGCCATAGCCATAACCCTTACCGTAAATGTTGGTTTTTATTCCCTCCACCATACATAGGGGTATGGAGGGTATATTAAGTTCGTCTTTCCGTTTGTAACTCATCGAAATAATCATTTTAGACCCGAAAAAGTATACCTATTCTTGATCAGCGTAAAATTCTAAGACGATTTAGCCCTGTCCGTCCGACCATCTGTCCGTCTGTTGTAATCACGCTACAGTCAAAACGAATCAAGATAGGAAGCAAAAATTTTGCACAGATCTCTCTTTTGTCTGCAGGCAGGTCAAGTTCGAAGATTGGCTATATCGGTCCATATATAGCCCCCATATAACGGTACCTCCCGATATTCGGTATTTTGATGATTTCATCCACATTTTTCAACGAAATTGTCTCAAATTCTACACAGAACTCCTTCTTTGTGAGTACTTTACCCCCTGAAAAAGAGTTGTCTATAGAGGTCCACGATATCGTATAGCCCCATATAACGGGTACCGATATTCGGTATGTTGATGACTTTACCCACATTTTTTAACGGAATTGTCTGAAATTGTAGACAAGGCGTTCTTTGGGAGCACTTTACCCCCCTGAAAGATTATTGTCTATATAGGTTAAAGATATCGTATATCCCCCGTATAACGGTGCCGCCCGATATTCGGTATTTTGATGATTTTAGCCACATTTTCCAATGATATTGTCTGAAAATCCACACAAGGAGTTCCTTGTGAGTACTTTATCCATTGAAAGAGAATTATATATATATAGGTCCACGATATTATATGGGGGCTTATAACGTTACCCCCGATATTCGATATTTTGATGATTTTAGCTACATTTTTCAACGGAATTGTCTGAAATTCTACGCAAGGAATTAGGTTAGGTCCACAATATCGCATATCCCCCTCATATATCGGCACCTTCCGATATTAGGTATTTTAAAGATATTTTGAGTGGATTTTTTTTTTTTTTGAAAATTTTCTAATTTGTTCCAAATGGTGGAGCATATTCAAAGTTCGGCCCGGCCGAACTTACTGCCTTTTTAATCGTTTTTTTTTTTTTGCAAATGTATGTAAATAACGGCTATTTATGGCTATGGCACTATAACGTATAGTTAAGCCTACCCACTGAGATTCCAAAAAGTCAACTTACAGCCGATTTGTACCTCTAGTACCAAATAAAATTGCTGTATAGTGCATAATATGACCTCGAAAAGAACAAAATTAAAAATATTTATTGGAGCGAATATATAGACAGGACCGAGTTTCACCAAAACGGAAAAATTGTGAATATGAAAAAGCCTATTTAATATGGGCTGCTTTTACATATACAGGGTTAGATGAAAAAACTGCAACCAACTTCAGACTGCTGTCATTTCTAAGCCACTCGTCCGACAGCTGCTAAAATTATTCCAGTGATAGCTCATTATATTGTTTACAAGCGTAGAGAGAGAGATATTTCCAGAAAATAAGTTATTCGTGATGGAATTCAAGCGTGATAGTGTGATTTCTTTATATTTGGCTGAAAATTCACATGTGGCTATCGTTAGAGCACTCCAGCATTTAAATGTGAATAAAACTTTTGTGTGTCGTACAATCGCTCGTTACCGTGATACTGGTAGCGTAGCCCGACTTCAAGGAAGTGGACGGAAGAAAACAGCAACATCAGTAGAAATGGTTTGAAAAGTAAAGAAGCGACTTAATCGAAACCCGCGTCGCAGTGGCCGAAAAATGGCTCGTGAGCTGGCAAATATTGAAAAATGAGCTAGGGATAAAGCCATTGAAATTCCAAAAAGTGCAAGAACTTAAAGAAAATAGATTCAAAGGAGCTAAAGAGTTGCTACGGTTGCCCGAAAGTGGTGAACTGCCGAATTTGGTTTTCTTCGATGAGAAAACATTCGTTGTCCAGCTGTATGTAAACAAACAAAATGATTGTGTTTACTTGCCAAAGAGGTCAGCTGAAAATGTGAACCTTCGGTTGGCCACCAGAACTCAAGCACTGGCCATGGTGATGCTGTAGGCCGCCATAACAGCCGATTGTCTCTCTCCGCTCGTATTAATCGACCGTGGCATCAGAATAAATGCTGAATATTATCGCGAAAATATTGTGGAGGGTGTATTAAAGGCTTGGGCATGCAAACATTTTGGCCACCGATCTTGGACATTCCAATAGGACTCAGCACGCGCCACCCAAGAACGGTAACAAAATGAGGATCCTCGCTTGATTTCCACAATGGCCATCAAAATCTCCGGATACCAATCCGTTGGACTATTTTGTCTAGAGTATTTTGGAAGGCAAGGTTGTCACTAAAAAATACCAAAGTGTCGATCACCTCAAACAAGCGCTTCGCCGGGAATGGGCCAAAAACCGCAGTGCAACATTCGGACGTCGTGTGACGGTTTCATTGGCCGTTTGAAGGCCATAATTCATGTCAAAGATGACCAATTCGAACAAATCTAAACTTATTCTAGAATTTGATGCTATTTCCAATATTTTTTGCATTCATTCAAAAAAATAAAAAAAAATGTAAAAATGATGGCGTTTGACTTTGTTGCAGTTTCTTTATTTCACCCTGTAATATTGTATGTCACGTCTAATTGAGCCGTTAAGCTAACCACTGAGATTCCGAAAAGTGAAATTATAGATGATTTGGTTGAAATATGAAATAAAGTGAACAGATATGTCTCATCTTTTTATGAAGAGAACACAATGTTTATTTCAGATTTAATAATCGTTTTTGTTATTCCAAACTTTGACCATTCGTGGGGGAGAAAGAGTGGACCGATCTCTACCATCTCAGAAAATAGCAGATCTTGTGTTGATACAAATATTGAGATGTGGGTAATTTAAAGACAATCGGTTTTCTTACATTTCATTTTATAAGAGTTATAAGTATTCAAAATGTTGACCCTTGCTAGAGGAGGTACTTGATGGAGTTGGCCGATATTGTAAATTTTCGCACCTGACCTAGAACTGATGCAAATATTAGGATTTTCAAAGTTGAAGCAAAATCGGATTATCCTTTCTCTTTCTTTGGAGTAAAATATATTGTTTGTGAAAATATCGACTTTTTGTGGGAGAGGTACCAGAGAGGGAGGGTACCCATCTCCGAACTCGATTTAAGTTTAACGATAATATTATGATGTACCTAGTTTAGACCAAATCGGATACTTCCTTGGAGAGTTATCTTGCGCATCAGCCAGCCAGACGGACGGACGGATGGACATCGACTGCAAATGTTTTGAAACGGATTTAGTCGAAAGAGGGTATAAAAAATACGTTGAAAAATACTCATCAAAATCATAAAAATACCGAATATAAGGACTTACATAGGCAAGTTTCGTCATGGGCAATTACAATATTCAAATACGAAACTTGAAACAATTCCTGGAAAAAAATTTCGCAAAAATCATCAAAATACTGAATTTAGGGATGTTCCGTAATATAGGGGCTATACGAAGACCTGGACCAGTAATACCTAATTTTTTTATCACAGATTGTAGTACGAAATTGAAAAATACTTGAGTGGTTAATGCAGTTAAAATCATTTCGAATATATGGAGGTAGAAATGAAATATCATTCCCATGTTGATTTTAAGAATTTCTAACATTTTCTTACCGAATTAAGAAAATATTCCTGTAATTTGCTAAGTAGAATTTCACAAATATTTATTTCGTCCTGCAGATATTTTCCGAAATAAGGAGTTTAAGTGGAATTGAGAAGTCAGTGATAAAAATAATTAAGGTTTCTTTTGGGAAAATTGAATTTCAATCCACCATTCGACGTCGACTTTTACACTGGATATATTGTTCGAGAAATTTTTCTGAGTGTACCGATTACTTTCATAGTATTCCCATAGACAAGGATCAAAAGAAGTCCACTCTGAAAATAAATGTAATTTAATCTTGAGTTTTGCCTCGTTAAGGCGAAGATCATATGTTTTATGATTTATGTGTTTGTTTTCTCTTTCGAGACGAGCTTAATGATCAGGAATTTGCAGTGAAAATGAAAGCCAGATAGACACTATCACACACTCACCACTATGCGACGCGTTTCGCCGTTGGTTAAGCGGCTCATCAGGCATATTTGGTGTGGATGATGGCTTACAAGGGCCGTTCTCTGGAAAGTAGTATATATTTCGAACTTATTGCAAATTAGCATATGCGAATTATACACTAGAAACTCTCCAGGTTCGACTCAAGTTCTATTGGCAGATCTTTTTCACAGCAAAGTTTTGTTTTTTGTGTTGAACTGTGTACCCACTTTCCTAAAGAAAATTCGACTAAATTAACCTCTATTGCAGGTTGGAACAATATTGGAATAGCAGTGTTTTCATTAATATAGTTCGCCAAAGAGCGTACATTGGCCACATGGAACTCTTTATCTTCTGAGGTCGGCTTCTTACTCTTCGTATGTCATTCTTAACAATGTTTTTTTAATTACATTTAGTTCTCATGGCACCTTTCCATTGTGGAAATCCATTTTTAAATACCTACATTATTTTATTTAAGCTCCAGAAATCGTTTCAAATTGCTCTATTATAGAGTATCCATATGTACCAGTGTACACCGATAGTCCACTTTAAAGACCTTCATATTTCATCTAATATCCATAAATAAATGTGTGGTAAATTCTTGCTAATGTTCAGACATCTGAGTTTGCAAACCCCTCACCTCCCTGCAAGGCAGTAAATCATAGCATAAATGTTCTCCAAGGATTTATACACACAAACGCACACACAGCTGAGAGTACAAAACATTAAGTCAATATAAATTTTTCAATGCTAACAATAGAGACCAACCCAACCCAACCAACAACAGCAGCAATAACAATAACAACCCCAATTTAATGGGCAACATTTAAAATCAATATAAGCCCCATCTACGACTATTCATTTCTGTGCTGTGTGTTCACATTTTGAATCGAAACTAAAGCTTAGGCAGCAAACTGCTCACCTGAGCAGCAGCAGCAGCACCTGAGAATGGTAGCATCAATTTGAAGTTATATTCTTGTCTTCAGTATTTTTTTGGTTCTAATGACAAAAAATTAAGATAAAAATGTTTTATTTGTCTAGGATTTTTTTTGTATTTTATTGAGTGCATATGTCATGTGATTGTGGGATGGTATGGGACAAGATTTATGGTTTTCTCTAGTGATAAATGTGACCTTTCTCATATAAATGTTCTTACAGGGGGGTCTTAAGGTGAAATGGGAAATAAAAAACATTGTTGTGCTCCGGTGGCGAAACATTGCATGTATGGGTCCATGATTTGGTATAGCCCCCATATAACGGTACCTCCCGATATTCGGTAATTTGATGATTTTTGCAACCTTTTTTCACGGATTTGTCTGAAAATTGGTATTTGTGGGTCATAATGGGTTCCAGCTCCGGTGGCGAAACATTGCATGTATGGGTCCATGTTTTGGTATAGCCCCCAAATAACAGTACCTCCCGATATTCGGTATTTTTATGGTTTTTGCCACATTTTTCACTGATTTGTCTAAAAATTGGTATTTGTGGGTCATAATGGGTCCTAGTTCGTGTAGCGAAACATTGTAATTATAGGTCCACGTTTTGGTGTAGCCCCTATACAACGGTACCTGCCGATATTCGGCATTTTAATGGTTTTTGCCACATTTCTTCTAATGTTTCTTTTACCCTAAGGTGGAGGGTATTAAAAGTTTGGCCCGGCCGAACTTAATGTTTTTTTACTTGTTCTTCTTTCGGACCTGACATTATGTAAGATATTGTTAGAAGATTAATTTCTGTATTAAAATATGTTCATAAAAATGTCTTCAATATATGGAAGATATTAAGGAGGTCTGCTGTATCCCATTTAAGCACCAGTTCTAACTTAAACAAGTTAAAAAGTTGTAAGTTCGGCCGGGCCGAACTTTGAATACCATCCACCATTTCGATCGAATTTCGAAATTTTCAAAATACAAAATCCTTAAAAAATTCTATAAAAAATTTTAAAAATACCGAACATAGCCGTTATATTGGGGTCTATACGACGTGGACCTACATAGGCATTGTTTGTCATAAGCCATTACCATATTCAAATTCGAAACTTGAAATAAACGGTGAATAAAGTAGCTAAAATCATCGAAATATCGCATATAGGGAGGTCCGGTAATATCGGAGCTGTGTGAAGACCTGGACCAGCATAGACAATTTTCGGTCGCAGACTGTAGCATCCATTACGAACTTCAAATACGACATCTCAAACAATTTCGGGTGGATATTGTACCTAAACTCGTCAAAATACCGAATATAGGGAGGTACTGATACATGGGGCCTATACGACCTGCATAGACAATTTTCTGTCACAGACTGTAGTTCCCATTACGAACTCTAAATACGTAATTTGAAACAATTCCGGTGAATAAATCCGCTAAAATCATCAAAATACCGAATATAGGTAGGTATCGTCATATGGGGGCTATACGAAGACGTGGATTTGCAAAGACATTTTTTTTGTCATAGGCTGTAGTGTACATTACGAACTTCAAATTCGATTTTAGCCTTCTATCTCAATTCGTTCGAAAGATAGTGTGATTACAATAGACAGACATACAGACAAACATAGCTAAATCGACTTAGAACTTTACGCTGCACTATGGGTAAAAAGCATGATTTTTTGGCATAAAGTCATTTTTTTTTTTGGTTTCATATTTTGAAATTTAACTGATTTCCTAAATGTAGATACCCATATTAGAAAAAAAAAATGTTTAATATCAATACGGGTGGCAACCCTTTTTTGCTGGCGAGCTTTTAAAGTCAGCTGTTTGAAAGTCACTTTGTTTTGGTACAACTGGCGGTAAAGATCAGCTAAGTTCAAGTGCTTCTGATTTGACAAAATTGAAAAAAATAAAATGTGTAATTATGGAAAACGTTAGTGCAGGTATGTAAAATTAAGACGAGGTGCCCTTTTTGTCATAATTGTCTGTTGTTGTAATACTGTGAATTGTTTCGTTTATGTATAGCTTTATATAAAATCTATAAATTGTAGTTGTGTTCCGTGGAGTGTAACTTGCGAATGGCAAAGCATTGCAAAAAGGTATAAATGCCAAGTTATTAACAAAAGTGTGTTAATTAATGAGTTACTAGCCTTTTTTGTTCTATTTTGTGCCAACACGTGTTTTGCAGATAAACATGTGTTTGTCCATGCAGCGCTCATTGAAATTTGGAGAAGCAACAATCGCTCAGAAGATGCACTTGAGAAATATGTGTTACAGAATATCAATAATATCAGTTTAAATGAAGACCAAATGCCTTTGATATCAAAACAAGTGAAAGATTCTGTTAATTATATAAAAAAGCATTTGCCAAAGTGCATCCGTAAACTAGAGCGATTTAAAACTAAACATTCAAAATGGCTTAGCAAAAGTATAATTATTGTAATGAATGAGCAGTATGTTTCTCCAAATCATCATAGCCGATCTGGCCGATCGATATAGCAGCTACATGAAATAGTGCCCCAAATCATATGAAAATTCGTAGGTCATCTTGGAGGCATAAAAATGAATACAAATGAAATTTCACTTCAACAGCTTCATAAATAAAAAAGTTGGGTCAAATAGGCCAGACCGGCTATATAGCAGCTACATAAGAAATAGTGCCCCAAATCATATGAAAATTCGTAAGTCATCTTGGGGGGGCTTAAAAAATGAATACAAACCAAATTTCACTTCAATAGCTTCATTAACAAAAAAGTTGGGTCAAATCGGCCAAATCGGCTATATAGCAGCTATATGAAATAGTGCCCCAAATCATATGAAAATTGGTAGGTCATCTTGGAAGCATAAAAAATGCATACAAACCAAATTTCAATTCAATAGCTTTGAAATTAGAGTTTATGCCAAAATAAACGTAAAAAAAACCATAGTGCGCTGGTGAAGAATATATATACTTCGTTGGGACTGACATGAGTATTTCGAAGAGTTACAAACGGAATGAAAAAGTTAATATACCCTCTATAGTATGGTGGAAGGTATAAAAACTACCTATTAGCTCCTTATCTTAAAAAGAACATGACATAAAGAATAAGTACTTGCCAAAGAGCCATCAAGAGTCTATATTTAGAGTACTAGATAATGATTTTTTTTTAATTCGTCATTTTTTTATTTTTAATTTTATAATTTAGATTGCCGAAATAGGGTAAAAACTATTGGTAATGAAAACCACATAAACTCTAGATCGTCAGTAGACCAAACATAATTAAAATCGCATATTTTCTGCAAAAAAGCAAAAAAAAAAAGAGTTTTCCTTACAAAATTTACCAGCTAAAATAACACACTCACTATCCATAGAAGAACTTAGGAAGACCTGTATATGGTCTGTAGATGGATTCTATACTTCGAAGTCTTGAAGATGATCTTTTAGCTATTGAAATATTTTAAAGGAACCAAGTTGAAATGCTGCAGAACTTTTGTCCAAACAAACCGTTTACAAGATGTTCTAAATATAGCAGACCTGTAGAAAGGATTCTAAACATAGAAGACTAGTAGAGGGGTTTCTGGCCACAGAAATCCCGCAAAAAAATTTATACCTAAACACATTGTGGAAGGTCTTTTTGCAATGGTAGACGTGTCGTCTAACCATGAAAGAATTGTAGAAAGTCTTTTGACAATGGAAGATCAGTAAAAATTCTGCTAGTTACAAAAGATTTGCAAACGGTTTTCTATGAATACTTATAATCGGTGAAGACTTGTAGTCACACGATTGTTCAAGGAAGACTTGTAGAAGGTCTTTGAAACATAAGAGATATGAAGAAGGTCTGTTCCAAAAAAAAAAAACAACATTTATAACTAATTTTATGCGAAATCATTTATAAAAACAACAATAAAGGGATAAGCCTGACCATTTTGCAACAACAAAATACTACGGTATCCCGAACAACCAAGCCACACTGTTCGAAATCATAAATTTCATATTCTTCTCAGTTTTCTGGTTGAGAGAAATATTTAGATGTATCAACATTGAAAATTGTGACCCTTAGTGGGTGAGGTACCAGAAGGTGTTCGCAAATATATATCACCTTCAAAACAGATCTTGTGCTAGAAAAAATGTTTGTATTTGTGAAATTTGAAGAGAGTCGGATGCTTATTTCGATTTTTTGCGCGTTTTGTTTTTCAAAATCTTGAATCCTATGTGTGAGAGATACCAGAAGAAATGGCCCGATCTCTAACATTTTTATAATAGATCTTGTGTTGGTTGAAATATTGAGATGTCTAAATGGAATTGGATGATAATTTCGCGCTTCATGAGCTTCATGGATATTCAAATTTTGACCCTTTGTGGTGAGATACCAAAAGGAGTGGAACGATATATTCCATCTTCACACCAGATCGTGGGTTAAAAAAAATATTGTAATGTGTGAAATATGATGACAACTGCATGCTTATTTCGGATTTTATAATCTGTTGGTTATGGTCCGATCGTACGATCTTTATAACATATCTTGTGTTGATTGAAATATTGAGATGGCCAAGCCTGAATGGAATTGGATGTTAATTTCGCGCTTTATGAGCTTCATGTATATTTAAAATTTTGACCCTTTGTGGGGTAGGTACGGGAAGGAGTGGACCGGTATATCCCATCTTCACTGCAGATCCTGTGTTAGTAGAAAAAATGTGATGTGTGAAATCTCCACCCCAAACCTTGGGCTAATAGAAATATTTTGATGTGTGTAATTTGAAGACAATCGGGCTGTTACATCACAATTTTTAAGAGTTATAATTATTCAAAATTTGGACTCTATGTAAATGGAGGTACTAGATGGAGTCGAACGATATTGTCCATTTTCACACCTGATCTACTACTGATGCTAACATTAGGATTTGCAAAGTTGGATCAAAATCGGATTGTCATTTCTCTTTCTGTAAAGTAAATTATTTTAAATGTTAACATGTTAAGATTTTGTGGGGTGGGTAGCAGAAGGATTGGACGATATTGCCTATATCCGAACTCGATCTAAGTTTGATAATAATATTACGAAATACAAAGTTTGGACCGAATCGGATGGTCTCTTCGAGAGTTATCGTACACACCAGCCAGCCAGACAGACGGACGAAACTCGCTAGATCGACTCCAAATGTCCTGAAACGGATTTGGTCCAAAGAAACCGTTATTATCATATAATGGGAGTATAAATCACTTTTTATACCCTCCACCATACATAGCATTGAGGTTATACTAGGTTCGTCATTCCGTTTGTAAGTCATCGAAATAATAATTTTAGACCCAACAAAGCATACATATTCCTGGTCAGCGTAAAATTCTAAGACGCACTGTCCGTCCGTCCGTCCGTTAGTCCGTACGTCCGTCTGTTGTAATCACGCAAGAGTCAAAACGAAACAAGATAGGAAGCTAAAATTTTCAAGCTCGAAGATGGGCTATGTCTGTCCACAATATCGTATAGTCCCCATATAACGGTACCCGCCGATATTCGGTATTTTGCTGATTTTAGCCACATTTTTAATGAAATTGTCTGAAATTCTACACAAGGAGTTTTTTGTGAGTACTTTACCCCCTGGAAGAGAATTTTTTAGCCTAATTTATTTAAAGGAATTACCTTTAAATTCACACAACGGTTCCATCTGAGAACTTTACCCCTAGAAGAGGATTGTCTAAATAGTTCCACGTTTTAGTATTGCGCCCATATAACTGTACCATCAGATATTCGGTATTTTAATGATTTTTGATACATTAGTCACCGGAACTGTTTTAAATTTCGAATATAAAGATCGGAACAGTTACTACAGCCTATGACACAAATTACTTATTACACGTCTTTGTATATCCCCCATGTAATAGTTTCCGACGCATTTTTTTGAAATTTTTCAAGTTTCTTCCAAATGGTGGAGGGTGTGAAAAGTTCGGCCCGGCCAAACATAGCTGCTTTTTTACTTACTATTTTTTTGGTAATTTTGGAAAAATATGGACTTTTTTGCACAGTGTAATAGCTCCTCTGTTTATGGAAAATATTTAGCAGTACTTTAGTTTATAAAAGATATTTGAAAGGTATTTCTGTGTAGAAGGCCACCAAAAAGTTTACTGCCTAAAGGAGTCTCTTATATGTATCACTCTCCCTTATTCATTAAAATAATGTACCTCCACTTTTAATAATCCCTAGACATCCCCACTCAGATTCCATTCAAAACCCTTTTTCTTCTTCTTTTTGATGTTGGCAGTTGTGTAATGTTTAATCAAATAAAAGATTTTTAATGCCAGTAATTAGCAAACATCTGGAAATAATGCGAATTTATTTGAATGTTGCCAAGTAACTAATGCCAATATGAATGGAGAAAAAAGAGAGCAACTCACAGTGGCTTTAGGAAACTAATAAGGGCATATTGGAGTAACCAAAAATAAATCTCAACTTGCATTTTATCTAAAATTGAATTGAATTCCTGGAAATCTCAATTTTCGTTTGGGAAAATATTCTGGTTTATTCAGATTTCAATTAAGCCACAATATGCATGCATTTTGAAATAGAATTCAAATTCTTGGAAAGATGCAAAATACTGTAAAAGATGCTATTTGCCAAGGATTCTCATAAAGCCATTGCAAGCACTTGTGAACATTTACAGCTTAAGAAAAGAGGAGAATATAAGGAGGAGAAGAAGAAAAAAGCCAGGGACAAAAATAAATGCATTAGCATTAACTAAAGACGACTGACTATATCTATCTATCTACAGGATGCACAAAGTGTTGTTAGGTAAATCAACAACATTCTCTCATTTAAAAATAAAATTCTTGGGAGCAACCTACAACAACAGCAGCTGCAGTAGTTCTCAGTAGCAATGAATTGACATTTCTTTCTTTTATTTTTGGAATGTTATTTTTTGCAATTTCTGTACTTAATATGTTTGTTTCTTGTTTTTTTTTTAGATATTTTCCGTCGTTTCAGCGCTCGCTTCTGGCCCCATTCCTTGTTGGGACGTGGTGATGGCGACAGCGATGAGAATTCCGGCTCTGATACCTTTGGCATTTCGACCAATTTCGATCCCAAGAAGGGTAACACCACATCAACAGTAAAGGTTTGTAATGGGTTCGGAGGTTTGTATCTGTGGTATGACATTAGCATAGGCATTGAAAATACATAGGTCACAGGTCCGTTATGGCTAGAAAACATGGCCATTTTGAAATTCCATTACATATCGAAATCAGGCTAAAAATGGTATTATATTTTATTTGATATCATATATAGAGGGACACTCTTGGTCCGAAGGGGTCAGATAAGGCTTGGTTTTTGGAAATTCGTACTAGTTTGGTACGAAAAATACAAAAAGATACTAAATATGGTACCCTTCGTATAGCAGTATTGCTACAACTCTCAAATTTGTAATGAGGGTCACTGATGTATGATAAATACACATGTAGATGTAAACGGTACTAAATTTTGTACTATTTCTATTTGGGTGAACCAATAGAGCTGGTATCCTGAAAATTGGAAATAAGATTACTGTCGGGGTGCAAGATTGCGATATATAGGTAGTTTTGGACATTTGTGCTTATATGTACTAAATAAAGTACAATGTGTATATGAGTGACAACCAATAGGGTTGGATCCCTAAAATTTGAAATTGGGATTACTGTAGTTGGGAAGGATTGGGTACTAAAAGTGAGTACTAAATATTCTAAAATGTTGCTAAACTTCTTATATGGTACTACATTGTATTATGCATTATAATTGTACACATTGTACGAACTGTACTAAATGGCACTAAATTTGGAACTGTTTGGTTTAGGGTGAACGGATGAAGTTGAAATTTTAAAATTTTGTATTGAGGTCCCTGTTGGTGGTAGGATTGGGATATAGACGTGGTTTCGGAAATGTGTACTACAAGTAAACGAAAAGTACAAAATAGTTGTATATTGGTACAATTTGGTATTGGGTGAAAAGATGTTGCTTGAAATCTGAAATTTCGTAATAGGTGCATGTGTAATCTAAATATATGGAAGTGGTTTCAGAAATGATTACAACAATTGTACGAAAAGTACTAAATGGTACTAAATTTGGTAATGGGTGAAGGGATAAACATAAGATTTTGAAATTTAAAATTGAGGTTGAGCTTTTGGAAATGCGTCCTATATTTGTACGAAAAGTGCTAAGTGGTATAAATGTGGTACTGAGTGAAAGGATAGGGTTAGAATGTTCAAATTTGATATTCAGGTCTCTGTTGGTATTTGGAATTGAGATATGCAGATGATTTTGGAAATACGTGCTATAATTGTACGAAAAGTACTAAATGATACCAAATTTGTTATTAGATGAAGGGATAGGGCTGGAATCCTAAAATTCGATATTATTGAGGTCTCCATAGGTATTTGTGGATAAAATATGGAGGTAGTTATGGAAATGTGTACTATAATTGTTCGAAAATTACTAAGCGGTACTAAATATGAAATTAGGTAAATGGTGGCGCTTGTTTTTTTTTTTTTTTTGGTATTCGGTGAAGGGATAGGACTGGAACCCTCAAATTTGATGTTAAGGTCCCTATTGGTATCTGTGAGATACCAGATATGCAGGTAGCTTGGAAATGCGTACTATAATTGTTTGAAAAGTACTAAGTGGTACTAAGTGGTACAATCTTAAAATTTGATATAAATGTCGCTGATGGTGTCTGTGGTAAAGATATGTAGGTGATTTTAGAAGTGTGTTTTGGAAATGTGTACTTTAATGTACGAAAAGTACTATATAGTACTAAACTTTGTATTTGGTGAAAGAATAAAGCTGAATGTGTACTATAATTGTTTGTAAGAGTAATAAATGGTACTAAATTTGCTATCGGGTGAATGTCTCGGCCTTGAATGCTAAAATTTGATAATGAGGTCTCTGTTGGTATCTCTCCTTGAGATCTGGTGGGAAAATACCAAATTGAACTAATGGGGTATTGGATGAAGGGATAGAGCTGAAACCGTGAAATTTGAGAAAAGGAATGAATTTTGCAAACGAGCATTAACATTTTGCGAAAAGTACTAAATGTTATAAAATTTGGTATTTGGGTGAAGGATTGGAGGTGAAATTCCGAAATTCGATACACCGGTCACTATTTGCTTCTAGGAATAGAGATTTAGTTAGAAAAATTGGATGTGGGCCCATTGTGCAACGTTTCCTCCTAGGTAAACTTAAAAATGAAAGATTTTGAAGACTTTTTGGTGTAAAAGGTACAGATGTTCCTATTATTCTTTCCGAAAAAGAAAAAAAAAACTTGAATAATACAGGGTGAGATGAAAAAACTGCAACCAACTTCAGACTGCTGTCATTTCTAAGCCACTCGTCCGACAGCTGTTAAAATTATTATTTAGCATTTTGGAGAGAATTTCCCAGAAAAAAAAGTATTCGTGATGCAATTCAAGCGTGATAGTGTGATTTCTTTATATTTGGCTGGAAAACCACAAGTGACTATCGTTAGAGTACATCAGCATTTAAATGTGAATAAATATGTTGCCTCTCGTACCATCGCTCGTTGCTGTGATACTGGTAGCGTAGCCCGACGTCAAAGAAGTGGACGGAAGAAAACAGCAACATCAGCAGAAATGGTTCGAAAAGTAAAGAAGTGATTTGATCGAACTTGATCGACCGCGTCGCATTGGCCGAAAAATGGCTCGTGAGCTGAACATATCGCAATATTCCATTCGCCAAATATTGAAAAATGAGCTCGGGATAATTGTAATTCTAAAAAGCGCAAAAACTTACACCGCAACAGAAAGAAAATAGACTTAAAAGAGCCAAAGAGTTGCTTCGCTTGGCCGAAAGTTGTTAACTGCCGAATTTGATTTTCTCCGATGAGAAAACATTCGTGGCTCAGCAGTTTGTAAACACACAAACTGATCGTGTTTATTTGCCAAAGAGATCAGCTGAAAATGTGCACCTTCGGTTGGCCATCAGAACTCAAGCCTCAAGCCGGACATGGTGATGGTGTGGGTCGCCATAACAGCCGATGGTTACTCTCTGCTCGTATTAATCGACAGAATTAGACTAGAATATTGTGTCTGGAGTATTTTGGAAAGCAAGGTTGGCCGTTTAAAGGCCATAATTCGTGCCAAAGGTGACCACTGCGAACAAATCTAAACATATTCTAAAATTTGATGCTATTTCCGACATATATTGTTTTCATTCATTAAAATTTAAAAATAATGTAAAAATTATGGCGTTTGACTTTGTTGCATCTCACCCTGCAATAGGTTAAGATTTTCCTATTATTCTTTCCGAAAAAGGAAAAAAATTTAATAATTTATAATTTTTGAAAAGTTTGAAAATTTAGTACGATATATGTAATTTTCATTGAAATATTTTGTCAAACTAAACAAGTACTAGAAAGGTCTCACACGAACTGTTGGAACAAATCTAAAATTTGATGTGAACTTTTGGCTTCATTAGCGACTGGCACTTGTTAGTTTAGTATAAATATAAACGTGTACTAAAAAATCATTTAAAATTTTTTTTAGAGGAAATCTGGTTTTAGAATTGGTCAAAAAATTTGTTTTTTTTTTACATAACAAAATAATTGTAAATATAAAGGCCAAGTTTTCAGCTCTCATGCCGCAATGTTATACCACAATTATTTTTATTTAGGTCAAATTGGAAACATAATTAATTAATATTATTCCCCATAGGTTATCGATGGCCACAAGGTTGAGGTGAATGAGACCGTCTACGGTGATGAGCATAGTGTCTTCAAGGTGCGTGTTGTCAATGTACGTCCCTTGGAAGATGGCGAAACTGTGGAGGAGACCGTGCGCACGGGAGGAGATGGTGAGGAGGCAACCAAAAACGAAAATCCCGTTACCTCTAGGCCCGAGTCGAATAAACCCACCAGAGAGAGTACCGAAGATGACGAAGAGGATGATGATGATCGTCGTGAGCCCTTGGCCAAGAAAACCAATGACAATGAAATTGAACGCAACATTGATGATCCTGAGGTAAAATATTAAAAAAAGTAATCTTCTAAAAAAATTTTTCTAAAAAAAATTACGAAGTAATGTTTGTACATTAGTAGAGATATGTGTGAGTGTTTTTTTCTTTTTTCTATTAATTATTTGATATTTTTTATTTGGAATGAACATGGAATGAGAGTTATTGGAATGTTTTTATTGTTACGGTAACAATTGAACAATATGTGGTAATGGTTTAAAACTATTTTTTTTGTTTTGAAAATATTTTCTGTAGCTCAATTAAAAAATTATTAGAAAACAAAAATTATAATTATTTTATAGACCAAAAATTTGGAATAAAAAAAAAAACAAATATTTATTTACAAAAAAAAAAGAAAACAAAAAACATCTGCAAATATCCAATGCGATTTTCAATGAATAATTATTATTTGTTTAATAAAAAAATTCCATTTAACTCTAAACTAACAACAACTACTATTACTAATTAACACAATTTTATGATGATTATAAATATATTATTAATGTATATTTGAAACGTATATGTAAATTTTCTCAGTTTTGAAAATAATACCCAAATAAAATGCTATAGAGTTTCAGATACTTTTTTTTTGTTTTGTGTATAAAATTGTAAATTTTTATTTTTGCTGTAATGCTTTAATTAATTGGCTTTATTAATTTTTACCATTTTTTTCCTACTTCCTGTGAATACTTATGTAATATATACTAATATACTACAATGGCAAGGTTACAAACACATTTTTTGGGAATTAAATTTTTAATTGGGAACTTAACTTTATTTCAATTTATTATCATAAATGACAGCAAGAGCCTCCCAAAATATTGGCAGCCTTGCTAATTTAATAAAAATAGTTTTTTTTTTTAATATTTTTCTCTTTTCTCTCTTTCTTGACTAACCAATATTTATATAATGTATTCTACTCATTTATATTTGTCTTTATCTCAATATCTACCATAAATTGTAAATTGTTTTATATCTTCCAATAAAATAATAAAACAAATGCTGCAAAAAATAAACTTTTTTTCGGAAATGTTTTCTTTCAATATTTTTGGTTTTGTTTTTTTTTTTCTTTTGTAAATATATTCTAAATAATAAAAATAAATGAAAATTGTATATATGTATATTCTCTATGAGTTTTTTTTTCTATGTCTTTCTTTGTCTTTCAATACTACTGCTTTTGCTGCTGCTGCTGATGTTCTATTATTAACTTAGATTTAAGGATTTATATTTTAAGATACATTACTGATGTGAATGCTTAGCAAATTGTTCTTCCAAATGTAGAACAGATATAGAATTGTGAAAAGTCGAATTTCGAAAATTAAATATAATAGTTTATAGGATATAATTACATTTCCTTGGTCAGTGCAAAATAGCTTCCATACTGTCGAACTGGCAATTACATCAAAACTTTTTATACCCTCCACCATAGCGTGGAGGGTATATTAAGTTTGTCATTCCATTTGTAACACCCCGAAATATACATATTAGACCCCACAAAGTATATATATTCTTGATCAACATAAAATTCTATGTTGATTTATCAATGTCCGTCCGTCTGTGGAAATCACTCTAGCTTCCGAACGAAATGAAGTAGGTTGATAAGATTTCAATCAAATGTGTATTATTTCTGCAGGACTTTTGGTATTGAAAATGGGCCATGTAGGTCCACTTCTTCGTATAGCCCCCATATAACGGTACCTCCCTTTTTTCGGTATTTTGATAATTTTAACGACATTATTTACCGGAACTATTTCAAATTTGGTATTTGAATTTCATAAGGAATACTACAGCCTATGCCAGAAAATTATCCGTGCAGGTCCACGTCTTCGTATAGCCCCCATATAACGGAACCCCCGATATTCGATATTTTGATGATTTTAGCGACATTATTTATCGGAATTATTTCAAGTTTTGTATTTGAAGTTCGTAATAGATACTACAGCCTATGACAGAAAATTGTCTGTGCAGGTCCACGTTTTATAACCCCCATGGTACCTCCCTATATTCGGTTTTTTGGTGATTTAAGCTACATTATAAACAGATTTTTTTCAAGTTTCGCATTTGAATATTGCAATAGCTTGTGACAAAAGTTGCCCATGCAGGTCCACGTCGTCGTATAGACCCTAATATACGGCTAAATTCGGTATTTTTAATTTTAACAGAATTTTTAACGGATTCTATTTTTTTTACTTGTTTAATACGGGTTTATTATTTATACCCTAGAAAGAGGTTATATATCATTTGACACTGTCAATACGTGCCTCACCGAAGTAAGGATTTTAGCCCCTAGGTCTCTTTGGACCAAATCTGCTTCAGGACATTTGGGGTCGGCTGGTGCACACGATAACTCTCGAAGGGAGTATCCGATTTAGTCAAAACTTGGTATATAGTAATATTATTATCAAACTAAGATCGAAATCGGAGATGGGCAATATCGGTCAACTCTTTCTGGTACCTCCCCAACAAAAGGTCGAACTTTTCACAGAATATTTTATTGCACAGAGAAAGAAAGGATAATCCGATTAGGTCAGGTCAGGCTCGAAAATGGGCAATATCGGTCCACACCAACAAGTACACCCCCCTTCTATAAATTGTTATGTAAGAGTCCGATTGTCTTTAAATTACACATTTCACAATATTTTTATTGACCCAAGGTCCGTTAAAATGATGTATTGGTCCATTCCTCCCCTACAAAGGGTCAAAATTTTGAATATGAATGAAGATCTTAAAACGCGAAATAACCATCCGATTCAATTCAGAATATCCCAATATTTCTATCAACACAATATCTGTTATAAAAATGGTAGATATCGGACCATTCCTTCTGGTGCCTCCAACACAGAGGGTCAACATTTTGAATAATTATAACTCTTTTAAAATGTGATTTCAGTAATAAATTGTCTTCAATTCACACACATCACACTATTTTTATTAACCCAAGGTTTGGTGTGTATATGGAATATCAACTCCTTTTTATCAGTATTACATTTTCTAAATATTATCATATAAGGTGAAGGAATTAGTCGATATGGTCGCAGTGTTAATATAATTTTTATTGAAGGCCTATACGAAATGGACAATATTGACCCATTCCTTCGGAACCTACTGCATCGAGGATCAACAATTTGAATCATCATAACAGAAGTCAAAATTAAAATGTAAGGAGGCACCGTTAATTGGGGGCTATACGAAGACCTTGACCTGTGTAGACAATTTTCTGTTATAGGCCCTTTAGGAACTCTACTTTGAAACAATTCCGTTGAAAACTGTGGCTAAAACCATTAAAATACCGAATATCGGGAGGTACCGTTGTGTGGACACTCTACGATATCGTGGACCTATTAGTTAATTCTCTTCCAGGGGGTAAAGTACTCAGAAGAAACTCCTTATGTGGATTTTCTGACAATTCCATTAAAAAAGGAATCTAAAATAATCGAAATACCGAATATAAGGAGGTAGCATTATATGGGGGATATACGATATCGTACACCTTTATAGACAATACTCTTCCAGGGGGTAAAGTACTTAAAAGGAACTCCTTGTGTGGATTTTCAGACAATTCTATTGATAAATTTGGCTACAATTATCAAAATGCCGAATATCAGGGGTACAGTTATATGGGGGAGGTACAGACATGGCTAAATCGTCTTAGAATTTTATGCTGATCAAGAATATATATATATACTTTTTATACCCTACAACACTATGTGTTGGGGGTATTATAAGTTTGATTGGCCCAAAAATTATGTAACACCTCGAAATATTGGTTTCCCACATAGGAAAGTATATATGGATCTTCCTAGCTCGCCGAGCTGAGTCGATCTAGCTATGTATGTCCGTCCGTCCGTCTGTCCGTCTGTCCATGTTAATTTGTAATCACTCTACAGGTCGCAATTATGGCCCGATCTTCACGAAATTTAGAATGGAGGTGGGACTGGGGCCAGAATAGAACCCTATTTCTTTTGGAGATGATCGCCAAATGTTTAGGGGTTGAAATGGACCAAATACTGAAAAAATGTCGGATTTTGCAGTAGCTATACAGGTCGCAATTATAGACCAATCGACGCGGAATTTCACATGTAGCTAGAGTTTAGGGCGGGGAAGAAGCCTACCAAGTTGGGTGGTCATCGGATAATATTTAGCGGGTAAAATAGACCATATCTTTTGTGTTGAAAAAATTCAAAATTTTTCATTAAATCGCGAATATTTTAAATCCCGGCGAAATCACAAAGCCATGACAAGGTTACTTCTGATCTTTACACTGATGTTAACATCCAACAAAACGGATATATAGCAAAATATGTGCGATATATATGTTTATCAAAGAAGATATGCTTGAAAAATCTCTTATATGTCGAGAACGGCTGAACTGATTTCGAAAATTCTCATTAGTTTAGAATGGCCTCTTGGCAGGAAAGAAAAAGCGTCTAAAAAAATCTCATAAAAATATCTCTCTAAAGATGAAAATATTGATTTTGTAAAATTTTCTCATATTTTTTCAATTTTGTCATATTTTTGGCATATTTTCATTTTGAATTAAACATTTGGTAATATTTCTACAGCTAACAAAACTAAGTAGTTAGGATATCAGGATATCATATGCAGATCGCATTTATGGCCCGATCCTTACGAAATTTTGCATGGAGATAAGATGAGGGTCAGAATAGAAGCCTACTCTTTTTGGTGATGATCGCCATATATTTAGGGGTTGAAATGGACCAAAAAACTGCAAAATTGTCGCCCGATCCTCACGCACATTTGAATGGGGGTTACCGGACATTACAAAAGCCAAGCAGTTTTGGATGGCCATCCAAAAATATTCAATGTGTGAAATAGTTTGCCAAATTTTGTAGACAAAATATGAAAATGTCGATTCCAGTGACTTTTTGGAGAATTCACAAATACAGGAAAGACGCACTTCTGACTATTTCCTTAACGCTGATTTCGTTGAAGAATATAGTCAAATGTCTGTTTTCATTTTTTTGGGAAATATCGGTTCCAGATCTAGGAAGACCATTTACGTGCAACATCTACCAATAAATTGGAAATGAGCAAATTAGTTGAAGTTGCTATTATTCGAAAATTAGAGAACGGAACCTAATTGTTTTCTTTTATTATTTGTCACAAAATCTTGTGGAATTCTTTCGAGTATCTCGCCTATATAAACTGTATCGTTTATTATAGTGTTGTAGGGTATTCAACGGTCGGCCCCGCTCGACTGTAGCATTTGCTTACTTGTTTAGGTCTAAAATTATTAATTCGATCAGTTACAAACGGAATGACAATCTTATTATACCGTCCATACTTTGTATGGTGGAGGGTATAAAAATGGTGGTGTAGTATATTTTTAACCAGCACTCATTCCCTAACATTGTTCCTATAACCATCGTTTACCTCTTCCCTCTTGTTTTAGGTAATATTTTTACTAATTTTAAATGCAATGAATTTTTATTTACCTTCATCCACTTTCTCTTGAACATTTTTGAAGGACACTGATAATATATTTGTATGTTTAACTCAAGCATATGAGTGTGCAAAAATAGAAAAGAGTAAATGCAAAAAAAAAAAAAAACACAGTTGGGAAAACTAAATTTTTACTACACCCGCTGACTTACAATTTCGTGCTTATTTCATACACGGCTTGAGAGCACTTTTACGTCATTTGTACGCTACGCAGCGCTTGGTGGGCATTGTGAATGTATTACGAAATTTGTAAATGGGCATTATTAAATGGTTAAACTGGTTCAATAGAATGGTTAAACAAGTTCAATAGAAACAAGTAAAAAAGCTGTAGGTTCGGCCGTGCCGAACTTTGAACACCCTCCACCATTTGGAACGAATTAGAAAATTTTCAAAAAAATAAAATCCATTGAAAATTCTGTTAAATCTTTAAAATACCTAATATCGGAAGGTGCCGATATATGGGGGATATACGATATTGTGGACCTATATAGACAAATCTATGTCTGGGGGTAAAGCACACACAAGAAACTCCTTGTGTGTATTTTCAGATAATTCCATTGGTAAATGGAAAATCCCGAATATCGGGGGTACCGTTATATGGGGGATATACGATATTGTAGACCTATATAGTCAAAAGTGCTCACAAAGAACTCCTTGCGTGGATTTTCAGACAATACCATTGGAAGATATAGCTAAAATCATCAGAATACCGAATATCGGGGGTACCGTTATATGAGGGCTATACGATATCGTTAACCTATATAGAGAACTCTATGTCAGGGGTTAAAGCGCTCACAAAGAACCCCTTGTGTGGAATTACAGACAAGTCCATTGAAAAATGTGGCTAAAATCATGAAAATATCGAATATCGGAGGTATATACGATATCGTAGACCTATATAGACAACTTTCTTTCAGGGAGTAAAGTACTCACAAAGAACTCCTTGTGTGGATTATCAAACAATTCCGTTGAAAAATGTGGTAAAATCATGAAAATACCGAATATCGGGGGTACCGTTGTATGGGGGCTATATGATATCGTGGACCAATATAGCGCATCTTCGAACTTGACCTGCCTGTAATCGTCTTAGAATTTTACGCTGATCAAGAATATATATACTTTGTTGGGTCTAAAATGATTATTTCGATGAGTTACAAACGGAGAGAAAGAGAAAGACATCTTGATGGAATTCTTTAGCTAAGACACATCTTGAATGTCTTCTATAGACATCTAAAGGTCTTCTATAGTTCGTCGACGTACCAACAATCTTCCTTTTTTCTATATATGAACGGCCTTTAATAAGTCCTTTAGACTTTTTGTTGATAGAAGACCTCTTAAAAGATAACTTTTTTAATAGCAGGCCTACCAAAACCATTCCATAGCTGGAAGACTTTATAAATGAATTGATAAAATAACTCTTTTGGGGTTTCTATAGATATGAGACCTTCAATGGGTCCTATGCAGAGTGAGATAAAAAAAACTGCAACAAAGTCAAACGCCATAATTTTTTCATTTTAAAAAAAAATATGTTAAATGGAAGCAACAAATGTCGGAAATAGCATAAAATTTAAGAATAACTTTAGATTTGTTCGAATTGGTCACCTTTGGCACGAATTATGGCCTTCAATTGGCTAATGAAACCGTCACACGCTGCCTGAACGTTTCTCTGGGGTATTTTGGCCCATTCCCGGCGAAGCGCTTGCTTGAGATGATCGACACTATGGTATATTTTAGTGTGAACCGAAAGGAATACTACGATATGTTAAGCTAACGAGCCATGATTCGGCCACTGCGACGCGGGTTTCGATCAAGTCGCTTCTTTACTTTTCGAAACATTTGTGCTGATGTTGCTGTTTTTTTTTCCTCGACTTCCTTGACGTCGGGCTACGCTACCAGTATCAAGGTAACGAGCGATGGTATGAGACACAAAAGATTTATTTACATTTAAATGCTGGAGTGCCCTAACGATAGTCACTTGTTGTTTTCCAGCCAAATATGAAGAAATCACACTATCACGCTTGAATTCCATCACGAATAACTTTTTTTCTGGAATATTCTCACCAAAATGGGTTTGTTTGCTTGTAAACAATATAATGAGCTGTCACTGGAATAATTTTAATAGCTGTCGGACGAGTGGCTTAGAAGTGACAGCAGTCTGAAGTTGGTTGCAGTTTTTTCATCTCACCCGAAATTCACTCCATTTGGGCTCATAGTAGCCATAAATTGCAAAATAAACGTGAAATCAGATTAAGGATGTATACGGGAGATATATTAAAATCTTTGCCGTTTTCTATAAAATTTGGCAAAGGTATTTCGGAGCCTTATAAGATATCTGGCGTCTAATATCATTGTTGTCGTCTAATATCATTGTTGTATATTTCGAGTGTGAGGGACTTAAACACCAAATCGGATGAAACATATATATGGGATCTATAGCTATATCTGAACCGATTTTCTTAGAAATTAATGTACTTGCTGCTAGACTGAATTCGGTCTAATGTGCCAAAATTCAGCTGATTTGGACTAAAATTAGTCGTTTGGTACACAATTAACCCCAAATCGGTTGAGGATACATAAGAAAGCTATATCTAAATTTTTACCGATTCTCAGAAATTTCAATAGGGTTCATCCTTGAGCCAAACAATTATTGTTTAGAAAATTTCATCACAATCGGATGATAAATGCGACCTGCATTTTATTCACAACTCAGAAAGTGATTCTATGAAGAACCTCAAAGGCAACTATGGGTCTATCTCGCTTCCTTCTCCATGTTACAAACAAATGCACAAAGACATAATACCACTATGTGGTGTAGGGTATAAAAATCCATGTTTTTGTTACGATTTGTCCTTGTCCTTATAGTCCTTGAAACAAATCCGCACTTTAATCCTGATACTGCTTGAAATGTTGTTCTTAAAACTCCACCGTAGCCCTGAAAAACAAATTGCATTAGCGCTGATAATTCGTATATACCATGAAACATATATTCATATAAATCAATAGTTATATTCCTAAATTCATTAAAAGTAAACTATAGAAATCTCCGCTGATAAGAGGTACTCCTTTTTTGAAAAGTACCAAAATTCTTGAAATTCCAAGTCATAGTCATAATAGTCCTTAAAAAATCTTCAAAAAAAAAATGCTTATATTTTTGTCAAATAAGATATCATTAAAAGACAAAACCCTTATATTAATTGAAAAAGTCCGAAAAATCAAGAATTATTTTCTAAAAATCCAGTCCTGTAGCCCTGGTAGTAAAGAGACAAAAAATGTAAATCTATAGCCCTGAAAGTCCAAAGAATACCAAAAAGTTGGGAAAAAATAGTACAAATTCATAAATAGCACAAAAATTATAGCGCTGATGGTCCTTGACAAAGTATACCTTAAAATCTAAGCTAATAAAGGGTAAAAATCTAAAATAAAACAAGTCAAGAAAATATCTTTTATTGAAATCTTATATTCTCTTTCTTCAATAGTACATCTCCGAAATTCGTTACATTCCTCCAAAATCACATTGTTGCACATTTTTTTTTCCGAAAAACAAAAAAAAGTATTTCAAATAAGTTCTCTCTGTTTTCAATTAGAGTTTTTTCCTCTCCACTTGCAATCCACGGCGAACACTTGACTAAAATTAGCTACGAGAAGTAAGGTAATGGAAAGGAAAAACGAAATTGTTCACACACACACTAAAAAGCAAACAGCAGCTACAATAAAAACAAAATGGAAATGAAAACTACTTAAAAATGCTTGTGGACGAAGAAGAAAAAAAAAACGAAAACAAAGTGAGCAAAAACTAAACTTTTTGATATTTTAATATTAATGAGTTGTGAGGTGGAGGAGGACGAATGGAAAAGGTTATTTGCTAAGTAGTTGGCAATGGGAGAGGAAAGAAACACTTACCCTTCCACACACACTCAAACACACACATACACATACAGGTGTATACATTCAGTATGTATTTTATGCATTTCACAATTTTTACATTTCATATTAAAATATTCAAAAAATGAAATTCTTGCAAAAAAAAAAAAAAAAAAAACAAAGTCATTTCAAATCAATTTCAACCACAGCAGCATTACTTTTTAAGCACCACAGAGGGGGGTCCTGCAAATTATTACTTGTCAATAATAGAATTTTTAAATGAATAATTAGCATATAATTTAATAATATAAATAAACCTGAAGCCCAAACGAAATCTGACAAAAACAAATAAATGTTATTGATTTTTTTCATGTTGCTTAATTATTTAATTACACGACTTTACATGTTGATGACAGGCTAAAATGATGATTTAAAACTTGTATTTTTGTGACAACATATGCCTAAGGTAATATTCTTATTTTGAATGTATAAATGAACATATGAAGAGTTTATTATACTATACAACATTTTTGTTGAAACTTGAATGGAATTTAAATAAAAATCAGGAATCGAAGCCGCAGGAATTTCTTTCAGTAAAAACATAATGTGAATAAAAATTAATTTGAAGTCAAGTTTTTAGATGATTTATTATTAGAATATAAACAAATTCATTTACTAAATATATCGTTTATACCCTAAATATATCGTTTATTCTTTTCAATCTATTTGAGAAGTTTATCCTATTTATGCAAACTTATTTAGGAGTTCTTCAAAGAAATAGAAAAGTCAATTAGTACATCTTCACTGTCACATAAAAGTGAATTTTGATCCGAACTTTTTGAGTCAAAAAGATTGCTTGTCATTTTTACCATATCGGTTGGAATATTATTGGACAATTAAAAAAAACAGAATGCTGAAAAAGCAAATTCTATTAAAATCTAAAGAAAATGAATAATATTTTGTAAAGATGATTTGAATGTATAAATATTCTCAAATTGTTTAATTACAAATATGGTTACATTCTGACGGTATTATTTTGTATGTATGGAGGGTATATTAAGTTTGTCATTCCGTTTGCAACACCTCGAAGTATACATTTTAGACCCCACAAAGTATATATATTCTTGATCAGCATAAAATTCTTAGCAATATCCTTCTGTCCGTCGGTGAAAATCACTCTATCTGCCGAACGAAATGAAGTAGATTGATAACATTTTACTCAAACGTATATTATATCTGCAGTACTTTTGGTATGGAAAATGGGCCATGTAGGTCCAAGTTGTGGTATAGTTACTATATAACGGTACCTCTCCATATGCGGTATTTTGATGATCACATTTGGTATTTGAACTTCGAAATACTACAGGATACTACAGCCTAAGACAGAAAATTGTTTGCTCAGGTTCACGTCTTCGTATAGCCCCCATATAATGGTACTTCGTATAGACCCTAATATAATGGCTACATTCGGTGATTTTGAGATTTTAACAGAATTTTTAATGGATTTTATTCCTAGGAAGATTGCCAAATTTGTACCAAATGGTGAAGGGTATTCAGAAACTTTAAACAGCTTTTTTACTTGTTTACTTTCTTTTATGTCAAAATATAAACTAATTCGATTGAATATTATTATTGACGAATACATATTCCTGTTTTTACAAAAAAATATTTCGTTGATATGCCATTTATATAATTAAAAAATATATACATTAACAAAGGTCCAATAACAATTCGAGTGAATTTGTTTAAAAATGATTTGAGAGGTTATGGTTATTTATCATATTTAGCCTTGCATTCAGAAACTTTAAACAGATACGCAGAATGAGTGGATCGAAAAATATCATATTCACATCAGATCTCGGGTCAACTGTAAAATTGAGATGATCTTAGTTTAATGAGAATCACTGACTTGTTTTACATATTATAAGGGTTATAAGTACTCAACATGTTGATCCTTTGACTACTTGTAGGGATGGTCCGCTATATCTCATATTCTCACCAAAAATTGTGTATGCACTTGTATTTGGATAAAAAGGGAAATTAAAATAATTGTATGCTTATTTTGTTAATTATAAGCATTATAAGTAATGTAAATCACCAGATTTTGTAATTGCAAAATTTTGAGGTATATTTTGCTCTGTGAAAGTTTAGATTTTTTGTGCGGGAGGTACCAAAAGGAGTGGACCGGTATTGCCATATCCGGACTCAATCTAAGTTTTATAATAAGATCGTCTCCAAAGTTCATGAAATGGATTTGGTACAAAAAGGCCTAGGCTCTTAAGCCATAATTCCTATGAGACACATTTTTAACTGTATCAAACTACATATATAGTTTGTAGACATATGGCAGAGGGTATAAAAATAGTCAGACTGGCTATATTAGGCTTATTGTCAAACATGGACAGATATGCATTTTTTTTCAAAAGGAACTCTTATTCTATGCCTTGCAATTTTCTTCGCCTCATTTTCCTTTTCCCCTCTTCACAGCCACTGGCTGAGACTGTACCTGCTCGTTGTATCGGACTCCGTCATGCCCACATGTTTTTTACCTCTTTCAACAGTGATACAGCAACTAATGAATTTTGCTGGTTCAGTTTTGGGGCCTTAGAGGAAGGTTTCGAGTTTTTCTTTCTGTTGATCTAACCGTATATGTTCGAGTCGTGTAAGAGACATAGATAATCGGGAACCCATATCGGTGCTCCTAGGTTAGTTATAGGTATACGCCAACCTCTACGTTAATGAGAGCCAGTCAAAAAATATATTTTCAGCTAACGAATCCTGTTAGCCTGGGGACAGTAAACTACGTACCATTTAGGCAAGAACCCTGAAGTAGAGCACCTGATCCATCAAGCAAAACGAAAACCACATAATAGTTCCCTACCATAGCGATGTCAATGCGAATAATTCCTGTCTAAGCTTCTTACGAACTGAAGGTTCATTCTGATAAGCTGCAACTCATTATCAATGAGGTTTCGACGCATCACCGCTCAATGATATACATTTTTGTACTTTGCCTCGTTGGATTTGGCCTCCCTGAAAGCATGGGCTTGTCGGTATTTTCCGTCTTTTTAATATTTTAGCGATTAATCAGGTTGACAATCCTTGCATCTTCCATTCAAGTAATCAAGGCATGTATTATCGTAATATTCATATTCGGAACTTTTCCAGAATGTTAGAATGCTATCCTGACTCAGCCTTAGCGGTCCCATATCCGTTATAATTTAGCGTATTACATGCTGTTGTGCGGTACGCTTTCATTTATATTTTCATCTTCCATTTGTCATAGTTTTATGAGGGGACTCAGTGCGACCCTTCCATTCCATGACAAGGATATAGTAGCTAAACCACATATTCGGCGCCCAGGTATCAACGAAGCTCCGTCGGTAACTTACTGCAAATTTGTAACTATGATATGCACATGGTCGCCTAACACCCCAGCCATAGGGGGTCCTCTTTATGTGGGGACCAGCTGAAAGGCTTAGATATATTAGGGGCTCCAAATGATACACGTTTATTGCTGGAAAGGTCATTGAAAAAATATTTTTAAAAAATCAACGTTTATTGCTTGGAAGGTCCTTGAAAAAGATCTTGGAAGGTCCTTGAAGAAATATTTTCAAAAAATCTGCGCTTAAAAAAGTCTTCTTTAGAAATCCACGTTTATTACACGGATGGTTTTGGAAAAAAGTCTTCTTTAAAAAATCCAAGTTTATTGCTTGGATAGTCTTTGAAAAAATCTTTTTAAAAAGTCTGCGTTTATTGCTTTTAAGGTCCTTGAAAAAAATCTTCTTAAAAATCCACGATTATTGCTCAGGAGGTCCTTAAAAGATATATTCTTTAAAAAAAGTGTTCTTTAAAAATCCACATTTATTGCTCAGAAGGTCCTTAAAAATCTTCTTTATAAAAACACGTTTGTTGCTCAGAAGGCCCTTAAAAAATCTTCTTTAAAAGATACACGTTTATTGCTTGGAAGGTCCTTGAAAAAAATCTTCTTTAAAAAATCCACTTTTGTTGCTCAGAAGGCCCTTAAAAAATTCACGTTTTTAGCTCAGAAGGTCCTTGAAAAAAGTCTTCTTTTGAAAAATCCACTTTTATTTCTCAGAAGGTTCTTGAAAAAAAGTCTTCTTTTGAAAAATACTTTTTTAGTTCTCAAAAGATCCTTGAAAAAAGTTTTTTTTTAAAAAAATCCAGGAAGGTCCTTAAAAAGAGGCTTCTTTAAAAAATCTACGTTCATTGGTCAGAAAGTCCTTGAATAGAGTCTTCGTTAAAAATCCCCGTTTATTGCCCTGAAAAGTGGCTTCTTTAAAACATCCACGTTTATTGCTTGGAAGGTCTTACAAAAAAGTCTTTGTTAAAATATATAAGTTTATTGCTCAGAAGGTCCGTGAAAAACTTATTCTTTAAAAAATGCACATTTGTAGATGAAAAGGTCCTTGAAAAAAGTGTTTTTTTTTTTAAATCTACGATTATTGCTCAGAAGATCCTTTCCACTTTTATTGCTTAAAAGATCCTTGAAAAAAGTCTTCTTTTGAAAAATCCAACTTTATTTCTCAAAAGGTACTTGAATAAAGCCTTCTTTTGAAAAATTCACTCCAAATGGTAAAATTCGGCTGAATATGAAAAATTATATTTATTTTGGGTTAATATTACATATATGGAGAGCATTAACCGTAAAATCGGATGAAGGTGTATATCGAAGCTATATAAAAATCTGAAGCAGTCTCGATATGATTTGGCACAGGTATTTTTAAGCTAGAGCTATAACTGAACCGAAAATTGATGTCATTCTTTCCAGACTGTATTCGGTTGGATGTGCCAAAATTCAGATCATTTGGACTGATATTAGCCATTTGATGAACAATAAACCTGATATCGGTCAAAGATGTATATATATGGGGGCTATATATTAATCTGATTCGATCTCGATAAAATTTGACATAGGTATTTGGGGCATGTCAGGGACATAAAGCCCCAAATCGGTTAGAAGATATATATGGGAGCTATAGCTATACCTGAACCGATTTTCATCAAATTTGAAGTACTTGTTTCTAGGATGAATTCATGCATGCAATAAATCGAAGTAACCATTGGTCTATCTCGCTTCATTCTGCATGCAACAAATAAATTCACACAGATATAATACCCTCACCACTTACAGTCACCAAGTTTGGGATAAATTAATTTATTAACCTGTCCTTAACCCAAGACATGACAATATGTATGAAATTCTCATCATGGTGGAATTAATTGAAATTAATCAATAAAGGATTCAATCCTAAAATTTCTATTTTTATTTTGAATTTCGCTCACTTTGTTAACCTGTGTAATCAAATCAATTTCCGCATACCTCTGCTCCCAAAAAAGCCCAACAATAGAAAATCACATAATTTCATTGAAATGCTTTTTTTTTAATTCAGCAGTGGCTTGATTAAACATAACTTTTATTATTAACATTTTTATAACTAGAATATCGACTTTGTATTACCGTTGATGTTATTATTATTATTTAATTCAATTAGCTTTGATGTCCGAGTTTGGCAAAAAAAAAGAGAGAAATCGAATGGACATAAACATAAAAAATAAATTAATTATTGACATTTCGAATCAGATATAAATAAGTTGTTGTTGTTTTTTCGCCAATACAGATGAACTGTAACAACAAATACAGAGAAAAAAAAACAAGACAACAACAACTACAAGGATACAAATGAAATGAAATGCAATAATAACTGAATGTCTGATATTTGAATAAATTAAATATAGTTTTTTGTGTGTGTGTTAATGTTAATATTAACATATAATGAGATGGCATGGCAATGTGGATGGCGAAAGAGCGGTATTTTTAATGGAGTATTGAAATAAGAACTCAAAATGCAAGACAAAGTGGATCACTCGAAATTCCAAATAATTGAAATCAAAAGGATGCCTTTTATGGAACCTAATACCTAATCATTAATATATATTTAGTATTTTGGAAGGGCATTACAAATTACCGAGCAGTGTACTCTATGAGTTCCTCCCTCGATGATACTTCAAAATAAATTTGGGTCGGGAGTAATGGAATTTTCAATATTTCCAACTCAATAATCACAGAGTGGAAGATATCTTTTAATTTTCATAATTTTTCTCAACTTGAATTATAGGGTATTAATTCTGCTAACTATCTGCAAGTGATATATGTAAATATATACTTGTGTATGTTTGTATGAACAAACATACACACCAACTAATATTTAACATGAGCAAAATTAAACATATCATTCTTTGCATCTAATTAAATATTCATTTTTAAAATATTTACATATCCACTGTAGTTGTTGTTGTTGAGCAACTAATAAAAAACCCAATGACTATTTGCTAAAAAATTATGGGAAGTAACCAACAGAAAAAACGGAATAAATTTTCTCGAATTACAGACAATAATCGCTGTCACATTTTTCAAATGATTATTAATTTTTTTAGTAGCTATTTTTAAATACTAGAGATTTAATTCTAAATTATTATATTTATATAAATCTGAATAAGCCATCTACACAATTAAAGGGCAGTGATTACGGGTTATACATATTGATGACGAGCTCGAAGGCGCTATATTTCCATAGATGAGCATAAAGGGAGTTTATACAAGAGCTTAAATTGGACTTACATACAAACTCAAAACGGAGGATATGGATGAAATTAAAGGGTGCCTCTAGGGAAGCCCAAAGGTAGATTATAGAATAATTTCGAGGAAGGCTGCAGGTGAACTTAAAGGGTGTCTATAGGCAAGGCTTAAAAGGGGCCATAAATGAGTTCCAAAAAGATTTATATATGAGGTCAGATGGAGTTCATGTACGAGCTACAAGGGGGTATAGAGACGATATAGGATCAGGTAGTCTCCAAAGGCAAGCTGAAGGGCAGGAAAACGATATAGGAAAGGTGGAGTCTTAATAGATGAGCTGAAGGGTAAGAGCAAAGGGCTAAAGAGCTAGACCGAAAAGTATTTACCAACGATATCATGAGCAAGAATATATCAAGCCTTTATGGAACTGCTGGGGCAGGAGAAAAATTAAAGTAGACTTTGCTGAGAATTTTTCCTAGGGTATGAGTGTACTGCACTTAGCCAGGGATGAGTCTTGGCATCTGATGAATTTGGCTTTAAGGTTGGCTGACGTAGTCTGTTTAAATTTGGCCCTAGTTGGTACCCTCCAAAGCCATAATCGGTATTTACACTCTATAGATGATCAGCAGCGGTGTTTTGCCTATAGGTTTACATAGGCTCTTTTGTCCTTGGGAAAGCTGGTGATGTTCCAAAAGACCTGACGAACGTCTTTCGTCCTCTGGAGACCTGACTAAAGTCTTTTGTGCCAAAAAGAACTGGCGACGATGTGCCATTCCTAGAAGACCAGACAAAGGCCCAGTACACCTAACGAACGACTTCCGTTCTCAGAATACCTGACAAAAGTCTTCTTTCCCTAGAAGACCTAACGAAGCGCATCTCTCCTTAGAAGACCCAAAAAATGTCTTCCGTCACCACAAGACCTGATGAAGGTCATAACGAAAGCCATATCGATGAGGCGATCCTGGGAGTCTACGGTCAGAAAGAATCTACCCATAGACGAACTGATGGGTCAGAGTGTCTCTATTGATAGAGGAGCTGAAGGAAGTCACAAGCTGGAGGCCAAAGAATCTTAAGGCCAAATAATCGATATTGAATATTGCCAAATATTCTATATAGATGATCTGGAGGCGATGTAGTCAATGTGGAAAGAGCTTGATTCGATATGCACGAGATGGAGGCCAGAGCGTCGACAAGCTGGATGCCGTGCTGATGTTGTCGATAGACTAGCTGGAGTCTAAAGGAATATCGCCAAACGGGCTGGAGTCTAAAACAATCTCGCTTGGAGTTTCAGAGAGTCTCGACAGACTAGCTGAAAATCAAGGAGTTTCGGGGGTCGAGCTGAATGGTCAGATAGTCTCAAGAATCGGGCTGGAACCTAAAAAAATCACAACAATCGGGCTGTAGTCTCAAAGAGTTTCGACAGTCGAGTTAGAATCAGGGAAAATCTCTGAAGGTCAATTAGTTTCCAACGATGAAGCGAAGGTCAGGGTATCTCAATATATGAACTGGAGGCCAGGGAGTCTCAAGAGATGAGCTGAACGCCAGGGAGTCTCCATAGACGAACCGAAGGCCAGAGAGTCTCATAGGACGAGCTGAAGGCCAGGAAGTCTCAATAGACGATCTGAAGGTCAGGGAGTCTCAATAGACGAACTGAAAGTCAGGGAGTCTCAATAGACGAACTGAAAGTCAGGGAGTCTCAATAGACGAGCTGAAGGTCAGGGAGTCTCAATAGACGAGCTGAAGGTCATGGAGTCTCAATAGAAGAGCTGAAGGTCAGGGAGTCTCAATAGACGAGCCATAGACGAGCTGGTGACCCATAGACGAGCTGGTGACCCCAGGGGGTCTTCGTAGACGAGCTGTTGACAAAGGGAGTCCCCATAGACGAGCTGGTGACCCAGGGAGTCCCCATAGACCAGCTGGTGACCCAGGGAGTCTCCATAGACCAGCTGGTGACCCAGGGAGTCTCCATAGACGAGCTGGTGACCCAGGGAGTCCCCATAGACGAGCTGGTGACCCAGGGAGTCCCAATAGACGAGCTGGTGACCCAGGGAGTCCCCATAGACGAGCTGGTGACCCAGGGAGTCCCCATAGACGAGTTGGTGACCCAGGGAGTCTCTATAGACGAGCTGGTGACCCAGGGAGTCTCCATAGACGAGCTGGAGACCCAGTGAGTCTTTATAGACGAGCTGGTGAGCCAGGAAGTTTCAAAGGACGACGAGAGCATCAGTGTCTCCCTATAGATATGTGGTGGTCTTCATAGAAAAAGCTGTATGCCAAGAGCAATAGTTTTTTTACAATAACTTATAATTGTTCTTCCTATTTACCCTAGTTTCTCTTCCGTCATGGAAACTCCAAGATGCATTTTCTAGGAGAACATGCATTTCTTGTGTGCAGCTCGAACAAATCAATCAGAATTCTTAGAAATCCTCATCCGACCCAACATCATCATCAGTGCTTCATTGGAATTTCAAACATGACAACAGCGGTCACACGGTAGTGACTTAATTTTGTAAAATCTCAGTGCGGTCAATCATACAAATGAAGTACGAGGGTGTTATATAAATTTTAGAAATTTGTTATGTATAGAAGTTTTTGGAACCGTCCATGGCCCTATGGGCTAGGTAACTGTGTTAATTGAATATAAATAAAAAAAGAATGATAGCAACAAAAGCTTTAAACATCTTTAAAACCTGGCAAGGAGTATCCTTAGACATATCAGTAATATAGCCAACCACATTAAGTATACGTGGAAATTTAAATAAGGCCAATGTTCGGATTACCGTATTCGTATTCTAATTTCATACACACACATATTCATATTAACATTAATTCAAATTCAAAGTTTCAATTTGAATGCACTTAAATTTAAATTTAACGGTCCGCCCAAGTTTCTCGCAATATGACCGCTTTTAATGCAAAACAATGAAAATTTGTTAAAATGTATATATCCTATATTATTACTATTATTAATAATTATTATAAATATTATTTTTTTTAATATAAATATCTCTCTCATTATAATTACATTTATTATTAATTATTTAACGACCTTTCTATACCCACCTCGTCAACAATTAATAATCCATCAAATGATGTTTTTGTTTTGTATTTACTTATTTTGTTCCGTAAATTTTAATATTCAAACGCACATTGAGGAACACCGATCTATTGTCTCGAAGCTGGCGATGATTCATGCATACCAAACAGCGCCATGCGATATATTTAGCTTATTTGACGCTATGCTTGTTAACAGCTAGGCTTGGGTACATGAAAGAGATCACCATAAACAAAATGGATGAATAACACATTGTTGTTGTCTGAGCTTAAAGAGTTTTGTTTTTAAGAGAAACTCGACAGTAATACACAAAGAGCTGAAAGCTCTATTCCAAATGTGAGCTTGAAACATCTCTTAGTTTTTAATAAATATGCCGAAAAGAGATGAAGATTTAACAATGCATTTTCTCTTTTATATTATTCTCTTCTTTTAATTGTTGACTACAACTGCGACAATGAATGAACGTACAATAAAGAGTATGAATCTGAGGTGTTGAAAAGACACCTTTTGAGTTCGCATGTACTTGAGATAATGAATGGAAAAGGTTTTCCCAATTTACCTGACATCATTCATTGTTCAGATATGTATTCTACATTTTATTATTTAGAAATTAAGATGACATCAAAAGGTCATGGAATAACGATATGCAATTGCAAGAACTCAATATAAATAAATATAATTTAAATAGAACTCAACCGCAATTGCGGTCTTAATGCATAAAATATTGAAAATATGCCTACAATAGCAGCACCATTCCTTGAATGTGAAATAATGTGGCAATATTTATTTAAAGTATATCGAAATATATTCTATTTTCTTATCCAATTTTTTTTTTTTTTGGCCAAAACGGTTTTGTTGTTCATTTTGTTTTAAAATAAATTAATATTTGTCCTTAGAGAGTCAGTCTTGGCAGGAGAGTCAGTGTTGATAAGGCTTTGTGTTTGAAAACTCGTTCTTGAACGGAACGAAAATTATGAAAAGATACTAAATATGGTACCCTTTGTATTTGAGGAAATGACCGAGACAAACGGCTGAAGCAAAAATCTTGAAATTTTGAGTGGTCCGAAGGGGTCAGATAAGGCTGGTATATTGGAAATTCGTTCTTGAACGGTACAAAAAGTACTAAAAGGTACTACATATGGTACACTTTGTAGTTTAGGAAGCAGTAGGGCTAGAACTCTAAAATGGAGTGTATAAATTTGGAAAGTCAACCGCCATAATTTTTCTTTCTTTTTAAATGTTATTGAATGAAAGTAACAATTTTCGGATATAATACCGAATTTTAGAATAAGTTTAGATTTGTTCGAATTGGTCACCTTTGGCACTAATTATGGCCTTCAAACGGCCAAAGAAACCGTCAAAAGCTGCCCGAATATTGCTCTGCTGTATTTTGGCCCATTCCCGGCGAAGCGCGTGCTTGAGTTGATCGACACTTTGGTATTTTTTAGTGCCAACCTTGTTTTCCAAAATACTTCAGACACAATAGTCCAACGGATTACTACCCGGAGATCTTGGTGGCCATTGTGCGCTGGAAGTGAAGCGAGGAACCTCATTTTGTAACCATTCTTGGGTGGCGCGTGCTGAGTGCGATGGTGCTGATCCCTATTGGAATGTCCAAGGTCTGCGGCCAAAATGTTTGCGTGCTCAAGGCTTTAATACACCCTCTAGAATATATTTTCGCCATAATATTCGGCATTTATTCTGATGCCATCGGCTGTTGTGGCGGCCCACACCATCACCATGTCCGGTGCTCGAGTTCTGGTGGCCAACTGAAGGTGCACATTTTTAGCTGACCTCTTTGGCAAGGAAACAAACTGCTGGACAACGAATGGTTTCTCATCGGAGGAAACCAAATTCGGCAGTTCACCCCTTTCCGCCAAGCGAAGCAACTCGTTAGATCTTTTGAGTCTATTTTCTTTCTGTTGCGGTGTAAGTTCTTGCTCTTTTAGGAATTTCAATGGCTTTAACCCGAGCTCGTTTTTCAATATTTGCCGAATGAAATATTACGATATGTTCAGCTCACGAGCCATTTTTGGCCACTGCGACGAGTCCTTTCTTTACTTTTTGAACGATTTTTGCTGACGCTGCTGTTTTCTTCCGTCCATTTCCGCTGCCAGTATCACGGTAATGAGAGATGGTACGAGACACAAAAAATCTATTCACATTTAAATGCTGTAACGATAGCCACTTGTAGTTTTCCAGCCAAATATAAATAAATCACACTATCACGCTTGAATTCCATCACGAATAACATTTTTTCTGGAAAATTCTCACCAAAATGCTTTTGTACGCTTGTAAAGAATATAATGAGCTGTCACTGCAAAAATTTTAACAGCTATCGAACGAGTGGCTTAGAAATGGCAGCAGTCTGAAGTTGGTTGAATTTTGGTATTGGGGGAAGTTATAGAGATGAAATTCTTAAGTTTGAAATGGATGTCACTGTTGGCATTTGTGGTTGAGAGGGATTGAGATATACAGGTGGTTTTGGAAATGTGTTCTAAAATTATATGAAAAGTACTATAAAAAAAATTCTAGTACTGAAAAGTACTAAAGAAAAGTATAGAATCTCGAAAATTGATATTGATGTCTCTCTTGGTATCTGGTATTGAGATGTGGGTTAGTTTCGAAACTGTGTATTTAATTGTTCGAAAAGTACTAAATGCTACTAATTTTGGTGTCTAGGAAGGGGGAGATGTAGATTGTTTCGGAAGTGCGAACTAAATGTTGCTAAATTTAGTATTGGGTAAAGGGATAGAGCTAGAGCTAGAATTGAGGTCACTATTGGTTTCTATGATATCATAGATCACATAACCAGAAGTTAAAACAGTTTAGAACGAAAAAAATTAAGTGGGTCCATTGTACAATGGTTTTACTATTATACTCATCTTAAAAATGAAATATTTTTAAACTTTTAAGAGATAAAAACTGTTCTATTATTCTCTCCGAATTAAAATTGTCTACATCTGAAATATCTAACGGTATATGTCAATTAAATAAGCAGCAATTTAAAGGTCAGAAGTGTCATTTTCAAGTTTTTCAGATTTAGTAGGGTAGTGACTTTTAGCATTCAAATAGTGGAAGTTAAATGGAAATGGTAGTAAGTCACACAAGTTATGTAACATTTCACCCACCAAATATTAACTGAAACTATAAAAAATTTAAGGCTTCTGCACTGTACTAAACTCTAACCCCATGCAAAATTACCATCGATTGGTGTACAGTTATGACCTCTAGAGCGACTGTAAAATCTGAAAAAAGGCATGTTTTTAGTCCGTTCCTTCAGAAGCGATAGACTTCTATTCTGACCCTAACTCCATACCAAATTTGGTAAGGATCGGACCGTAATTGTGACTCGTAGATTGATTACTAATTAACTTAGATCAAGAGACGGGCATACACATACATAGATAGATATAATGATCGCTATAATATATGAAGGGTCAAAGACCGAGATTTCGATGTATTACCAAATTTTATGTCCAATCAAAACTATTTTGCTTTCAAAGTATAGTCTTGTTGGGTATAAACAGTATTTGAAATACTCCAACAATATTATTTTTTGTAAAGAGCCCACATTTATAAGAGAATTTAAACTTATGTTCGTCGTCAGACTCTCTTAATTAAACAGTTCTTACTCATACCCAATGAAATTATATAAAAGCCATTCATGAATTACTCTCGGCTCACAGTTAATTTCAGGAAATTTATTTGTCAACATCAAGAGCTCTTTTTAAATACATCAAAACAATTAACGGTTAATAAAAAATAAATCAAACGTAAAGGTAATTTATAAAAAATAAAATAAAAGAAACAAAAAGCATAAACAAGAGTCGGCTTTTAAAAATAAATTTTGTAATGTGTTAAACCAACGTGAAGGACAATGTTTTGCATACAAATTTTTCGGTTGATGACAAAGCCAATGAAGTGTTTCAAAATTAAAAAAAAAGATGAAAATAGTGGATAACAATCTACCCAAAACTTGGGAAAATGAATAAAAACTAATTTTTTTTCTTAAATTTTTAAAAATGACTGGAAAGATGTTAACATTTTGCTCATTTACTCAGAAAGTGCCATTTCTCAAAATAATCAGATTTAAAAAAACCCACACAAATGATCTAACTGATTAAATTTTACTCTTCAAACTAAAATT
This sequence comes from Musca domestica, assembly GCF_030504385.1. Classification (NCBI taxonomy): domain Eukaryota; kingdom Metazoa; phylum Arthropoda; class Insecta; order Diptera; family Muscidae; genus Musca; species Musca domestica. The sequence goes on along the minus strand of NW_026712299.1, from coordinate 1,540,728 downwards.
ATTACACAAAAGTAATAAAACAACGTAGACCTTTATTTACGAAGAGGACCTCAGTTATCAATGTTAAATATATTTGCAAGATCAGACCTACGCTGAAGTTTTTGAGGGCTTCATTAATTGAATATGCTTTTTTGTGAATTTATGTCTTCAACTCCCACTAAACAAATTGTAACACCTTGAGTTCTACAAATATCGAAAACAAGTAAGCAAATGTCATAGTCGTACGGGGCCGACCATGTGATACCCTACAACACTACAATATGTTAGAGGCACGCTTATGTCCAAATCTATTTTGGAAGATTTCGCTTTTGAAATTATGTCATATAGCATTACTCAGATATTAGCAGTAGCAATGGTCATCCAAAATGCTAGAATTCTTCCCTGTCCTTAACTCTGTTCTCAGGCGTGTCGATTGGCTTCAATTGTGTGATCAGGAAATTTTTTCTGTTTTTGGTTCATTTGAACCGCTAAAATTTTGCGATCATCTCCAAAAGCAAGAGGCCACTCCGTATCTTTAAATTTAGACTCATTTATATGATTTGCTTGTCTACGATATTTGGCTATATTAGTCAACGAAATCAGCATAAAAAAGCCCGAAATTCACTTTTTGTGTATTGCGGATATCGCCTGTAAATAATGCTGGTATTTTTTCACACAAAAGTAGTGGTCCATTCCTTGATTTCGTGTCCTTTGGTTTCTTTAAAAACAATAAGCCTAGCCCTTCTGAGCCTAACCCTACCCTTATGGAAATTTTCGTGAGGATCGGAAGATAAATGCAATTGGTATACAATAACCCCAACCTGTGTTGTAAGGTAAAAAAATATTCCAAAATGTACACTTCAATATTATAAGTCAAATTAAAAAAGTCGCATGCGATAAAAATATGAAAAAAAAGGCACAAAATACCACAAAACATTATTGTCATATTTTTATCCGATTTTTTTAGATTTTATACTTTTATGCCAAGAGGGTATTCTGAATTGATAAAATTTGTCATTCCAGCCATTCATGAGATATAAACATTCTAGCTAACACCCCCTTCCTTTGTATATACACATTGTATATGATTCGCTATATATCCGATATATTTATTGGCATCTACGTAACGGTCAGAATTGACCTGTTCGTCTATTTGTGATTTCGCCGGGATTAAAAATTTTCGCGGTTTGACTTTTATTTAACACAAATGTTATGGTCTATTTCACCCACTAAATATATCCCGAGGACCACAAAAAAATTGGAAGGCTTCTGCCCAGCCCTAAGCTCTAGCCCCACTCCTCTTGGATTGGTCTGCAATTGCGACCTGTGGAGCAACTTCAAAATCAGGAAAACATTTTTTGGTCCATTTCAATCCCTAAATATTATGCGATCAGCTTCAAAATCAATAGGCTTCTATTCTGGCCCTGACCCCACCTCCATTCTGAATTTCGTGAAGATCGTGATTACAAATTAACAGACGGACGGACGACTCAGCTCGGCGAGATAGGAAGATCCTTATATACTTTCCTATATGGTGTTACATAATTTTTGGCTCAATCAAATGTATAATACCCCCAACACATAGTGTTGTATGGTATAAAAACAAGTAAAGAAGCAGAAAGTTCGGCCGGGCTGAATTTTGAATACCTTCCACCATATGGAATAATTAAAAAAATCTTTCGAAAACACTGCTAAAATCATCACCGAATTCAGGGAGTTACCATTATATGGGGACTATGCGAAGACGTGGATCTGTATGAGCAAGTTTCCGTCATAAGATGTATTGCCCATTAGGAACTTCAAATTCCAAGCATAAAATATTTCCGGTGAAAAGTTTTAAAAGTTCTATACAGGGCTATTATTTTCATGATGGGAACACATACTCCCAAGTTACAGCAAATTCGAGCTAAAATGGTGACTAAAACACAAAAAAAAAACTTAAATCTTTCGGTACAGTTATATAGGGGCTATTCCAAAACGATAACGTACGTAACCCATTTTCAATACCAAAAGTTCTGCACTACTACTACCTACCTACTTCATTTCATTCGGAAGCTCGAGTGATTTCCACAGACGGACAGACACACCAACGGACATCGCTAAATCGAATTAAAATTTTAAAATTTAAATATTATATTTCGAGGTGTTACAAATGGAATGACAAATTTAATATAACCTCCATGCTATGGAGGAGGCTTTAAAATGTAAGATTCGTAGTAAATATAGAAATCACTAACTCACAAATGCATTTTTTCAGTTAGGCCTCTCTTTTAGTAAAAATGCGATTGGTCTACAAAAAGTAAATTAATAGTTTAATTCCAAGAGGCACTGATTCTGTCTGCTAACAAAACGTCTAGAAATATATGATGGCAGTTGAAAATATCATAAAAAATTTTTACGCCCCCGGGTGGGCTCGAACCACCAACCTTTCGGTTAACAGCCGAACGCGCTAGCCAATTGCGCCACGGTGGCGATGTTAGTGCCAATTAGTTGCAGAGTTCCTCGTCATAAAATCATTTGTACTATAATTCATTCAATGTTTGTTTCTGTTATCAGCTGTAAAATAAATACAAATTATTATGAAGTTTATGTTCTTATTTCTCTATCGACTTTCTGATATGCTTAGTTGTATTTATTTCAGAATGTTTTTTGAAATCGAAAATGGCATAACATTTTAGAATAAGTTTAGATTTGTTCGAATTGGTCACCTTTGGCACGAATTATGGCCTTCAAACGGCCAATGAAACCGTCACACGCTGCCCGAATCTTGCTCTGCGGTATTTTGGCCCATTCACGGCGAAGCACTTGCCTGAGGTGATCGATACTTTGGTATTTTTTGTAACCATTGTTGGGAGATGCGTGCTGAGTTCACTTGGAATATACAAGGTCTGCGGCCAAAATGTTTGTGTGCCCAAGGCTTTAAAACAACCTCCAGGATATTTTCGCGTTAACATTCGGCATTTAATCTGATGCCACGGTCGATTAATACGAGCGGAGAGCGACCATCGGCTGTTATGGCGCCCCACATGACCGGCGATTGAGTTCTGGTGACCAACCGAAGGTACACATTTTCAGCTGACTTATTTGGCAAATAAACACGATCATTTTGTTTTTTTACAAACTGCTGGACAACGAATGTTTTCTTATCGGAGAAAACCAAATTCGGCAGTTCACCACTTTCGGACATGAGAAGCAACTCTTTAGCTCTTTTAAGTCTATTTTCTTTCTGATGCGATGTAAGTTCTTGCACTCTTTGAAATTTCAATGGCTTTACGCCGAGCTCATTTTTCAATATTTGCCGAATGGAATATTGCGATATGTTCAGCTCAAGAGCCATTTTTCGGCCACTGCGACGTAGGTTTCGATCAAGTCGCTTCTTTACTTTTCGAACTATTTCTGCTGATGTTGCTGTTTTCATCCGTCCACCTCCTTGACGTCGGGCTACGCTACCAGCATTACGGTAACGAGCGATGGTACGAGACACAAATTTATTTATTCGCATTTAAATGCTGGAGTGCTCTAACGATAGCCACTTGTGATTTTCCAACCAAATATAAAGAAATCACACTATCACGCTTAAATTCCATAACGAATAATTTTTTTCTGGAAAATTCTCACCAAAATGCTTTTGTATGCTTGTCAACAATATAATGAGCTGTCACTGAAATAATTTTAACAGCAGACGGACGAGTGGCTTAGAATTGACAACAGTCTGAAGTTGGGTGCAGTTTTATCATCTCACCCTGTATAATGAAAAAATAAAGAAAATATGCATTCTTAAATTTTTTTATATTAAAACGGATTTATTGCCTTGCAAAACTGTCGAACTTTGAATGCCCTCCACCATTTGGAACGAATTTTGGCAATTCTGAAAAAAAAAACAAAATTCGTTAAAAATTCTGTTAAAATCTTAAAAATGCCGAATGTAACTCTTATATTTGGGTCTATACTATGACATGGTCCTGCACAGGTAACTTTTATCATAAGGCATTAAAATATTCAAATGCGAAACTTTGCCGTTATATGGAGCTATACGAAAACGTGAACCTGCACAGACAATTTCCTGTCATAGGCTGTAGTATCCATTACGAACTTTAAATTCCAAATTTGAAACAATTCTGGAGAATAAATTCGATAAAATCATGAAAATGCCTAATATCGGGAGGGCTATACGAAGACGTGGACCTGTATACGAATTTTTTTCCATAGGTTGTTGTAACCATTAAGATCTCCCAATATGAAATTTGAATAATTTTGCTGAAAATATTAAAATACCTAATATCGGCAGGTACTGTTACATGGGGGCTATACGAAGACGTGGACATGCACGGACAATTTTCTGTCTAAGGCTGTAGTATCTATAACAAACTTCAAATGCCAAATTTAAAACAATTCCGGTGAATAATGTCGCTAAAATCATAAAAATACCGAATATATGTACCGTTATATGGGGGCTATAGGTGGACCCATTTACGAACTTAACGTGCCTACTGGTAAAAATAATGAATATAAGGAATATGCATTTCGATAACCACACTTTATTACCCTTTTTTCCTCTTGAGAACGTGGGTTTTAAAAGACTCTAGTTTTTTACATAAAGGGACTCAAAAAAGTATATCTTTTATTTGCTATTAAAAATAAAAATTATTAATTTTCCCTTTCTAATTGTATTATTTTCTTGCACACATTTAACAATTATTTTCTTTTGTTTTTTCTATTTATTTTAATATTTGCAACACCACCACCTAAAAATTCAATAATTTGCACTGTGACGTTTGAATCCCACCACGATACTCTCAAATAATGCAATTGGTTTTGTTGTGTCAAAAACAAAACAACAACAACATCTGCACCCACATTTACTTCAAAACTTCTGTGTCGCAACATAAAAATAATAATAATTGCACTCCACTTCAATAATGCACCAATTTCTTACATCTTCCCCTCTGGCACCTTGCACTTGCATCCTTCTTCCACGACACAGCACTCGAGGGAAAACATTGTCGAAACACCAGCAGCAACAACAGTAACATCCTTAAGTGAAGACATCGACTCGGAAGAAACAACAATGTTGCCAACCAATGCTGAAGAATTGAATTTCGTTGTAGACAACAGTGTCGACGAGGCTGAGGTTGGGGCAGAAGAAGAGTTGAATGCCAACGAAAATAACAACGACGGAAACGGAAATAACGAATTTGAAACCAATATGTCGTCATCGTCATCATCGATGAATGGCGGCGGTGCAACAATTGAAAATAATGAGGATGCCGAGGATGTGAATGACAACTTAAATGAATCGTCCGCATTGAATAATGCTGAAGAGTTTTCGGATAGACGGAATGAATTCGACAGCAGCGATGACGAGGATGACGAAGATGTGAAACACTCCAATTATGATGCCGGCGCTTCTGCTGCAATACGCACCAAGCCCCGTGAAGATATTTCCTCCTCCGACGACGATGAGGATGAGGCCGCCGACATGCATCCCACATTCTATGATGAGTGGGGCTCAGCACCGAATAAAGAAAATAATGATTTAAGCAATGACATCGATGTCTATGACGTGGAACCAGTTGATTTGTCCAATGACATTGCCGTTAATGATGCACCCGATCTCCCAATAAATCCGGATGCGGAATTCATTGATGTCTTTGGTGGCAAACAGAAACTGGCCGCAATGCCCAAATTTGAGAAGTTATCCTTGAGTCAGCCGACACAAGATGAAGATGGCTCAGAAGATGATGGAGAACATTTATCGTCATTTAGCGGTGAAATGAAATAGAAATGAAAGGCAATAATAATAATCATGTCACTCACTAACACCAGGGGTGCTCAAAACCGTGTTCTAGAACATGAAGAGAAAAAAGAGATAATTTAAGAGAAAATTAAAATTATGTTTTTCTTTATATTTTACTGTTCTATTTAATTGTTTTTAAACACGAATGTTTGCCAAAATAGTTTATAAAGCAAATGGATAAAAAATATTTGTATAAATAATGACTTAACACTGTTTTGTTCTTGATTTAAATAAGCAAAGAGAAATTTGACTGAAAACAGATATTTCTTTTTGAGCACCCCTGCTAACACTCACACACACACCCACCCAACCACTCACCACAAATAACAACAATAGTTATCTAATGAAAGAATGAATGAATGAAGAGCGAAGCAGAAAAACGATGAGATTTTATTTTTTTTGTTTTTGTATTTATCTTTCTCGAAGCACAAATTTTTTTATTGGATAATTATGTTTATTTTTAATTATAAGTCATTTTACTTTTTTAGTTGTATTAGTCATCTCAGTTGCACTCTCTCTCTCGCCAAAATTATTTAACTATGTCATGTCGTCGTATACTCACTCATTAATCGAAAGTATGTTATTTTTGTTATTTATGTAAAGAAAAGAAAAACAACAGAGAAAACAAATATTTTTTATTCTAAGTAGCAACACAAGCATCATGTTTATTTTGAATCTCGAATATCGATAAATTTTTGTTATCGAAAAAATAAATTACAGAATATGGTCAAGTGTTTAAAACTGAATGCTCTGTTCCAGAACCTGCAAGAGTCTACCAGTTTTGCATTTTTTTTTTCCATATTATAAAGGGAAAATAGATTATCATAAAAAAATAATTACATTCTTGCAGTTCTGGAACACAGCAAAAGCGTTTTATTTGGGATGAAGTCTTTTAGAGAAAAATAGGCTTTTACAGGTAATCTATGGGTCTAAACGTGCATAAATTTTTAAAAAATATAGACGAACTCTAGGTTTTCCGTAGACTAAAGACCGTTTAAATATATTGTAGACCTTTTTTCAGGTCTTTTAGATATAAGAGACTTTTCAAAGGTGCTTAATGCATAGAAACCGACTTTGAGGTATTTTATGTACAGTTGAAATTTAACAGATCTTTTTTTGCAGAATACTTTTTCGAGGTCTACAATGGATATAAGACCTTATGCAGATTTTCAGTGAAAACATGTCTTTTGTAGAATATACGGCCTTCTATAAATGTAGGCATTACTTTAACTGTTATGTTATAGATATAAGATTTTTAATGGAATCCTTTAGATCGAATCCCCTCAGACGAACTCTAACGGAGAACGGAGACCTTTCAAAGGTCTTCTATAAAACGAAGATTTTTCAAGACCCTCTATATAAAGAAGCCAACTCACAGATTCCCTATAGTTAGGAGAGTTTCTACAATTTCACGAATTTATTGTATTTTGCCAGCAGGCAGATTATGTTCGTAAATGGGTCATATTGGTCCACCTTTGCGTACAGCCCCCATATGACCGTGCCTTCCGATATTCTGACGAGTATTTTGACGAGTTTAACGACATTATTGACAGGAATTGTTTTAAATTTCGTATTCGAAGTTTTTAATGGGTACTACAGCCTTTCTGAGTCGATTTATGCATATCTGTCCATCTGTCCGTCCGCCCGTCCATGTTTTCTTGTGAAGAAAATGCAGGTCACATTTATTATCCGATTGTGATGAAATTTTGCAAACAATATTTGTTTGGGCCAAGAACGAATCCTTTTGAAATTAGTGATAATCGTATCAGATTAAGATATAGCTAACATATATCTTCAACCTATTTTGGATTAATTGTGCACCATATGGCCAATATAAGTCCAAATGAGCTGAATTTTGGCACATCCAAATGAATTCAATCTAGAAGCAAGTAAATAAAATTTTGTGGAAATCGGTTCAGATATAGCTATAGCTCCCTTACATATGTTTCATCCGATTTGGTGTTTATGTCCCTCACTTTCGTAATATGCACTCTACAAAAAATATTTGGTACTACATATCAGATACAGTCCAGAAATACCTCTGCCAAATTTTATCAAGATCGGTTCAGATTTGGATATAGTTCCCATATATATCTTCAACCGATTTCGGGTTAATTGTGTACCAAATGGCCAATATCAGTCCATATGACCTCAATTTTGGAACATCCGACCGAATTCAGTATAGAAGTAAGCGCACCAAATTTGGTGAAAATCGCTTCAGATATAGCTATAGCTCCCATATATATCTTCAAACGGTTAAGGGTTGATTGTGCAAATGATAGCTAATATCAGCCCCGCCCGACTTTTAACTTTTCCTTGCTGATTTTGAGATAAGGACGATTATAGATTAAGATATTTATACCAATCACAGATATGTATTTTATAAGACCTTTCATAAGCCTTCCATAAATGGAAGTCTCTTTAATGGTATTCTGCGAAAAAAAACCTTTTTACCCCTTCTATAGATTAAAGACAATTAACAACTTTTTTCAAAGGGGTTTCAGGTAAATGGATGGCATTTAACACAACTTATTTAGACAGAAGATCCTTACCAGTTTTCTACTAAAAAATGCATTTTTAAGTTTTTTATTTTTTTTTCACGTATTTAATGAACTGTAACCAAATATATATTTATTCATTCAGTTACGGCAAATGCTTAATTATTTTCTCTAAATGAACTGTAATTTAAATTTGAATATTTTAATAAATAAATAAATGAAAACAAATAAATGTATATAGGCAATTTATTTCAAATTTTTAGTACTTTGTGGAAAATAATAAAAAAATTAATAATTTATTTACATTTAATATCTACGGCTATTTGTTGTCTATTTGAGCATGAAATTATAACAGAAGGTAAGTTAATATAAATATTTTATGGCTATATTTGAACAAGAGTTATTACAATGACAAATTTAATTTGTAAAATTTGATTTTTTAGGTAAGTAATATTTATATAAAAATCGGTCTGAAATATTAATATGAGCTTAATCATGAGTTTTTATGAATTGATTTTTATAAATAAATCTGTCCAACAACCAGACGGAGGGGTGGGAAATTTATAATGGAGGTGATAGTATTCGGTTAGTAGATCAAAATCTTAAAATTGTTTGGGGCTCCTAGCCAAACTTTTTTAGGGTTCATTACATCAAACATCAGCCATGCATAAGGATCTCAAATATTTAGCTCTATACTACGCAAAATTTGAGATAGAGGTTCAAAAATTGATACAGGCCTTTGAGTTACAAGTAGAGTCATTTATAGAAAATATGGATCATGTCGGTTCACGTTTTGATAACCCCCATATAAAGGTATAACCCAATTTCAAGTTTTTTTTTTACATTTTATGCATATTTTTTATACCAATTTCAGCAAACTGTGGTAATTTCAGCTCATAGTAAAAAGAAAGCAACCTTTCCAGAAATATCAATATAGACCCACGTCTTAGTACAACCTTCATTTAAAAGTATCCTCTTATTTAAGCTATTTCTGCGGCCTTAGCCAAAAACCTGTGCACAGAAAGCATTAAATGTAGTTAAATTTTTAGGATCAGCGACCATATAATGATACATCCTGATTTTACCTATTTCCAGGTCTTGACCACATTTTAAATCTATTTGTTTAAAAATGTGTATTTAGGCCACTTTGAGGGTAGAGAACCATCTTACAGAAACGTTTTAACATAGGTATATATTTTGGTATAGTCCCCATGTAGCGTTACCTCTCTGGATGTGAAAAAAAATCCAAATGCAGGTGAACGTATTAAGTTAATAACTTTTAAAAAATGACTAGACAATCGATTGCAATAATTTTTGGACAACATCCGAAATAAAAAATAAAACAAATTAAAGAGCATTCTTGTATAGATAGACCCCATATAACGGTACCTCCCGATATTCTGTATTTTAATGATTTTAGCGACATTGTTCACCGGAATTGTTTCAAACTTGGTATTTGAAGTTCGAAATGGATACTGCAGCCTAAGACAGAAATTTGTTTGTGCAGCTCCACGTCTTCGTATAGCCCCCATATAACTGTACCTCCCAATATTCGGTATTTTGGTAATTTTAGCGTCATTATTCACCGGAATTGTTTCAAATTATGTATTTAAAGTTCGTAATGGGAACTACAGTCTGTGACAGAAAATTGTCTGTGCAGGTCCAGCACTTCGTATAGGCACAAATACTAGTACCTCCCTATATTCGGTATCTTGACGAGTTTAGCTACAATACCCACCAAAATTGTTTGAGATGTCGTATTTGAAGTTTGTAATGGATGCTACAGCCTATAACAGAAAATTATCTATGCAGGTTTCAAGTTTCGAATTTGAATATGGTAATGACTTATGACAAACAATGCCTATGTAGGTCCTCGTCGTATAGACCCCAATATAACGACTTTATTCAGTATTTTTAAAATGTTAACAGAATTTTTTGAGGATTTTATTTTTTGAAAAATTTCAAATTCGTTCCAAATGGTGGAGGGCCCGGCCGAACTTACTGCTTTTTAACTTGTTTAATAATAATTTCTGAAAGACTTACCATTTCTGAGGACCAATTGACCCTTAAATGTGGATATTTAAAGAATAAAGGATATGAATTACCTCCCCCAAATAAGGTCAACATTTTGAATAATTATAAGATGTGAAAAAAGTCCGATTGTCTTAAAATTTCACACACGTTTTCAACATTTTTACCAACACAAAATCTGGATGAAAAACGGATAGGACCGACCACTCCTTTTGGTAACTCACCCAGAAAGGCTAAACATTTAGAATAACCATAAAGCTCATAAAACACGGAATGAGCATCCTATTCTTTATAAACTCGGCACTTCCCAATATTTCTATAAACACAAGATCAGGTCTGAAGATGGGCTTTATTGGTCCGCTCATTCTGCTACTCCTTAGGGAGTCCATATAGTGGTGTCCGTCCGTTTGTAGGGCTAGTGCGCATGATGACTCCTAGGGGAATACCCGATTTGGTCCAAACTTGGTAAATCGTGATATTATTGTCAAACTTAGATCAAGTCCGGAGATGGGTAACATCATCGTTCGACTATTTGTCTGTTTGGATGGTGCACACGATAAATCTCGGAAGGAGTGTACGATTATGTTAACACTTGGAGCATCGTAATATTATTGTCAAACTTAGGTGGAGTTCGCAGATGTTCCACTCTTTCCGGTACCTTCCCACAGCAACACAAGATATGGTGTAAAAATAGCAGATATAAGCCCACTCCTTCTGGTACCTCCACAACAGAAGGTAAACATTTTGAATAATGATCATAAAAAGGAAATTGAGCATTCATACTCTCTTAAAATTTCACACATCCCAATATGCTTACTAAGGCAAGATCTGGGGTGAAAATGAAACATTAAGGACTACTACTTTTGGCGCCTGGCACTAAGTCACACTTCCCTCACAGAGGGTAAACATTTTCTCTCTTATTAAGTGTGAAATAATTGTCCGATTGACTTCGAGTTTCGCATTGCTCATTTTTACCAACGCAAGATGTGATATGAAGATGAATTATATCTTCTGGTACCTTCCACACTACGGGTCAAAATTTTGATTAAATTATATATGTCATGAAATGCGAAATAACCATCCAATTCTCTTCAAACATCACACATCCATATATTTTTAGTAACTAAAGGTACATTTCAGTACATTATATCTCTCATAAAATGCGAAAAAATACTACAAATTTGGCACGTTGAAATATTTATAACAGACTTATGTCACATCGAAACGGACAATATCGACCCACTCGTTCGGAAATTTCCCCATTAAGGAAATTCCCCCATTAAGCCAAAATATATTTAATTCAATGGATATTGGCAGAGGGTATAATTCATTTAAACATTTTTCCCCTTAGATTGAACAGCTTTTATTAATTAATTTTCCAAGGTCCAATAACTGAGGATTTTTCCTTTGAAGCTCATCTAGGCTAAAATCGAATTTTTATACCCTACAACACTATGTGTTGGGGGTATTATAAGTTTGATTGGCCCAAAAATTATGTAACACCTCGAAATATTGGTTTCCCACATAGGAAAGTATATATGGGTCTTCCTAGCTCGCCGAGCTGAGTCGATCTAGCTATGCATGTCCGTCCGTCCGTCTGTCCATGTTAATTTGTAATCACTCTACAGGTCGCAATTATGGTCCGATCTTCACGATATTTAGAATGGGCCAGAATAGAACCCTATTTCTTTTGGAGATGATCTCATAATATTTAGGGGTTGAAATGGACCAAATACTGAAAATATTTCGGATTTTGCAGTAGCTATACAGGTCGCAATTATAGACCAATCAACACGGAATTTCGCATGTAGCTAGAGTTTAGGGCGGGGAAGAAGCTTACTAATTTGGGTGGTCATCGGATAATATTTAGCGGGTAAAATAGACCATATCTTTTGTGTTGAAAAAATTCAAAATTTTTAATATTTTAAATCCCGGCTAAATTACAAAGCCATGACAAGGTTACTTCTAATCTTTACATTGATGTTAACATCCAACAAATCGGATATATAGCAAAATATGTGGGATATATATGTCTATCAAAGAAGATATGCTTGAAAGATCTCTTATATGTCGAGAACGGCTGAACTGATTTCGACAGTTCTCATTAATTCAGAATGGCCTCTTCGCAGGAAAGAAAAAACGCCTAAAAAATCGCATAAACATATTTCTCTAAAGATGAAAATATTGATTTTGTAATATTTTCTCAAATTTTTTCAGTTTTGTCATATTTTTGGCATATTATCATTTTGAATTAAACATTTGTTAATATTTCTACAGCTAACAAAACTAAGTAGTTAGGATATCAGGATATCATATACAGATCGCATTTATGGCCCGATCCATACGAAATTTTGCATGGGGATAAGATGAGGGTCAGAATAGAAGCCTACTCTTTTTGGAGATAATCGCCATATATTTAGGGGTTGAAATGGACAAAAAAACTGCAAAATTGTCAGCCCGATCCTCACGCACATTTGAATGGGGGTTACCGGACATTGCAAAATCCAAGCAGTTTTGGATGGCCATCCAAAAACATTCAATGTGTGATATAGTTTGGCAACTTTTGTAGACAAAATACGAAAATGTCCACTCCAGTGACTTTTTGGAGAATTGACAAATACAGGAAAGACGCACTTCTGACTATTTCGTTAACGCTGATTTTGTTGCAAATGTCTGTATCTCATATAGATGGGTTTCAGTCAAAAACCACTAATAAATGTTAATCTTTTGCCACTTCTGAAAGATTATAGGTCTTTGGGAAATATTGGTTCCAGATCTAGGAAGACCATTTAAGTGCAACATCTACCAATAAATTGGAAATGTGCAAATTAGATTAAGTTGTTATTATTGGAATATTAGAGAACGAAACCTGATGGTTTTCTTTTATTATTTGTCACAATATCTTGTGGAATTCCTTCGAGTATTCCTTCGCCTATGTAAACTGTATTGTGTTGTAGGGTATCCAACGGTCGGCCCCGCTCGACTGTAGCCTTTACTTACTTGTTTTAATTTTTTAAGGGTCAGTAGACCAAGACTTGTTTATTATTCACAAATATTTTTTTCGAGAACCATCAGAGCGATATCCTAGGATTTTTAGTATTATTTTCTCAAGGACTATAAGACAAATAAGCGGAAATAATGGTGCATGTTTTAAAATAAAATATTAGGCTAATAACAGTTTTTTTTGAGAATAGTTTTTAAGAACATTAGACCTATAATTATAGATATTTAATGATATGTTTTCAAGGACTTATCCAGCATATATTTGATTATTATGATCTATTGAATAGGGATCAAATCACCCTTGAACATAAAAGAACAATTATGCTTACTTCCAAATTTGAGCGGAGGAAACAACTCAGAATTTAAAAAAATTACTCCAATTAAAGCCACACCTTCAATTATTTACATTATTTTCGTATTTATATGTATTTTCTAAGAACTATACTTATGCAATTGTATAAAATAAAAATATTAATGTTAATCCTATTGTTCGACAATTTTCCTTCTATTAAAATATTTGCGAATAATCCTTATTATCATTTATGGGAAATTATCCCTTCGCTGTTGAGGCCCTTACATATTTTCCATGATATATATATGTATGTATCGTTGTCATCATGCCATTCATTCAAGAGCAAAGAATAACATGACAATTGTACTTAACCAACAAATGGAACGAATGAATGAATGAATGAATGGCGAATTGAATGCATTGCATATAACTGTAAGAATTATCATTATTTATAAAAATATATTCCTACTTAGGTTGGGATTTTGAAATTCAACAACGACAACGGCAATCACCCGCATCGCTCAGTCGTTCGTTCCCATGTTGGGTCACATTCAACGGAAATGTAAATTTCATGTCTGGCCTAGGATAAATGCAAGGATACAAAACAACTAAAACGATTAGAGGGAACGACGATGATGATGACGTACAACGATGCTGCGAGAAATGAATGACGATGTCAAGGGTGGTTGTACGGAAAGTGATCATCGTGGAAATAAAAGGATGTTCTACAGGGGGCTTGAAATTCGATGGGTGTAATTTTGAAATTATATTCATAGTTGATATAATGGGATACTACAGCCTAAGAAAATGAGCCGGAACTATTTCAAATTTGGTATTTGAAGTTCGGATTTTAAGGGATTTTTTTTTTCTTTTTTGAAAACTGCAAATTTGTACCTAATGGCGGAGGGTATTCAAAGTTCGGCCCAGCCGAACTTATAGCTTTTTTACTTGTTTAAGAATAATTTCTGAAGGACTTACCAATAATCGTGGATTTTTACATATATATTTCTGCGGACCAATTGACCCTTAAATGTGGATATTTAAAGAAAATTTTATTCAAGGACCAACAGACCAATAAAATTGGTTTCAACTATTTTTTTAAGGACCAACGAGCAAATGAACTTCGGGAATTGAAGAATAATGTTTAAAGGACATATAGGTAAATAAACGATGCTTTTTACAAAATTTTAAGGACTAACAAGCAAATAAGGATATTTCTTTTAAAAATTTTTTAAAGTCTAGCTGATAAATTAATTTTAATTTTTAAGAATTATTAGTTTTTATTCTACTGGAGGGTTGAAATTCGAAAAATGATATTTTGAAAAATATTTATAGTTTATATAATGGGATTAGGGTTGGGTTTTGATTTTGAAATGTTTATTTGAATTATTCATTGATATCTATAACATTTTGAAATATTTCCTAGAATCCTTTAAAATATTGAGAGAGTCCTTGTACTCTTGGTGTAGTTCCAAATACCTTCAAAATGGATTGGAAAAATTTATTAAGTAATTTGTTATATTTTCCATCGCAAGATAATAAAGGTTTACATATCGTCCCCTATTTGGTACAGTCTTTACAGGATGGGATGAAAAAAATGCAACCAACTTCAGACTGCTGTCATTTCTAAGTCACTCGTTCGACAGCTGTTAAAATTATTCCAACGACAGCTGATTGTATTCTTTACAAGCGTCCAAAAGCATTTTGGTGAGAAATTTCCAGAAAATAAGTTATTCGTGAGGGAATTTAAGGGTGATAGTGTGATTTCATTATATTTGGCTGGAAAACCACAAGTGGCTATCGTTAGAGCACTCCAGCATTTAAATGTGAATAAATCTTTAGTGTCTCGTACCATCGCTCGTTACCATGCTATTGGTACCGTAGCCTCACGTCAAGGATGTGGACGGAAGAAAACAGCAACATCAGCAGAAGTGGTTCGAAAAGTAAAGAAGCGACTTGATCGAAACGCGAGTCGCAGTGGCCGAAAAATTGCTCGTGAGCTGAACATATCGCAAAATTCCATTGGGAAAATATTGAAAAATGAGCTCGGCGTATGGCCATTGAAATTCCAAAAAGTGCAAGAACTTACACCGCAACAAAAAGAAAATAGACTCATAACAGCTTAAGAGTTACTTCGCTTTGCCGAAAGTGGAGAACTGCTGAATTTGGTTTTCTCCGATGAGAAAACATTTGTTGTCCAGCAGTTTGTGAACAAACAAAATGATCGTGTTTACTTGCTAAAGAGGTCAGCTGAAAATGTGCACCTTCGGTTGGCCACCAGAACTCAAGCACCGGCCATGGTTATGGTGTGGGCCGCCATAACAGCCAATGGTCGCTCTCCGCTCATGAAAATAAATGCCGAATATTATCGCGAAAATATTCTGGAGGGCCTTGGGCACGCAAACCTTTTGGCCGCAGGCCGTGGACATCAGGAAACAGCCCTCCTCGCACTGAGCACGCGCCATACAAGAATATTATCGCGAAAATATTCTAGAGGGTGTATTAAAGCCTTTGGCACGCAAACATTTTGGCCACAGAGCTTGGACACTCCAACAGAACTTAGGACCTTCGCACTCAGCACGTGCCACCCAAGAATGGTTACAAAATGTGGTTCCTCGATTCATTCCAGCGCATAATAGCCACCAAAATCTCCGGATACCAATCCGTTGGACTCTTGTGTCTGGAGTATTTTGGAAAGCAAGGTTGGCATTAAAAAATACCAAAGTGTCGATAACCTCAAGCAAGCGATTCGCCGGGAATGGGCCAAAATACCGCAAAGCAACATTCGGGAAGCGTGTGACGGTTTCATTTGCCGTTTGGAACAAATCTAAACTTATGCTAAAATTTGATGCTATTTCCGACATTTTTTTGCTTTCATTCAATAAAATTAAGAAAAAATCTAAAAATGATTGCGTTTGATTTTGTTGCAGTTTTTTCATCTCACCCTGTATATAAGGCGTTCTGCAAAATTTCACATATTTTAAATTATTTTCATGTGTCTGTATCATACCCTTTGCAGGAATCCCCCCTCAGTTATGCCAGACTGAAGCTAGATTCCCCTACTCTGCCATAAATAGTTTCTGTCCGCATTTATTTTTTTTTATATTTGCTTGTACAATTTGTTGTCATGTTGTTGTTGTTGTCGTTTTTCCTGCCATCAAGATTCCTGCACATTGCCCCATCAGGATCTGCACAATATTTAAATAATCGCATTAAACACAACTTTACTCTTCAATGGAAGTGAATGTTAAGTTCAGAATAGTCTCATTTATGTTCGTTAGAATATGGCAGGACCAAATGTCGTTGTTAATAATAGAAGGGAAAAAATAACAAATAAACAATATAAAAAATAATAAAAATCACTTTTTAAAGAACCCCATCTAGGGTACATGTTGAAGAGGAATTGGAATTTTCCACAACGTGTTTGTTAGGGAAGCCATGGGGAAAATATGTTTTTGTTTTCAAGAACTATAAATTCCTGTTATTGCACCCTAAATAATAATAAGAATAGCTTAACTTAACTTTATAGAATATCTCACAAAAATCTTATCTCTATAGAAGTTATGGAAGACCTTAAAGAGATCTACAATATACCTCATCTCACGCTACCATAGAAGATTTTTCAAATTCGTAAAATTCTGAATACATTTTTTAAGGATTCGTAACATTTATTTTCAAGGGTATCAACCTCCACAAACATGGATTCCTCAAGTAATTTTGTTTAGCCCTAAACACGCATTGTTTAAATAATTTTCTTCAGATATATAGACCGTCACAAATATGAATTTAAAAAGTCAATGATATTTACAGCAAACAAATTTGAAATTTTAAATAATATTTTTAGGATATCCACAGCTACTAATTTTTAATTTGTAAAGAACATCCACCGCCATGAACGCAGATATTTCAAATATATATTCAGAAATAGACACAGCTGCACACGCGCCTTTTTTAATATTTGTTTATTTATTTATTTATTTTTTTATTTATTTATTTTTTTTAAATATACCCACAGCCTCAAAAGTTAATTTTTTTAAATAATTTATTTCGGGGGTATTCACAGAAGCAGATATAGATTTCTTAAGCAGTTGGTATCCTAAGCCACAAGAACAAACAATTTTCAGGCCAAAACGGGATATTCAGAGCCATAATTGTGAATTTAAAAAAATTGTGAGTCAGAAGTCGGTCAGGGCTATATGATACCCTACACCGCCATGCATATTCAGTGGAGCTCCCGTAACAAAATAATTTATTTGAAGTAGATCATACCACCTATCACCATCTCAATCTTAAACGATCTCGATAAAATTTGCCAAGGGTATTTCCGAGCTCTATAAAATATCTGGTACCAAATATCATTGTTGTCGAATGCATATTACCCATGTGAAGGACTTAAACACTAAACCGAATGAAACATATATTTTGGAGCTATAGCTACATCTGAACTGATTTTCACCAATTTTGATGTACTTGCTTCTATGCTGCATTAGGTTGGATGTCTCAAAATTCAGGTCATTTGGACTTATATTGAACCTTTGGTGAACAGTTAACCCGAAATCCGTTGAAGATATATATTGGAGCTATATCCAAATCTGAACCGATCTTCATACAATTTGGCAGATGTATTTCTGGGCTGTATCTGATATCTAATACCAAACATCATTCTTATGGGGCTCATATTACGAATGTGGGGGGTTTAAACACCATATCGGATGAAACCTATATATGGGAGACATAGCTATATCTCAACCGATATTCTCCGAATTCGATATATATGCTTCTAGACTGAATTCAGTCAGATATTCTAAAATTCAGGACTTTTGGAGTGATATTGGCCATTTGGTACACAATTAACCCGAAATCGGTTGAAGGTAAACATGAGAGTTATATTTAATTTTGAACCGATCTTCATAAAATTTGTAGAAGTGTTTCTGGGCTCTACCTGATATCTGGTACCAAATATCACTGTTGTGAAGTGCATATTACGCATGTGAGGGACTTAAACGCCAACTCGGATGCAACATATATATGGGAGCTATAGTTTTATCGGAACCGATTTTCACAAAATTTGAAGTACTTACTTCTAGAATGAATTCAGTCGAAATTCAGGTCATTTGAACTGATACTAGCCATTTGGTGCACAATAAACCTGATATCGGATAAGGATATACATGTGGAAGCTATATCCAAGTCTGATCCGATCTCGATCACATTTGACAGAGGTATTTCTGACAACAGTGTTGTGCAGGGTATAAATAGTTCAACTCGAAGGGGATGTTATCAAATTATCTCTTAAACAAAGAATATATCAGAGAATCGTATGTCTATCCGTAATCTCATATTTACGGAAGATCTGAAAATCTGAATCTATTAAACATCGCATCTCAAATTACCAATAAGAATTTTAAAACTCTTATAGCTGTGAGCGTTTTCCGAAAAATGGCTGAACTCAATAAGGTGTTTTATAAAAAGACTAAAGGCTGAATTAAGAATCTTGAAATTGTGCACGGAATTTAGTCTTCGTGTATGTGATAAGGCAGGGTTTTGGACATTCGTATTAAGACGGTAAGAAAAGTATTACAAATTCTACAGGGTGAGATAAAAAAACTACAACAAAGTCAAACACCGTTATTTTTGCATTTTTTTTTAATTTTATTGAATGAAAGCAAAAAATGTCGGAAATAGCGTCAAATTTTCGAATAAGTTTAGATTTGTTCGAATTAGTCACCTTTGGCACGAATTATGGCCTTCAACGGTCAATGAAACATGTCACATGTCATACGCTGAACGAATGTTGCTTTGCGATATTTTGGCACTTGCGATCGACACTTTTGTATTTTTTAGTGCCAGCCTTGCTTTCAAAAATACTCCAGAAACAATAGTCCAACGGATTGGTATCCGGAGATTTTGGTAGCCATTGTGCGCTCGAAATGAAGCGGGGAACCTCATTATGTAACCAGTATTGGGTGGTGCTGAGTCCTGTTGGAATGCCAAGGTCTGCGGCCAAAATGTTTGCGTGCCGAAGGCTTTAATATACCCTCCAGAATATTTTCGTGATAATATTCGGCATTTATTTTGATGTCACGTCGATTAATACGAGCGAAGAGCGACCATCGGCTGTTATTGCGGCCCACACCATCACCACGGCGCTTGAGTTCTGGTGGCCAACCGAAGGTGCACATTTTCAGTTGACCCCTTTGGCAAGTAAACACGATCATTTTGTTTATTTACAAACTGCTAGACAACGAATGTTTTCTCATCGGAGAAAACCAAATTCGGCAGTTCATCACTTTCGGCCAAGCCAAGCAACTCTTTAGCTCTTTTGAGTATATTTTCTTTCTGTTGCTGTTCTTCCACTTTTTGGAATTTCAATGGCTCTACCCCGAGCTTATTTTTCAATATTTGCCGAATGGAATATTGCGATATGTGTAGCTCACGAGCTATTTTTCGGCCACTACGACGTGGGTTTCGATCATGTCACTTCTTTACTTTTCGAACCATTTCTGCTGCTGTTGCTGTTTTCTTCCCTCTACTTCCTTAAGGTCGGGCTACGCTACCAGTATCACGGTAAAGAGCGATGATACGAGACACAAAAGATTTATTCACATTTAAATGCTGGAGTGCTCTAACGATAGCCACTTGTGGTTTTTCAGCCAATTATAATTCGCTAAAGAACTATCACGCTTAAATTTCATCACGAATAACCTTTTTTCTGGAAAATTCTCACTAAAATGCTTTTTGGTCTCAGCTTAGAAATAACAGCAGTCTGAAGATGGTTGCAGTTTTGCAACCCGATTTCGGGTTAATTGGTACATCCGACCGAATTCAGTCTAAAGGCAAGTACATGGAATTCGGAGTAAATCAGTTTAGATATCGCTATAACTCCCACATATAGGTTTGGTGTTTAAGTCCGCAACATTCGTAATATGCACCCCACAAGGATGATGTTTGATATCGGATACAGTCCAGAAATACCTCTGCCAAATTGTATCAAGTCCGGTTCAGATTTAGATATAACTTCCGTACTGATTTCGGCTTACTTGTGCACCAAATGGCTAATATCAGTCCGAATAACCTAAATTTTGGTACATCCGACCGAATTCAGTCTAAAAGCGAGGATCTTTCAAAAATACTATTTTCGGTCCGACCAATTAAATTTTTTTTTTTTTTTACCGGGTATTAAATCTATAGAAGACCCCAAAAAGGTCTCATGTCTTGTTAGAACGTTTTTGAGGTCTCCAATTCATAAAATATACCAAAAAAAGTCCTAAATATATAAAAGATCCCTAGGCTTTCTATCCATAGAAGACGACAATAAGGTGAACTTGATAGTGAGGAGTTCAAAAAATGAGTCCTTATTATTCATGGTCTAGAAGAGAGCCTTTTTTCCATTTATGTCGATTAAAACGTCTTCTATTAAAATAAGACCTCACCCTCTTCCTTAATGAATTATTTTCTTTTATTTTATACTATTTTTTCACCTGCATCGAAAGAATTGCGTTGTTTCCGGCACGTTCTTAAATATGTACACGAAGAGAGCTGTTTATAGATTTAAGACACATTTCATAGAGTTATTTTCCAATTGTTTATCATTTTAAGCCTTTCTAGTTTCAAATGAAATGAAAAAACAACGCAAATAGTTTTATTTTAAGATGGACGTCATTAATTATTTTTCACTTGAACAAATACGATTCAATCAGCAATGAATTGTTTGACATTTAAATCGGAACGACTTCCTATAAAAGACGAGCCTTTGGACTAGTTTTTATCATTTCTGTTAAAACTTTTCTATTGTCAGAAGAAAAATGAAAATATTCGTAGCTGTGATCGCTGTTTTAGCCATTGTGGCACCAACCTGCGGCGTAACCATAGATCGTTGTACGCTGGTGAAGCGAATGTACGCCATGGGTGTACCCAAATCAGAGCTGCCCAAATGGGCTTGTATTGCGGACCGTGAATCTAATTATCGCCTGCACGTTGTTGGACCTAAGAATCGTGACGGGACCCGGGATTATGGTGTGTTCCAGATAAACAACCGTTGGTGGTGCAAGGATGCCAGCGGCCGTAAAACGGCCAATGGTTGTAAAATTGCCTGCAACGATTTGTTGGACAATTTGGATAATTCGATTAAATGTGCTCTCACCGTGAAGAAGGAACAGGGCTGGAAGGCATGGTCCACCCTGAAGTTCTGTGAGGGTAAATTGCCAAGTGTGAATTCGTGCTTTTAAATTGGGAATTTCGTGATGGAAAAATAAAATGTTGTGGAATTTAAAATAATTTGGTTTTTTAAGGGCGGATTTTTAAAGAATATTTTTTCAAGTACCAAGAAACTTGAATTTTAAAAGAATATTTTTTCAAGGACTCCCAATAAACTTGGATTTTTAAAAAAATATTATTTCAAGGACCAATAAACGTGGATTTTTAAAGAATATTTTTTCAAGCATCAATATTATTTCAAGGACCAATTGACGTGGATTTTTAAAGAATATTTTTTAAGGACCAACAGACCAACATACGTGGATTTTTAAAGAATATTTTTTCAAGGACTCACAGACCAATAAACGTGGATTTTTAAAAAAATATTTTTCAAAGGACCAACAGACCAATAAACGTGGATTTTTAAAAAAATATTTTTCAAAGGACCAACAGACCAATAAACGTGGATTTTTAAAACAGACCAGAAAACGTGGATTTTTAAAACAGACCAGAAAACGTGGATTTTCAAAAAAATATTTTTCAAAGGACCAACAGACCAATAAACGTGGATTTTTAAAACAGACCAGAAATCGTGGATTTTTAAAAAATATTTTTCAAAGGACCAACAGACCAATAAACGTGGATTTTTAAAACAGACCAGAAAACGTGGATTTTTAAAAAATATTTTTCAAAGGACCAACAGACCAATAAACGTGGATTTTTAAAACAGACCAGAATTCGTGGATTTTTAAAAAATATTTTTCAAAGGACCAACAGACCAATAAACTTGAATTTTTAAAACAGACCAATAAACGTGGATTTTTAAAAAATATTTTTCAAAGGACCAACAGGCCAATAAACGTGGATTTTTAAAAAATATTTTTCAAAGGACCAACAGACCAATAAACTTGAATTTTTAAAACAGACCAATAAACGTGGATTTTTAAAAAATATTTTTCAAAGGACCAACAGGCCAATAAACGTGGATTTTTAAAAAATATTTTTCAAAGGACCAACAGACCAATAAACTTGGATTTAAAAAAAAAAATTCAAGCAATCACAGGCCAATAATCGTGGATTTAAATAAAAATTCAAGCAATCAAAGGCCAATAATCGTAATTAAAAAAAAATCAAGCAATCAAAGGCCAATAATCGTAATTAAAAAAAATCAAGCAATCACAGGCCAATATTCGTGGATTTTTAAAAAAATATTTTTCAAAGGACCAACAGACCAATAAACGTGGATTTTTAAAACAGACCAGAAAACGTGGATTTTCAAAAAAATATTTTTCAAAGGACCAACAGACCAATAAACGTGGATTTTTAAAACAGACCAGAAATCGTGGATTTTTAAAAAATATTTTTCAAAGGACCAACAGACCAATAAACGTGGATTTTTAAAACAGACCAGAAATCGTGGATTTTTAAAAAATATTTTTCAAAGGACCAACAGACCAATAAACGTGGATTTTTAAAACAGTCCAGAAATCGTGGATTTTTAAAAAATATTTTTCAAAGGACCAACAGACCAATAAACATGGATTTTTAAAACAGACCAGAAATCGTGGATTTTTAAAAAATATTTTTCAAAGGACCAACAGACCAATAAACGTGGATTTTTAAAACAGACCAGAAATCGTGGATTTTTAAAAAATATTTTTCAAAGGACCAACAGACCAATAAACTTGAATTTTTAAAACAGACCAATAAACGTGGATTTTTAAAAAATATTTTTCAAAGGACCAACAGACCAATAAACTTGGATTTTTAAAACAGACCAATAAACGTGGATTTTTAAAAAATATTTTTCAAAGGACCAACAGTCCAATAAACGTGGATTTTTAAAAAATATTTTTCAAAGGACCAACAGACCAATTAACGTGAATTTTTAAAAAATATTTTTCGAAGGACCAACAGACCAATAAACGTCGATTTTTAAGAAATATTTTTCAATGGACCAACAGACCAATAAACGTGAATTTTTAAAAAATATTTTTCAAAGGACCAACAGACCAATTAACGTGGATTTTTAAAAAATATTTTTCGAAGGACCAACAGACCAATTAACGTGGATTTTTAAAAAATATTTTTCGAAGGACCAACAGACCAATAAACGTGGATTTTTAAGAAATATTTTTCAAAGGACCAACAGACCAATAAACGTGGATTTAAAAAAAAAATTCAAGCAATCACAGGCCAATAATCGTGGATTTAAATAAAAATTCAAGCAATCAAAGGCCAATAATCGTAATTAAAAAAAAATCAAGCAATCAAAGGCCAATAATCGTAATTAAAAAAAATCAAGCAATCACAGGCCAATATTCGTGGATTTTTATAGATTTTTTTTTAAGGACCAACAGACCAATAGACGTGGATTTTTTAAAAATATGTTTTTTCAAGAACCAATAAATGTGGATTTTTAAAAAATATATATTTTTAAGGATTTCTAAAGAATAGTTTTTCAGAAGATTTTTGAAATGTTATTACTTTTTTAATTAAACAAATGTTTATATTTTAATACTAATTTAAATTTATTGATCTGTTTCCACATCACAAAATATCACGTAATGATATTTTTGTATTTTAATTTTTCGACTTTTTTGTAATTTTGTCACATATTTATATTTGAACTTTAAAGCCCTACCCACGATTTCTCAATTGACCATATTTTCGCGCCAACCCATACACACCTGCACGTCATCCAGCCTCTCATGCAATTAAATGCCAAACATACGTTGCGCTCTTCACATTTGAATTCTCCGCCATGAGCCTGCGATTAATGTTGACTTATGGATTTTGCATTTGGACCAACAACGCGGCATAGCTTTTTAATAATCTGCTCATGTAATTTTTGGTCCTGCCCGAGTACATTGTTTTAATATTAAAATTACGTATGCTCGATTGCAGTTTCCGTTTCCGCCAATTTAATTTGTTTCATTCATTCATCCATGTTGTTGTAGATGTTTTTGGTTTTTGCAACATAATTCTCGATTTTATTACGTTGATGGTCGTTCGCTCTCTCACTCATTGGGCAGTGACTGACTCTTGATTATATTCATTTTAAATTTATTTATAAAATATTTGCTAAATTTTTAATTAAGTTGGATTATGCAAAATGTGTGTGTATGTGTTTGTGTGCACAGGGTGTATGCGTGTGTGTTGCTGTAAGCCATTTTAACAAGGCCTTACAAAATGTGTTAAATTAATGAATGCAGTCGAGGTGTTAGTGGTTGTGATGACATTAATTATTCATTAAACAGTATTGGTTGGACGGTCGGTCGGCTGTTTGGTTGGCCGTTTGGCTGATATGTGTATATGAACCGTCATGGACCAGACGTACACTCACTCACACACACACCCATCCACATGGCGACCATTTAATTCATATGTATAAAATGCTGTAATTAATTATGGTTAACTATCTGTCAAGTGGGCTATGATTTATTTATTAAATAATGAAGTCAAACTGTAAAAGGAAATTATTTCGAAAATACTTTTTTTTTAATAAATATATGGATATTTAAAAAACACCAACACCAAGACACCAATGTAGTAAAGACGGATTTAGGTGGAACCCAGAAAGTCTAAAAAAAATTAAAATGGGACTATACCAAATCGTAAATCTACTTACATAATTTTCGGCTTGGTATCAATTTGAGTACCAAATTCGAAACAATCCAGTTGCAAACTTTGGCTAAAATTATAAAAATACCGAATGATAGGGTACCGTTACACGGGACTGTAAAAAACTTGGACCTGTATAAACAAATTCCTGTCAGGGGCACAAATAAAGGACTTCGTAATTTTAATTCAACACAATTCCATTGAAAATGTGGCTAAAATCATCAAAATACCAAATATTGGCGGTACCGTAGACCTACATAAAACCAGTAAAGAAAGTCCTAAAGTCGGGCGGGGCCGATTTTATGATACACTACACCACTTTGCTAATTTAGTTGAGCTCCACTTAATAATTAAAAGTTTTTATGGGAGAATTCAATCATACACGCTATGATTATAATTATAATTTAAGGTTCAAAGGACTAAATATGCCAAAGCATTTGTATCTTTTAAATTCGGACTTGTATTGCCCATTTGGTGCACAATTAATTTGAAACCGGTTAAAGATACATATGGGAGCTATATCCAAATCGGAACCGATCTCGATAAAATTTGGCAAAGATATTTTTGAGCTGTATTTGACATATTTCCCTGAATATTGTTGTTACAGAGTGCATATTACGGCTGCGGAGGACAAAAATAACAAATCGGATGAACAATATATATGGGAGCTATAGCTATATCTGAACCGATCTCGATAAAATTTAATAAAGGTATTTCTGAGCTACATTTGATATATTTCCCCAAATATTGTTGTTACAGAGTGCATATTACGGCTGCGGAGGACAAAAATAACAAATCGGATGAACAATATATATGGGAGCTATAGCTATATCTGAACCGATTTCGATCAAATTTGGCATACTTATTTTCAGGCCTAATAGTATGAAATAAATTTCATACTATTCGGGCTGATATTACACGTTTAGTGCACAATAAAAAGGCAAATCGGACGAAGATATATATGGGAGCTATATCTAAATTTTTACCGATTATCTCCAATTTCAGTAGTGTTCGTCCTTGGGCCAAACAAATGTTGTTTGCAAAGTTTCATCTCAATCGGATAATAAATGCGACCTGCATTTGGTTCACAAGAACACATGGACAGACGGACGGACAGACGGACTGATATGCATAAATCAACTCAGAAAGTGATTCTATGGAGATCCTATGGGCCTATATCGCTTCCTTCTCCATGTTACAAATAAATGCACAAAGACATAATACCCTGACCACCTTGTGTTGTAGGGTATAAAAAGTTCTGCCTGATAGATAAGTACATATTATGAATTTTGTTCATCGAATTCCTGAACAAAATCCAAAAAATTAGACTAAAATCAATAAAATATTGAATATTAAGAGGCACCGATATATTGGGAGTATACTAAAATGTAAACTTATATAGGCATATTTCCTGTCAGAAGAATAACTACCCCTTCCGAACTTCAATTACCAAATTTCAGATAAATCTTTTCAAAAATGTGATGCAAATAATCAATGTACCGGATATTTACGAATGCCGTTATATGGGAAATATTAGATAATTTGAACGAATATATGCCATATAGGTAAAACGCGTTCCACTTTAAACTATAAACTCCAGTAAGATCGGTATGAGGTTGTAGAATCTATTATGAAGCACAAATACCAAATTTCACACAAATTTATTAGAAAATGTGGCTTAAATCGTCAAAATACCTAATATCCGAAGTTTCCGATATATGTGCGCTATAGGAAAACGGAGCTAGAACCCATTACAAATACCAATTTTTAGACAAGTCTGTGGAAAAATGTGAGTAAAAACATCAAAATACCTCCGTTGTACGGGGGCTATACGAAAACGTGGACCTATATGTACAATATTTCTCCATCCGAGCTAGAACCCATTACGAACTACAAATACTTCTTTTTAGACAAATCCAAATATGACAAAAATCAACAAAATACCAAATATCGGGAGGTACCCTTATATGGAAGCTATACGAAAACGTGAACCCATATATACAAAGTTCCGCGACTGGAGCTACAAATCATAGCGAACTACAAATACAAAAATTGGTGGAGAAACTTAGCTAAAATCATCAAAATACCGAATATCGGGAGGTACCGTTATATGGAGGCTATACGAAAAAAATATGGAGGCTATACAATGTTCCGCCACTGGAGCTACAACCTATAGCGAACTACAAATACAATTTTTTAGACTAATTGGTGGGAAAATGTACCAAAGATCATCAAAATACCGACTATCGTGAGGTACCGTTATATGGCGACTATACCAAAACGTGGACTGATACATCTAATTTTCTATACCAACCATAATAGACATAATACAAACAATTCTGTCAAATTTTGAAAGTCCACGTCAAATAATGTGGGCTGTATCGTGATTTCAACAGACAGACAGACAGACATTCAGATAGACATCGTTAAATCGACTTAGAATTTTAAGCTGATTATGAATTTATATACTTTATGTTGACTACGACGAATATTAAGGGATGTTGCAAACCAAATGACAAAGTTAATATACCCTGCTTTTCAAGGTGGAGGGTATAATAAATTATGCATTTTAAACACTAAAAATTCCTAACCCGAACTCTTACAACAAAGTTGTTTCTGAGCTGTATTTGATATATTTCCTCGAATATCGTTACTAAGGAGTCCATATTACGGCTATGCAGGGCAAATTCAACAAATCGGATGAATAATATATATGGAAGCTATAGCGATATCTATATTTGCACCAAATTAGACATATTGGTTTCTTGACTCAATTGGATCGTAATTTGGTACTTCCATTCCATTTGGGCTAATATTATACGTTTGGTGCACAATAAAAAGCAAATCGGACGAAGATATATATGGGAGCTATATTCAAATAGAACCCGATCTCGATAAAATTTAGCAAGGCTATTTCTGAGTTACATTTGATATATTTCCCCAAATGTCGTTGTTACAGAGTGCATATTATGGCTGCGGAGGACAAAAATAACAAATCGGATGAACAATATATATGGGAGCTATAGCTATATCGGAACCGATTTCGATCAAATTTGGCATACTTATTTTCAGGCCTAATTTGGTTGTATGTGCAAAATTCCATACTATTCGGGCTGATATTACACGTTTGGTGCACAATATAATGCAAATTGGACGAAAATATATATGGGAGCTATACCTAAATTTTTACCGATTATCTCCAATTTTAATAGGGTTCGTCTTTGGGTCAAACACATTATTTGTGCAAAATTTCGCCTGAATCGGGCAAATTGATCAGATGTAATACATAAAAGAATATATATCTAAATATTTAATTGATACTTAAATTTTGCCTCAAATAGACTCCTAATGTATATTTTAGCCCTTTCCAAAATGTGCACATAAAATCTCATTTCTCTACAAATCACCCCACCTGCCACTTAATTGTTTAACATGATGGCTTAATAAAAATTTTGCAATGGAGCATAAATACAATTTGAATGTTGGATCATAAACACAATTTAAAATTTGTGTATTTTTATGTTTTTGCGATGGGGCGGGGACACAAAACGTTTCTAACAACACAACAGGGAATAGGAGTGACATTAATATTTGTTTGCTCTAATCCCAAAAAGGGAAAACAAAACAAAGAACCAAAAATTTCAACATTTAAAAAAGGCATTCAACAAAAAAAAAAAAAATATATAAAAATCCGAAAAAAAAACAACAACGAAAAAATTTATTCTCTTTTTTATTTTGTTGTGCTGCCTCACCTAGCTGAAATATTTTGTGTTTTTTTCGTTTATAAATAACTTTACACTCGGGATATACATATGACAATAAACAAGCGAATATACATACAAACATACCACAACGTTGATACGTTTTTGGCCAATATATTCCGGTGCCATACATACATACATACATATTGCATTTTGGTGTATTTTCCCTTGTTGGGTTTTTTATTCGGTTATAAACAATTTATGTTTTCAAAATCCAACAAAGCGGATATGTCAGCAACAGCCCTCAGTGGCCGTGGTTGAATATTTTACTCCAACCAACCATCTATCCATTGGGGGAGACACCGGCAGCTACAGATTCACAATGGTGTTATTTCATCGGAACTTCTATCCATCCATCCATCTGACCACCTTTCGCGTTTATGAAAAAATATGAATTTACAGGATTTGTCGCGTATCGTGTTGCAGTCAGCAAAATTAAATGAATATGAAGTTTGAAAGTTTTGTTTGACAATTTTGTATATTCGATGAACACGTTTATTGGTCTATTGGTCCTTGGAAAAAAAAAATCTTTAAAAATCCACGTTTATTGGTTTATTGGTCCTTGAAAAAAAATTCTTTAAAAATCCACGTTTATGGGACTATTGGTCCTTGGAAAAAAATTCTATAAAAATCCACGATTATTAACCCATTGGTCCTTGGAAAATTTTAAAATCCAAGTTTATTGGTCCATTGGTCCTTGGAAAAATATTCTTTTAAAATCCAAGTTTATTGGTCCATTGGTCCTTGGAAAAATATTCTTTAAAATCCACGTTAATTGGTCTTTTAGTCCTTGGAAAAAAATTCTTTAAAAATCCACGTTTATTGGTCTATTGGTCCTTGGAAAAAAATTCTTTAAAAATCCACGTTTATTGGTCTATTGGTCCTTGGAAAAAAATTCTTTAAAAATCCACGTTTATTGGTCCATTGGTCCTTGGAAAAAAATTCTTTAAAAATCCACGTTTAATGGTCTATTGGTCCTTGGAAAAAAAATCCTTTAAAAATCCACGTTTATTGGTCCATTGGTCCTTGGAAAAAAATCTTTAATAATCCACGTTTATTGGTCCATTGGTCCTTGGAAAAAAATCTTTAAAAATCCACGTTTAATGGTCCATTGGTCCTTGGAAAAAATGTTTAAAAATCCACGTTTATTGGTCCATTGGTCCTTGGAAAAAAATCTTTAAAAATCCACGTTTATTGGTCCTTGAAAAAATATTCTTTAAAAATCCACGTTTATTGGTCCTTGAAAAAATATTCTTTAAAAATCCACGTTTATTGGTCCTTGAAAAAATATTCTTTAAAAATCCACATCTATTGTTCCTTGAAAAAATATCCTTTAAAAATCCACGTTTATTGGTCTACTGGTCCTTGAAAAAATATTCTTCAAAAATCCACGTTTTTCCTTTAAAAAATATTTTTAAAATTTTAATATCTCTCTTATTTAACTACCCTCATAATTTCAAAACGCCAACTAATTCAAAATATAGAAACACACACTTAGACACCTACAAATCTCTACAGATGTAGGCGTTTTATGGCTATTGCCCAATCCTTTTTTACCATTTTTTTTTTAATTTTAAGCCTCAGCATTTTTATTAAAATGTAACATGAATTATTAGGCACAAAATACAAGTATTGCATCAGTGGCAGGGAAAAAAGAGGACAATACGAGTAAAATGCCATGCAATTTGTTGCAATGGCCATTGGATGTTGTTGCAATATGTTTTTAACAAGAATAGTTATGAATTCTGTCGGGTGACTGAGTGATTTTACCTGGAACGTTGTGACACCCAACTCCACTGTCATTTGGCCGGTTCATTCACATGGATGGATGGATGGACGGTTGGTTGGATGGCTGGCTGGCTGCATTAAGCCATCCATCCATTCATTCATCCGTTCCGTTCGGTTCTCCGGCATTTCAAAGTCATTTATTTGCAACAATGGCTCTGAGCCGATATGCTCTGGATTTATATTCGACCATGTCGTTGGTATTTTCCGGCTCGAAAAAGGTCATAAAAATATTTCAAAAAAAAAAAAAAAAAAATATAAAAATGTGAATTTAATCTGTGTTTTTTTCGATTTGCAATTTATAAAAAATAAATTTGAAGATATTGTAAAAAATTTGGGTTAGCTGAGGAGGCTTCTTTATGAAGCAACCAAGTGAAGTTATTTGTGGTACAACGGGTTCTTTAAAGCGACTGCAGTCCTCTATTTAAGAGCATTACACCAAAAACCAAACAACCAAAAAACTTTAATAGTAGAAGCTATGGTATGGCTTTTACCTCAAGAATGTTTGGTTCATTTCAATCCCAAAATTATTTTCAATCATCTTTGCTCCGCTTCGCCTGATTTTGCCGGGATTAGAAATATTTGCAGTTTAATGGATTTTTTTCAATTTTTTTTATACAAAAGTCATGCTCCATTTTACCATCTACTTGTTGTCAGATGACCATCCAAATTGGTAGGCTTTTGCACAGCCATAAACTCTAAGCTCATGCAAAATTCCGCTGATTGGTTAATTATTGTAGCCTGTAGAGCAGCTGCAAAATCACCCATTTTTGGTCAATTTTAACCACTAAATACTTAAAAATAAACTTCAATCTCCTGACCCTACCCAGGAAGTATCCGACTTGGTACATCACAATATTATAATCATACTTAGATCGAGTTCGGAAATTAGCAATATCCTTCTGGTACCCCCTCCAAAAAGGTCAACAGATCAGTTTTCATGATTTTGGCTACATTATTCACCGGAATTTTTTCAAATTTGGTAGTTGAAGTTCGTAATTGATACTACAGCCTATGACAGAAAATTGTCTGTGCATGTCCACGTCTTCGTATAGCCCCCATATAACGGTACCCCTGATTTTCGGTATTTTGATGATTTTAGCAACATTGCAAAAATGCAGGTCCAAACTATGGCAAAAATGCAGGTCCACGTTTTGATATATCCACCATATAATGGTACATCTCTATATTCGGTATTTTTATGATACATTATTCACCGATTTAGTACCCACCATAATATGGAGGGTATATTATGTTTGTCATTCCGTTTGTAACACCTCCAAAATGTACATTTTAGATCCCACAAAGTATATAATCTCTTGATCAGCACAAAATTATATGTCAATTTAACGATGTCCGTCCGTCTATCCGTCTGCCCATCTGTAGAAATCACTCTTGCTTCCGAACGAATTGAAGTAGATTGATAAAATTTTACTCAAATGTATATGTCTGCAGGGCTTTTGGTATTGAAAATAGGCCATACAGGTCCATGTCTTCATATAACCCCCATATAACGGTACCTCCCGACATTCGGTATTTTTATGATTGTAGCAACATTATTCACCGATTTTTTTTCAAGTTTCGCATTTGAATATTGTAATGGCTTACGGCAAAAATTGCTTGTGTAGGTCTACGTCGTAGTATAGACCCTAATATAACGGCTACATTCGATATTTTTAAGATTTTAATAGAATTTTTGAAGGATTTTATTATAATTATTATATTTTTATTTATTTATTTTATTTTATTTTATTTATTTATTTATTTTTTTTTTTTGATAATTGCCAAATTCCTTCCAAATGGTGGAGGGTATTCAAAGTTTGGCCCGCCTGAACTTACTGATTTTTCATTTATTTTAACATAGATTTGTCACCATCACCAGTTCATTGGATGGTTTAACAAGTTCGATTTGCCATATATATTGATGGTGATGGCGATTATTATAAATATTTAAATCATTTACCGGCATTGAATTTATGGTGGTTTTTTATTTAAATTTTAATGCAGACGTTTAATCTGAATTCAATCTAAAATAAATTGATTTATAATTATACCCATATGGGTATATATTTTTTCAATTGCTTTATTTGTATGAGAATTTGTATAAAAAACACAAAAAGAAATTTCAGGTACCTGGTACTCCCATAACATGACAAAACTCTACTATTTCGAAATACTCCCCTGAATCGCCATTAGTATGGGCCGACTTGCCTTATACAGAATTTTACAAAGATATTTTACACTAATTTTTTATTTAGCATCGAAATGTAATTTTTTTCTCAGTGTACTGGCATTTCAGCGACAAAATTTCCTAAAACTGGCCAATTTGTAATAAAACATTTAAGTAGTTTCAAAATGTTTGCCGAACGAGGAAGTCGTTTAAATATTATTCTGTTAATATTTAGTCTTTATTTCCTTGCACTGACAATTAAAGCTGAGGTAATTTTCATTAGATAAGTATATTTTTCCGAATATAAAATTATAAAATTTTTCAATTTTCTAGCGCAACTATGGCATTCAATTCACTCAAATTTCTTGCCAATACAACACCTCGCGAATACGACATTTTGAGTGTAGCGTACGAAACGATACCAATAATTTGGGATTAATTTACGGAAGATTGGAACTAGCATCGGTACTATCGGACTTCAGTATACGAACAACGGTGCATTTCTATCGTAAAAATATGCCAACCAGAAAAATATTCGATTTAACCGTCAATGCCTGTGATTTACTCGATGTGGCTCTGAAAACGAAAGTTCTGGTGGCCTATGTGGATAATTTTAAGAAATTCTTAAATGTAGTGCCGACATGTCCACTTCGTAAGGTAGTAGAGCTTTAGCATAAATTTGAGATTAGAGACATTAAAGATTTTCGTTTTTTGGTTTCACAGAACTTCAACTACACTCTGACTGGTTATCATATTAATGATATGAATTTACCCGGTTATATACCTCAAGGCGACTATAGAACCAATCATTATTTAGAATATAAGAAAAAGCCCATGGGTCTTATAATCTGTTGGGTTCATATCGGAAATGTTCAAAAAACCACTGAGCGAAGTAGTTCCAAGAAGCACAGGCCGTAATAGTGGTTCAATTCAGATGACCTTATTTCAATCTGTAATTTCAAGATTGTTATGTGTATGTTTATAAAAGTTGTCAATTATTATCAAATTTCTATGTGCATATATGTGTGTGTGTGTGAAGTAAAATGTAGTTCATTCTATTTTAATTTTTGTAAATATATTATTGCTTTGCAGTCTAAAACTTGTGAACAATTTTTCATTCTCAGAGAAAACATGTTATTTTTATCTCGGACCTATTACCGAAGAAGAAATACATTTTTAGTCCCCTGCTAGATTTTAGATGAATTAAAACATAGAGGGAGAAAGCACAACTTAGTTATAGCTCTCCAGGGCGTATACAAGTTGAAACTGGCCCCCTTCGAATTATTAATTTTTTTTACTAATTTATATGGGAACAAGTTAGCTTCTTGCAAGTTGGGCGCCACCTAAATCGATTTCAAACTGAATTTTTTTCCTCATATATTGTAACAAAGTACGGAGTTATGATTACGGATAATTCAGGATATTAACGTTCATAAAAAGAGTCCTTAAATTACCCAAAATCTGGCGGAATCGTTACAAGAGGGTTATACCAAAACGTAAACCGGTTTAATACTTTTGAACAAATTGGAACGCCAAATACGAAATTACAGCTAATTTTTTCTGTAGACGAGCTGAGACGATAACAGAAGTCTTTATCAACTAGCCGATGGTAGTCTTAAAAGACGATCTGAAGGAGTCTTTATAGACTAGGCAAAGGGAGTCTTTATAGGTAAGCCGAAGGTAGTTTTTTTCGACGAGTCGAAGGAGTCTTTATCCGAGTACTGTAAAGACGAGTCGAAGGAAGACGAGTAGACAAGCTGAACAAGAGTCTTCATAGACGAGCAGCACGGGAGTCTTCATAGACGAGCGGCACGGGTGTCCTCATAAACGAACATGAGGAAGTCTTTATAGACAAACCTGAGGGTGTCTTCATAGACGAGCTGAACAGTAGTTTATATAGACTAATTTAAGGAAGTCTTTATAAACAGACCTATTGTCCTTCAGACATGTCTTTGCTCCTACAGTTAGACTTCTGGCCCTTCAGAAAGATCTCTTGTCCTTAGCTAAACCTCTGGCCCTTAAGATCGGCCTCTGGCCATTCAGGTAGACCTCTGATACTTCAGATAGACCTATGTCCCTTCAGACAGATCTAAGATAATCCTTTGGCTCTTCAAATAATCCTGCGGTCAGAAAGGACTTTTAATAGACCCCCGGTCCTTCAAATATAGTTGTGAACCCTTAAACCTCTGGGCCCTTTAGGTAGACCTCTAGACCTTCAGATAAACCTTTAGCCCTTTCGACAGACCTTGAGCCCTTCAAATAGACCTGAGGCATTTCAGAGCTACCAATGGCCACGGGTCTGTCTAAATGCAGAACTGTCCGAAAGCCCCTGAAATAGACATCTGCCTTCAGAGAGATATCTGACCCTTTAAACCAATCTGCGGCTCTTCAAATAAACCTCTGAACCTTCATATCTCTGTGATCACTCAGATAGACCTCTGAGACCTTCAGACACAAATCTGGAACCTCCGGAAAAAACTCTGACTTTTAATATAGACCTGTAGCCCTTCAAATATACTTAAGGCTATTCTGGTACACATCTGGCCTTTCACATAAACCTCTGGCTCTTCAGATAAACCTGTAGTGTTTCAGGTAAACCAGTGGTCCTTCACATAAATGTCTAGTCCTTCAGCTAGTCTGTGTAAGTGTACATTCTGTCCATTCAGCTTATGCCAATGCATATAGCCTCCCCCGTCTTTCAGCTCCTCTAAGTCCTCTTAGCCTCCCTAGCCCTTTAGCTCGTCTATATAGATAAACCTTCCTTTAGCTCCCGACTGGAGATTTAACACGTATTAATATGTTGCCTTCGCGAAGTCTCTTCAGCTCGCCTATCGGTATAAACCTCTTTAGATCCTTTAGCTCGTCTATTGAGGTAGATTCCCTGAGGCCCTTCAATTCGTCTATCGATGAAGATTCTCTGAGACCCTTCTGCTCGTTTATCGATGCAAATTTTCTGATGGTCTTCAGTTCGTCTATCGAAATAGACTCCCGGAGATTCTTCAGCTCGTCTACCGAGGTTGGCTTCCTGAATCCCTCCAGTTTATCTCTCGATGATGATTCTCTAAAGCAATTTCCCTGACTCCCTGACTGGCCCTATACGTCGTCTATGTCGATAGACTATCCAGGTTTTATGTGTCGACAAACTCTTCTTGGCCTTCCTCCAGCTCGTCTATCAATGTAGACTCCCTGAATGGCACCTTAGCTTTTCTGTCTCTGTACTTGGTCGCCCTTCAGCTCGTCTATCGCTGTAGACCCCCCTGAGGTCTTCCTGCTCTTCTGCTGATGTAGAGCCCCTAAGACCCTTCAGCTCTTCTTTCGATGAAGACTCCCTAACATCCTTAACCCTTCAAAACATACATATGTGGATAGACTACCTGTATGGCCCTTCAGCAAATATATCCCTGGCTATAGCCCTGTTATCTCTGTGAACCCCAAACTTTTTGAATTCGATGAAATCCTTCATCTCGTCTATCATGGTAGGCTTTCTGAGGCCCTCCAGTTCATATTTTAAGGAGGAGTCCCTGAGGCCCTCCCGCTCGCCTATGTAGATAGACTCTCCACCTCGTCTTTATCGATTGAGTCTACCTGGTCGCTCTTCAGCCAGTCGTTCACAGTAGACTCCCTGAGATCCTCCAGGTTTTCCTCCGATCTAGAGTCCCTGAGGCTCTTCTGCTCGTCTTTCGATGAAGATGCCTTAAACCTTTGTGTCGTATAAATAGACTTCCTGTCCCTTCAACTTCCTCCATAAAGATTTCCTTCTGCTCCTGAACCAAGACGAAGACATTGTCATCATTTAATTTCCCTTTTTGCTGAGATGATCTTAGCTATCAGGAAATTGTTTTTCTTGGAGTTCCAAGTTTTGTATTTGTTTTTAGCTCTTCTTCTTGACTTTCGGCAAAATCAGCAACACCATCACGCTTCCAACTTTTGTCCAGCTTTCAAGTGGTATCAGCTCAACTCCCCAGATTCGGTGATATTCTATTGCTGTCATCACTGTAATTTTGGGGTGGATGGTGATAGTGTTTTTCTTTAACATCACAGAGGACACTACAATTTGCAGTTGTCTGGCGGCGATTGCAACTGGAACTAAAAACAAAAACAACTACAAAAAACTGCAGTGCAACTAATTTTTAACAACTTTTTGTTCATCTCGACTGGTTGTTTGTGGTAGTTTTATCCCTTTCAGTTTTAGCTGTTGTTTGTTGTTGTTGCTGTTGATATTATCATTGCAATTTGACAGTTGCTAGAGCTGCTGAAGAAGTTTCTTCTTCGATGGCAGTTTGCTTGAAAATGTTGTGGCTTTTGGTTTTGTAAATATTTGGTGACAATGTCATTATTGTCTCCCTCTCTCTCTCTCTCTCTTGGTGATTTAATCCGATATTAATGAGACTTTTTGAACTTTGGGGATTTTTGTTGAGTGTCCGCTGACAAAGAAAGAAAAACAAAGCAGTGCTTAAATAAATATTTGGAAACCAAAACGCACACACACATACAGACAAAACCAAAGCTATGGACGAATGCAACGAACAAACTGCAACGCAACTAAAATCATCATAACGAGAACAAGGAGAAAGTTTTCGGCTATTTGTAAACAAGGATAATGAGAGCAATATGAATAATGAGCAGCAATATTAATTATTCATTGAAAATCTTAAATTTTTTGAGATGGATTTAATTTTAGAGCTGGGAAAGTGGACAATTATTGGTTGAAGAACGCATTCATTTTTTGGACCCGATAAAGTTTAATTAAAGTTTAGAGCAAAGACATAAAACAATAAAAAATAGACATAATGCATATCTACATTTCCGAACCACGACATGACACAAAAACATTATAAATACTAGTAAGGAGAGGTAAAAACTCGGCAAGGCCGACTATATGATACCCTACACCACTATGTGCATTTAGAATATCTCACGTAGCAAAAACCAACTATAAACCTTATTTGAATACCTATCAAGGCTTTAGAGTAGTCACAATTTGGGAACTATAGCCAAACTTGAATAGATTTTCGACAAACTTGACGGAGGCTTTTGTACCTCTAGTACCAAATAACATTGCTGTATAGTGCATGATATGATATTAAAAACGAGTAAAGAAATTCCTAAAGTCTGGCGGGGCTGAGTTTATGATACCCTACACCACTTTGCTAATTTAGTAGAGCTCCACATAAAAATTAAAAGTTTTAATTATAATGTAAAGTTCAAAGGACTAAGTATGCCGAAGCATTTGTATCTTTTAAATTCGGACTTGTATTGCCCATTTGGTGCAAAATTAATTTGAAATCAGATAAATATATATATGGGAGCTATATCCAAATCGGAACCGATCTTGATAAAATTTGGCAAAGATATTTCTGAGCTGTATTTGATATATTTCCCTGAATATCGTTGTTACTGAGGGCATAATACGGCTGTGGGGTAACAAATACAATAAATCGGATGAACAATATATATGGGTGCTATAACTATATCTGAACCGATCTTCACCAAATTTGGCATACTACTTTCTAGACTAAATTCGGTCGTATGTGCCAAATTCCATCCCATTTGGGCAAATAAAAGGTAAATCGGACGAAGTTATATATGGGAGCTATATCCAAATCTGAACCCATCTCAATAAAATTTAGCAAAGGTATTTCTGAGCTGCATTTGATATATTTCCCCAAATATTGTTGTTACAGAGAGCATATTACGGCTGCGGAGGACAAAAATAACTAATCGGATGAACAATATATATGGGAGCTATAGCTATATCTGAACCGATTTCTATCAAATTTGTCATACTTATTTTCAGGCCTAATTTGGTTATATGTGCAAAATTCCATACCATTTGGGCTGATATTACACGTTTGGTGCACAATAAAAGGCAAATCGGACGAAGATATATATGGGAGCTATATCTAAATTTTTACCGATTATCTCCAATTTCAATAGGGTTCGTCCTTGGGCCAAACAAATGTTGTTTGGAAAATTTCATCTCAATCGGATAATAAATGCGACCTGCATTTTGTTCACAAGAATACATAGACAGACGGACTTACGGACGGACAGACGGACGGACAGGCATAAATCAACTCAGAAAGTGATTCTATGGAGATCCTCAAAAGTAACTATGGGTTTATCTCGCTTCCTTCTCCATGTTACATACAAATGCACAAAGGCATAACACCCTTACCACTATGTGGTGTAGGGTATAAATATTTATTGGAGCAATAGATATACCGGACCGAGTTTCGCCAAATGGAAAAATTCGGTTAAATATGAAAAAATCTATCAAATTTGGGTTGATATTACATATATGGCGGACAATAACATTAAAATCGGATGGAGATGTATATCTAAGGAAAGATATAAAAATCTCAACCCATCTCGATAAAAGTTGGTAGAAGTATTTTCGAGCAGTATCTGATGTCCGGTATCAAATATCATTGTTGTGGAGTGCATATTACGTATGTATGTGAGGGATTTTAACACCAAATCGGATGAAACATATATATGAGAGCTATAGCTATATCTGAATCGCGTTTCACCAATATTTGAAGCACTTGCTTTTAGACTGAATTCCGTTGGAAGTGCCAAAATTCCATCAGTTTGGGCTGAAATTAACCATTTGGTGCTCAAAAAAACCTGAAATCGAATATAGATATATATGGGAGCTATATCTAAATTTGAATCGATCTTGAAAAATTTTAAACACTTATTTCTGAGCTGTATCTGATATCTGGTACCAAAGATTATTGTTGTGGAGTGCATATTACGTATGTGAGCAACTTTAACAGCAAATCGGATGAAACCTATATATGGGAGCTATAGCTGCACCTGAACCGATTTCCACCAAATTTGAAGTGCTTGTTTCTAAGATGAATTCAGTCGGAATTGCCAAAATTCAGTCCATATGGGCTGATATTAGCCATTTGGTGTACAAAAAAACTGAAATCGGATAAAGGTATGTATGGG
Organism: Musca domestica; assembly: GCF_030504385.1. Lineage (NCBI taxonomy): Eukaryota > Metazoa > Arthropoda > Insecta > Diptera > Muscidae > Musca > Musca domestica. The sequence continues at coordinate 1,500,632 of NW_026712299.1, read as the reverse complement.
AGATATAGATATATCTGAACCGATTTTCACCAAATTTTAAGTACTTATTTTCAGTCGGAATTGCCAAATTAAGGTCAGTTGGAGTGATATTGACCATTTGGTGCACAATTAACCCGAAATCGGTTGAAGATATATATGAGAGCTATATAAAAATTTGAACCGATTCTAACCAATTTCAATAGGGTTCGTAAACTATTACTTCGAAAATTTCATCTCAATCGGATAATAAATGTGACCTGTATTTTGTTCACAAAAATACGTGGACGAACGGACTGACATGTATAAATCGGCTCAGAAAGTGATTCTATAGAGATCCTCAAAAGTAACTATAGGTCTACTTCGCTACCTTTTCCATGTTACAAACAAATGCATTGTGTCTTTACCCAAACCACTATGTGGTGTATGATACCAGAAGAAATGGTCCGATCTCTCCCAGCCTGATATGTCACAAGTCTGAATGGAATAGGATGTCCGTTTCGCGTTTTATGAGATTCATGGTTATTCAAAATGTTAACCCTTTGTGGGGAGGTAGCAGAAGGAATGATCCGATCTCTACCGAGTTTATACAGATTCTGTGTTGATAGAAATATTCAGATGTGCCAAATCTATATGGAATCGGATGTTAATTTCAGGATTTATGAGCTTAATAGATATTAAAAATTTCGACCTTTTGTGGGGAAGGTAGCATATATTCCGTCTTCACAGCAGATCTTATATTAGTAAAGATAATCCGATGTGTGAAATATGAAGAGAACCGGATGGTTATTTTGGATTTTATAATAGTTTTGGTTAATTCTGACCCTTGGGAGGAGAGGTACCAGAAGGAACGGTCCGATTTTTATCATCTCTATAACAGATCTTGTGTTAACAGAAATATTCAGATGAGCCAAGTCTGAACGGTGGAATCGGCTGTTATTTTAGGAGTTTGATGTATATTCAAAATGTTAATCTTTGTGGGGAGGTACCAGAAGGATTGGACTCATATATCCCATCTTCACATCATATCTTGTGTTAGTAGAAATAATGTTGGGGGGATAATTATTTCGGATTTTATATTCGTTTTGGTTATTCAAAACGTTGACCCTTTGTGGAGGAGTTACGAGAAGTACTGGTCTGATCTCCATCATATGTATAATAGATCTTGTGTTGATGGAAATATTGTGAAGTAGTTAATCTGAATGCAATCGGATTTTATTTTCGCGTTTTGTGAGCTTCATGGACATTCAAAATTTTGACCCTTTGTGGGGAGGGGTGTACCAGAAAAAATGGTCCTACCTTAACCATCTTTGTAAAAGATCTTGCATTAATTTAAATATAGATATGTACCAAGTCTGAATGGAATCGAATGTTAATTTCGCGTTTTATAAACTTCATTGATATTCAAAAATTTGACTCTTTGTGAGGGAGGTACCACAAGGAGTGAACCGATATATTCCGTCTTCACAGCAGATCTTGTGTTATTAGAAATAAATGGATGCGTGAAATTGGAAGAGAAGATACTTATTTTGAATTTTGTAACGTTTTTTGGTTATTCAAAATTTTGTCTCTTTGTAAGGGAGGTACCAGAAGGAGTGGTCCGATATATCCCATCGTCACAGAAGATCTTGTCATAGTAGAAATAATTGGATGTGTAAAATATGAAGAGAACCAGATGTATATTTTCGATTTTACAATCGTTTAGATTATTCAAAATTCTGACACTTTGTGAGAGAGGCTTAATAAAAATATTGGACCTCGGGTTAGTAAAAATATTGTGATGTGTGTAATTTAAAGGCAATTAGACAATAACATCACATTTTATAGGAGGTATTCAAAATGTTGACACTTGGTGGAGGAGGTACTTGATAGAGTGAACCGATACTGTCCATTTTGGCACCTGACCTAGCATTGATTCAAATATTAGGATTTGCAAAGTTGGAGCAAAATCGGATTTTTTTTTTTTTTTTGTTTTAAAAATTTCGACCTTTTGTGAGGAGGTACCAGAAGGAGTGGACCGATATATATTTCAACTTCACAGCAGATAGTGCGTTTATAAAAAATATTGGGATGTGTAGAGTTTGGAGGAAACTGGTGCTCATTTCGCATATTATAAGCTTCATGATTATTCAAAATGTTGACCCTATGTGGGGAAGGTACTTTATGGAGTGGGCCGATATTGTCCATTTTCGCACCTAACTAAGCACTAATACAAATGTTGGGATTTGCAAAGCTGTAATAAAATCGTGCAGTAAAATAGTTTTTTTTTTTTTTTTTTTGGAAAATGTCGACCTTTAGTGGTGCAGGTACCAGAAGAAGTGCACCGATATTGACCATGTCCGAAATCGATCTAAGTTTGATAATAATATTACGATGTACCTAGTTTAGATCAAATCAAATATTCCCTTCGAGAGTTATCGTGCGCGCTAGCCAGCTAGAGGGACGGATGGACATCGCTAGATCGACTGCAAATGTCCTGAAACGGATTTGATCCAAAGATACCTAGGGTCTAAAAGCGTTTGTGACCGTATCAAATGATGTATAGCCTCTGTGGCCACATGGCTGATTTATAAAAATGTCGCATTACCGATGTATAAGCTACCCCTTATTAATTTTCAAATGAGTCTAAATAAGTACCAATTAAATACCTAACCTCACATTTATCCTCTCAAAATCCATTCCCTCGCCTTCTTTTCCACGACTCCACATTATTTATAATTTAAATAAAATATTCCTCCCTTGACCATAGCAAATAATTCAAGCTTTCATTATTCACCCGTTACCCATTTGCGACAAATATATTACACTTTAGAGAATCTCACTCCCCGGCCATTATCATATACCCCTCCACCCCTCCCATTTCATTTCAGCATTTCATCGAGTAGGGGGTTTAAGAAAAGCACAGAAACTAAGTAATAGGGATATCAAAAGGTTAAACTTTTGCATATTTCATATGTTAACACGCTTACCGCTGCACTGCATTCAACGTCACGAGCAACAAAACGAGCAAAGCTGTCGACATTTTGATTTATAACTTTAAGGATAAAATGTTATAGCCAGCCAGCCAGCTGGTTGGGTAACTGGATGGTTGACTGGCTGGCAAGATCCATGCCAATGCAGTGGGTTCTGTTTTGTCCTCCAATGGTTTCTCAGTGCTCTCAGTGTTAGTGGCGGATTAAAGGATTGCTTTAGAATGCAGCTGCTGCTGCAGCGATGATGGTGATGTCGACGATGCTGACGAGGATGAAAACACTGCACCATGTTACACACATTTAAATATATATTCGTATCGCTGAAGCAAATACCGAACAAATGCCAAAGCAAATGTATTTTTATAGCCAAAGAAAGTGGCAATGAAATAGAAAAAAAACGAAGCAGCTAATAAAGGAAAAAGTGGTTGAATGTGATCGCCGGATACCACTATATGAATACTTCCCAGCAAAAATACTCATTACGAAGTAGGTTATCAACCGATTGTAGCCATGTTGTGAATTTTATTTATCGTTTTTATACCCTACACCACATAGTGGTAAGGGTATTATGTCTTTGTGCATTTGTCTGTAACACGGAGAAGGAAGCGAGATAGACCCATAGTTACTTTTGAGGATCTCCATAGAATCACTTTCTGAGTTGATTTATGCATGTCAGTCCGCCTGTCCGTCCGTCTGTCCATGTATTCTTGTGAACAAAATGCAAAATGCATTTATTATCCGATTGAGATAAAATTTTCCAAACAACATTTTTTTGGCCCAAGGATGAACCCTATTGAAATTGGAGATAATCGGTCAAAATTTAGATATAGCTCATATATATATCTTCGTCCGATTTTCCTTTTATTGTGCACCAAACGTGTAATATATGAAATTTTGCACATTCAACCAAATTAGGCCTAAAAATAAGTACGCCAAAATTGATCGAAATCGGTTCAGATATAGCTATAGCTCCCATATATATTGTTCATCCGATTTGTTAATATGCACTCTGTAACAACAATATTTGGAGAAATATATCAAATACAGCTCAGAAATAAATTTGCTAAATTTTATCGAGATCGGTTCAAATTTGTATATAGCTCCCATATATAACTTCGTCCGATTTACCTTTTATTGTGCACCAAACGTCTAATATTTGCCCAAATGGGATGGAATTTGGCACATACGACCGAACTGAGTCTAGAAGCTAGTATGCCAAATTTGGTGAAGTTCGGTTCAGATATAGCTATAGCTCCCATATACACTGTTCATCCGATTTGTTATATTTGTTACCCACAGCCGTAATATGCACTCCGTAACAACGATATTCAGGAAAATATATGAAATACAGCTCAGAAATATATTTGCCAAATTTTATCGAGATCGACTCCGATTTGGATATAGCTCCCATATATATCTTTATCCGATTTCAAATTAATTGTGCACCAAATGGGCAATACAAGTCCGAATTTAAAAGATACAAATGCTTCGGCATATTTATTCCGTTGAACTTTAAATTATAATTATAATCATAGCGTGTATGATTGAATTATCCCATAAAAACTTTTAATTGTTATGCGGAGCTCTACTAAATTAGCAAAGTGGTGAAGGGTATCATAAAGTCGGCCCCGCCCGACTTTAAGACTTTCTTTACTGGTTATACCATCAGCCATATGGATAGAGTTAATATAAATAATTTGATACGGCCAAAACGTGTCTCATCAAAATAACGGTTTTAGACCCTAGGTCTCTTTGAACCAAATCCGTTTTGGAGTCGATCTGAAGGTTTTCGGCCGTCCGTCTGTCTGACTGGCTGCTTTGCACGATAACTCTTGAAGGGGATATTCGATTTGGTACATCGTAATATTAATATCAAACTTGGATCGAGTTCAGAGTTCGGGCAATATCGGTCCATTCCTTCTAGTACCGCCCCACAAAAGGTCGAAATTTTCAAAATTAAATATTTTGCTGCACATAAAAAGAAACCATAAACCGAGTTTGTTCCAATATTTGCATCAGTATATATCAAATAGACAATATCGATACACTCCATCAAGTACCTAACCCACAAAGGGTCAATATTTTGAAAAATTATAGCTCCTATAAAATGTGATGCAAGAGTCCGATTGTCTTTAAATTACACACATCACAATATTTTCATTAACCCAAGGTCAGGTCTGAAGTTGGAATATATCGGTTCACTCCTTTTGGTACCTCCCCCACAAAGGGTCAACATTTTGAATACACATAAAGATCATAAAACGTGAAATTAACATCCGATACCATTCAGTCTTGGTACATCTCAATATTTCCATCAGCAGAAGATCTGTTATAAAGATGATAGAGATCGGACCATCTGGCACCTCCCCCACAAAGGGTCAAAGTTTTGAATAACTAAAACCATCATAAAATCCGAAATAAGCAACCGGTACTCTTCATATTTCACACCTCCCATTATTTCTACTAACAAATTATTTCTCTAAGAAAAGATCTGCTGTGAAGATGGGATATATTGGTCCACTCCTTCGGGTAACTCCCCCACAAAGGATAAAACTTTTGATTATCAATGAAGCAATGAATAGAACACGAAATTAACATCCGATTTCATTTAGACTTATCACATCTCCATATTTCTATCAGCACAAGATCTGTTATAAAAATGGTAGGGATGGGACCATTTTTTCTCGTACCTCCCCCACGTAGGGTTCAAGATTTTTGTAAAACAAAGCATAAAGAAAGCAGCCAACTCTCTTCAAATTTTACAAAGACAAACATTTTTGATAACTCAAGGTCTGTTGTGAGCCTGGACATCTGACGTGGATTTCCTACAAATATTTTTTCAAGACGTCAAAAGGGATATGGATAAAGATATTCATATTTTTTTAAAAAAAAAATTTAATATTTTTTTTGTTTTCGTTTAATGACCTATGGTCGTTAACACAAAGTATCATGTTGGATTTGTATGATTTTTGCGGTATTATTTTAATCGAAGCCCTGTTCGTTAATTTTACAGAGCGGTTGTCAACAAATGGAATCCCATTAGTAAAAATCGATATGGTCATTTACACAGAGTGTCGTGTTGAAAAGCATGGTCGTTTGAGCAAAGTGTCGTGTTGAAAAGTATGGTCGTTTGCGCAAAGTGTCATGTTGGAAAGTATAGTCGTTTACACAAAGTGTCGTGTTGAAAAGCATGGTCGTTTACACAAAGTGTCGTGTTGAATAGTATGGTCGTTTGCGCAAAGGTGTCGTGTTGAAAAGTATGGTCGTTTACACAAAGTGTCTTCCCATATGTCCAGACTCATAACAGGCATGTGCAACCTGGACATATGGTGGTGATTTCGGAAATGTGTACTATATTCGTACGAAAAATAGTAAAATAGTACTAAAATTGGTATTGGTTGAAGGGATAGGGCTGGAATAACAAAATTTGACATTGAGGACTCTGTTGGTACCCGGAATTGTGATATAAAGGTAGTTTCGGAAATGTGTACAACAACTGTACGAGAAGTACCAAATAGTACTAAATTTGGTATTGGATGAAGAAGTAGAGTAGAATACCTGATATTTGGTATTGATATCACTGTTGGTATCTAGAATTAAGGTATAGACATGGTTTGGGAAATGTGTACCATAATTGTACAAAAAGTACTGAATGGTACTATATTTGGTATTAGAGTTGAAATCCTGAAATTTAACATTAAGTGCACTGTTGGTATCTGAGATATGGAGGTGGTTTTTTGGAAAAACGTGCCATAATTTTCGAAAAGTACTAAGTTTGGTCTGGATGAAGAAATAGAGCTGAAATCTTGAAATTTGATAAAGATGTCAATGTTGGTGTCTGTGGTCAAGATATGGAGGTGGTTTTGCAAATGCGTTTTGGAAAGTATGGTCGTTTACACAAAGTGTTGTGTTGAAAAGTATGGTCGTTTGCGCAAAGTGTCGTGTTGAAAAGTATAGTCGTTTGCGCAAAGTGTCGTGTTGGAAAGTACGGTCGTTTACACAAAGTGTCATATTGAAAAGTATGGTCGTTTGCGCAAAGTGTCGTGTTGAAAAGTATGGTCGTTTACACAAAGTGTCGTTCCATATGGTGGTGATTTCGGAAATGTGTACTATATTCGTAAGAAAAGTAGTAAGTGGTATTAAATTTGGTATTGGTTGAAGAGATAGGGCTGGAATTATAAAATTTGATATTTAGGACTCTGTTGGTTTCTGGAATTGAGAAATAAAGGTAATTTCGGAAATGTGTACTATAATTGTACGAGAAGTACTAAATTTGTTGTTTGATGAAGATGTAGAGCTGAATACCTGAAATTTGGTATTGATATCACTGTTGGTATCTAGAACTGAGGTATAGACATGGTTTGGGAAATGTGTACCATAATTGTACAAAAAGTACTGAATGGTACTATATTTGATATTTGAGTTGTAATCCTGAAATTTGATATTAAGGGCACTGTTGGTATCTGCAATTGAGATATTTTTGAAAAGTATGGTTGTTTGAAAAAAAGGGTCGTGTTGAAAAGTATGGTCGTTTGCACAAAGTGTCGTGTTGAAAGGTATGGTCGTTTACACAAAGTGTCATGTTGAAAAGTATGGTCGTTTACACAAAGTGTCGTGTTGAAAAGTATGGTCGTGTGCGCAAAGTGTCGTGTTGAAAAGTATGGTCGTTCACACAAAGTGTCGTCCCCTATATCCAAGCTCATAACAGGAATGTGCAGCCTGGACATATGTTGGTGATTTCGGAAATGTGTGCTATATTCGTACGAAAAGTAGTAAGTGGTACTAAATTTGGTATTTGTTGAAGAGATATGGCTGGAATTACAAAATTTGATATTGAGGACTCTGTTGGTATCTGGGATTGAGAAATTAAGGAAATATGTGCTATAATTGTGCGAGATGTACTAATTAGTACTAAGTTTATTATTTGAAGAAGAAGTAGAGCTGAATACCTGAAATTGGGTATTAATATCACTGTTGGTATCTAGAATTGAGGTATAGACATGGTTTAGGAAATGTGTACCATAATTGTACAAAAAGTACAAAAGAAAGTATGTCGTTTACACAAAGTGTCATGTTGGAAAGTATGGTCGTCTACACAAGTTGTCGTGTTGAAAAGTATGGTCGTTTTGAAAAATACGATCGTTTACACCAAGTGTCATGTTGAAAAGTATGGTCGTTTGCACAAAGTGTCATGTGGAAAAGTATGGTCGTTTACACAAAGTGTCGTGTTGAAAATTATGGTTGTTTGCACAAAGTGTCATTTTGGAAAGTATGGTCGTTTACACAAAGTGTCGTCCCATATATCCCCATAACCTCATAACAGGCATGTGCAGCCTGGACACATGGTGTTGGTTTCGGAAATGTGTACTACATTCGTACGAAAAGTAGTAAGTGGTACTAAATTTGGTATTGGTTGAAAGGATAGGGCTGGAATTACAAAATTTGATATTGGTATTTGAAATTCGTAATAGATACTACAGCCTAAGACAGAAAATTCTCTGTGCAGGTCCACGCCTTCGTAGAGCCCCCATATAGCGGAACCTCCCGATATTTGGTATTTTAATGATTTTAGCGAATTTATTCACCGGAATTGTTTCAAATTTGGTATTTAAAGTTCGTAATGGATACTACAGCCTAAGACGGAAAATTGTCTGTGCAGGTCCACGTCTTCGTATAGCCCCCATATAACTGTACATCCCGATATTCGGTATTTTGATTTTAACGACATTATAACCGATTTCTTTTTAAGATTCGCATTTGAATATTGTAATGGCTTGTGACAGGAGTTGCCTATGCAGGTTCATCTCGTCGTATAGACCCTAATATAATAGCTACTTTTGGTATTTTTATGATTTTAACAGAATTTTTAACGGATTTTATTGTTTTTGAGAATTCTCAAATTCGTTCCAAATGGTGGAGGGTATTCAAAGTTCGGAACGGTTTTTTTAATTGTTTATATATTAGTTTTGCAGAACCGGATAGAACCCAGATTTTGTTGTCGGACTTTCGAATAACCGGGTATTTTCTCCACGAATAAATTACATTGCCGTAATCAGGTTAAAAATACCTACCTGTGATAAAAATTTCAGGTCAATCTGAGTACAGCCCATTGTTTGCATTCTGGGCATAATCGCAACAGTAAACCGTCATAGTCCCCATGGGATTAAGTCCGTTTTGGTAGCGGACACAACCCCGATTCCTTATGGAGGTTAAGAGAAAAAACCGGACATTATCCCCAAAATTGGCATGGAGATTAATTCCGGGCACCCTAAAAGTGGTACGTTCCCTTTCCAATTTTTGCCAGTATCAATGTTTTCTGTACAACAAAAATCTATATTAAATCCATTACCCCACCGAATAGTGTAGGGTATGCATGTACATGTAAAGAGAGAGGGAGAGAGAGAACTGTGAAAAGGACATTGAATGTTCTTTCGTTTCGCAAACAGTCATGGGATTCATTGAAATCTCCTTTTTTTCTTTTTACATTCAAAGTGCCACATATCTTGCATTTGTGACATTGAGGCGAAGAATTCCTTGCACAATCACAAAGAGTTTTGTTGAAACGAAAATGGACAAGGATTAGAAAATGACTTATTACTTACAGAGAATCAAATGTAAAAGAAAAAGAAAGTGCAATCTCCAAAAAAAATGTTTAGTATCAATTTCTAGCAACGTTTATATTAATTCCTATCTTTAAACACATTTAAATAATTTATAAAATCTATTCAATCAAATATTATTCACCTCTCCCTTCCGCCCATTCACTCCAAAACTGCCTTTTGGCTTAGCCGACAATATGGTTTATCGGAAGTCATGTTATTTGTTTCCTATTTTTTTTTTTGCGACGAAAATTGAGAGCATATAAGCCCTAAGCTAGCTGGCGCTATAATAAAAAAACGGAATCGCCTGAATCCACCAACACCATTGATAAACATATTTGCATTCTGAGGCGTATGTAAACAGCCATGTCAGACGCGGAAAAGCGGAAAAAGCCAGTTTATGTTTTCTTAAGTTGGCACGGATGTTTAGCAGCCAGACAGTTTATTTATGTGAAAATCAAATTTATTATAAGAAGACGCAAACTTCCCAAAGGGAATGGAAGAAAAAAAGAGAGCAGCAGCAGTGGCAGGAACATACATATGTTGCGAGTAAAGTTATGCCAATGAACAATCAAGCAGTGAGCACAGATGCAAAATATATATAAAAGAAGAAATAGAAGCCTATCGAAATAGAAAATGTGCACAAGAAAAAAAAAAACAAGTATTTTTACAAGTCTGCAGCCGATTCCCTGAATCATGGTTTTAAAAAATCCATGTTTTCCGAGGAAAATCATGTTTTTTATAATAACCATGATACCCTACACGACTATACATATTTAGTAGAGGTCCCGAAATAAAGGAATTTATTTGAAGTAGATCATACCACCTTTCAACAATTGGCTTTAGAGCAGTTATAGTTTGGTTTCAGAGGGAACTAATATATGGGAGGCATATCCAATTCTGAATCGATTTTCACTAAATTTGACGGAGACATTTTTATCTTTTATACCAAATAACATTGCTATAGAGTGTATGTATATTAGAAAATATATATATTTGAACCGAATTCTACAAAATGGAAATGGGAGTCTCGTAATTCACTCCATTTGGGCTGATATTAGCAATTATTTGCACAATAATCCTAAAACCGGATTAAAGATATATATATGGGAGCTGTATTCAAATCTTGGCGATCCGAGCTCTAAAAGATATCTGGTACCAAATATCATAGTTGTCGAATGCATATTACGAATGTGGGGGACTTAAACACCAAATCGGAAGTAACATATATATGGAAGCTATAGCTATATATGAACCGATTTTTCTCCAAATTGAATGTACTTGCTTTTAGACAGAATTCAGTTGGATATGCCAAATTTGGACTGATATTGGTTATTTGGTGCACAATTAACCCGAAATCGGTTGAAGATATATGTACATGGGAGCTATATCCTAATCTAAATCGATCTCGATAAAATTTGACAGAGGTATTTTCGAGCAATATCTGAAGTCCGGTACCAAATATCATTCATATGGAGTGCATATTACGCATGTGAGGGACTTAAAACCCCAAATCGGATGAAGCATATATATGGGAACTATAGCTATATATCTTTACCACTATGTGGTGTACGGTATTCGAATATTTACAAATAGCATTTGATTCGAGGAAGTTCCGCAACTGCATGATCATGAAACAAGTAAAAAAGCATCTAAGTTCGGCCGGGCCGAACTTTTAATACCCTCCACCATTTGGAAGGAACTTGAAAAATTAAAAAAAAACTTTCGGAAACCACCACTTATATATACACTGTTATTGGAGACTATACGATGACGTGGACCTGCTTACAATATGTTTTGTCATAGGCTGTAGTACTCATTACGAACTTTAAATAACAAATTTGAAACAACTCCGGTGAATAATGTCGGTAAAATCATCAAAATACCGAATATCGGGAGCTACCGTTATATGGGGGCTATACGAAGACGTAGACCTGCACATACAAGTTTCTGTCATTAGCTGTAGTATCCATTACAAACTTCAATTACTGAATTTGAAACAATTCCGGTGAATAATGCCGCTAAAATCATCAAAATGCCGAATATCGGGAGGTACCGTTATATGGGGGCTATACGAAGACGTAGACCTGTACAAGCAATTTTCTCTCTTAGGCTATAATATCCATTGCAAACTTCAAATACAAACTTTTGAACAATTCCAGTGAATAACGTAGCTAAAATCATCTAAATACCGAATATGTGGAGGTACCGTCATATTGGCGCTATACGAAGACGTGGACATGCACAGCCAATTTTCTGTTATAGGCTGTAGTATCCATTAAAAACTTCAAATACCAAATTTGGAATAATTCCGGTGAATAATGTCGCTAAAATCATCAGTATACCGAATATAGGGAGGTTCCGTTATATAGGGGCTATGCGAAGACGTGGACCTGCACAGATAATTTTCTGTCTTAGGCTGTAGTATCCATTACGAACATCAAATATCAAATTTGAAACAATTCCGATGAATACTGTCGCTAAAATCATTAAAATAACGAATATCGGGAGGTACCGTTATATGGGGGCTATACATGGCATATTTTCAACAACAAAAGTCATGCAGACATAACATACATACATACATTCGAGGAAAATGTTATCAATATACTCCAATTTGTTCGGATGCTAGAGTGATTTCCACAGACGGACAGATGATCAGACGGACGGACATCGCTAAATCGACATAGAATTTTATGCTGATCAAGAATATATACATATATACTTAGTGGGGTCTAATATGTATATTTCGAGGTGTTACAAACGGAATGACAAACATAATATACCATCCATACTATGGTATGGTATGAGGGTATAAAAATGACGTACTAGATCCATTAAATGTAATAGCTTGCAAGAAAAAAACACAAAAATAATGTTGTTTAGAAATGTTGCCTGCTTTTAGGCGTCACTAATAAATATAGACCAGAAAGGTAACTGAATTTCTGAATCTTAGAGCATTGATTTTACGTAGCTCGTTTATAAGCAAACCCGTCTGTTGCCGACAGATGTGTATCCTCAGTCAATAACTGTTTGTTTACATATATAGGTGTCAGATTTGGTCTATGTGGACTACTACTTGTACTTTATATATAATATGGGATCATTTCTGGAAAATCTTTATATAATACTAATAAAAATAAAATTTAAAGAAAATCGGACACTTATGTACAATTCTATAGGAAGAATTGGGTTTAAAATTTTAACCAGAAAGGGTAGACCGAAATATCTCTTAGATCTATGGTTAACAGAAATATTGAGATGCACGAAGTTTGATGAAAATCGCTGACTTGACTTGTAGGAGTTGGTCGATAAGTTCCATATTCACGTTAGATCTCTGGTGTAGAGAAATATTTAGATAAACAAAGTTTGAAAAGCTATGAGAGATTTAATTATAACGTATCAGAAATAGGGAGCCGATACATTTCATCTTCACACTAGATCTTGTGTTAGGAGAAATATTGAAATATGTGAAGCTTAGAATGAATCTGAAACTTATTTCGCAATATTATTAGAGTTTGGGTTATTCCAAATTTTGGTTCGTTGTGGGGAAGGGACCATAACAAATGGTCCTGTATCTTCCATCTTCAAACCAGATGTTGTTTAAGTAGAAAATTTGCGATGTGAGAAATTTGAAGAGAATCGGATGTCCAAGTCACTTTTAGTGATCATTTGGGTTATTCAAAATGTTGAGTCCTTTTGGGGTCGGTACCAGAAGGAGTGAGCCGATATCTACCAGATTCACAACAGATCTTGTGTTGATATAAATATAAAGGTGTGACGAGGTTTAAAGGAACCGGATGCTCATTAAGCGTTCTATGAGCTTCATGGATATTCAAAATGTTGGCCCGTTGTTGGAGGAGGTATCAGAAGGAGTGAATCGATCTATCCTATGTTCACTCCAGATCTTGAGATGTGTGAAATGTGTATACAATCGGATGCTTTTTTCGCATTTTATGACAGATATAATTATTCAAGATGTTGATCCTTTTTAGGGACATGTCCTATATATTTCATCTTCACACCAGATCTTGCTTTAGTTCGGTATGTGTGACATTTTAAGAGAATTGGATGCTCAATTCGCATTTTATGACCCTTAAAGTTTTTTAAAAATGTTAGCTTTGTTGGGGGAAGTACCAGAATGAGTTGGCCGATATCAGAAAAGAACAGACCTTTTGTTGATAGAAATATTAATACGTACCAAGTTTGAAAGGAATCGGATGGTCATTTTGCGTTTTACGAACTTATGAGAGGTACCAGAAGAAGTGGTACGGGTACGTTTTGGCCGTATCAAATGATACGCACCCTTTCTACCCATATGGCTGGGGATATAATTAGAGTGGGATTTGAGGAACATATGTATATGCCTTAATTTGTTAGAATAAGGCTATTACAATAAATGAAACACTATTAGAAAACTGCTATACCAAACGTTTCAGACCATACTAGAAATATCGTATGGAAGCCATTTTTAAACCAGCTTCCGACTTTTGAACGGAAGTGTTTTAAATTTTGTACTTAAAGATCGTTATAAGTAATAATAAATAATGTAATCCAGCAGGCAGTTCAGTTTTTTATGATTTTAGTTGGCCATATTTTCGACGAAATTATTTGATATTTGTCGGTAATAAAATCCAATATATTGAGGTACTTCTCCATATTTGTATTTTGATAATTACCAATAAAATGCTTTTTGCGAAATTAAAAAAAACAAGAATGGATCCATTTCCAGAATTTTACATTTTAAATGGAATGCTTACATATCTTGTTCAAATACCTAGTCGTTATACGTGTTTCCCTCCTAATGTTGGAGAGTATCAAAAGTTCGGTTCCGTCTCTTTTACTTACCTTTTTAATTCCAATCTACTTTCAGATCAAATATTGCCTTCTGAAAGCAAACATGCTAAATAAAACAATCATTTTTCATCCTTTTTGCCGGTTAACAATATTAGAATGTAAATATTTATTTCTTCCTCTTTCTTTTTTGTTTTTGTTTTGTTTTGCTAACTTAAAACTAAACAAAATTCTATGATAAGTTTATTATTTTTTATACTTCACACTTTATTATGTGTTTTCCATTTCTATGTTTATAAATAATTGCACATAAATGTATATATATGTAGGTAGGTATATGACAAGGGTGGGGTGGGGATATATTTTGTTTGTTTTTCAATTAGAAATGATATAGATCTTTTTGTTTTTTATTTTTATTTTTTGTAATTTGCGTCTAACACATTTAAAAATTTATGACAAAATTTACTTAACTATTTGGCTTTGAAATACATATATGTATATTTATAGATTTATTTTTTATATATATATATATATATATATATATATATATATATATGTAGAATATATATGAGTAAATGTAAACTATAGGTTTAGGTGTATTATTATTTATTATTGACTTAAAAAAACTATTAAAAAATAAACAACAAATATTTATTTTTTTTTTTTCGTTTTTTGTTGACCACAAAAAATATGCTCTTTAAATTTTGGAGGAGTTGTAGATTTTTGGGGTTATGAGAAAATATAACATTAAAATTTATGAAATATAACAAAAACAGGATTTTGTTTAAAGCAGTACCAACTCAAGGCGATGGGATCGGATAAAATGAAACCCAAGACCACTTTTTGAAAAAGTCAATATTTTTTCTTTTTAATTTTTAATAAGATATGACTTATGCATTTGTATTTTTTTTTGTTATTTTTTCTCTGGCGATTTTTGCCTTTCTTTAGTTATTTCTTTTCTCTTTTCATGTTCTTTGGTTTTACTACATATTTCTTTGTTGCTGTTGTTTTTCTTGTTTTTTTTTTTCTTTTGTGGTTGTATAGATATATTTAACTTTATTCAAACAATGTGTCATTTATGTATATAAATATTTCAACATTAAAATCAAAAAATAAAAAAAAAACAAAAAAGAAAACATTTTATATTTAATTATTGGTCCTTTGGTTATTTAAATTATTATTTAATTATTTGTTAATATTACTTCTATATATTTATGTTTTTTGTTTTTCTTCTTCTAATATTTAAGACTAAAGGCACTCATATTACATTTAGAATGAATTTTTTTAACATTTGTTTGTTTGTTGTTTTTTCTGTGTTTTTTTGTCTTAGTTAAATTACAAAATTAACTACATTTTTAATTTTTTTGTTTTGTTTTTGTGTTTCTCCTAATTTCTTAACCGCGCTCTCACACACTCTCTCTCTCTCTCTCTCTCACACACACATACGCATTCTCATTAAGTCTAATAAGGCTTTGCCGCATCTTTGGAACGTTTTAGTTGCACCTTGAGCCGCTTGGTGCCAATCTGAAATCCGTGCATCGCTTGGATGGCTGCTCCAGCCGAATGGGGATTGTCGTACGAAACGAAACCGAAACATTTGGATAGATTTGTCTGTTTGTCAATAAACACTTTGGCCGATAGGACATTACCGAATGGCAGAAATGTTGAAGCGAGATCGGTGTCATTAAATTCCTGAGGTAGATGGTAAATAAAGAGATTACTGCCGTCGGGACCTGGAATGGTAAAAAGAGAAATATTAGAAAAAAAAAAAAACACACAACACAATTGTGACATGAAAAAACTGCAACAAAGTCAAACGACATAATTTTTATTTTTTTTCAATTCAATTAAAGGAAAGCAAAAATGTCGGAAATAGCATAAAATTTTAGAATAAGTTTAGAATTGGTCGAATTATGGCCTTCAAACAGCTGACCTCTTTAGCAAGTAAATACGATCATTTTGTTTGTTTACAAACTGCTGGACAACGAATGTTTTCTCATCGGAGAAACATATATTCGACAGTTCACCATTTTCGGTCAAGCGAAGCAACTCTTTACCTCTTCTGAGTCTATTTTCTTTCTGTTACGGTGTAAGTTCTTGTACTTTTTCGAATTTCGATGGCTTTGCCCCGAGCTCATTTTTCAATATTTGCCAAATTGAATATTGCGCACGGCTTCACGACGTCTATTTCTGTAGACGAGCTGCTGAAGACCTTTATCGAGTCTATTTCTATAGACGACCTGCTGATGGCCTTTCTGTAAACGAGAACCTCAGCCAGTCTGTTCCCATAGGGGTTTACGTCTTAAGAAGATCTTGGAAAAACCTTCTGCCTTTGGAAATCCTTCAAAGGATCTCCCGCCTAAAACAAATAGCTAATAAGTCTTCATCAATACCTTCGAAGGGTCTCCTGTCCCATACCCTTTTAAAGGTGGTTTCTATCTTAAGAAGACCTAATAATGACCTTCAGCCATCGAAATTTCGGGCTATAAATTATCTTCTAAGGACCTTCAGCCGGTGGAAGACTATTTAAGGAGACTTCTGCTTTTAAACGACATTTGAAACGTTTTTCTCCTACGAAGGAAGAACCTTGGGAGGCCTGCTGCCTCTGGAAGGTCTTTAAGATGTGGTCTCTCCTTCTCTGAAATACTTTTGAAGGTATTTTCTGTTTATAAAATATCTGAAAGACATCCTGTCTCTAAAGGCCTATTCCGACCTTTAGAATTTTCATTCTCTAGAAGACTTTTATAGGGTCATCTGTGTCTAGATGACCTATGAAGGAGATGAAAATGGATTACCCTGCGCCAATAGACTCCCTGAAGCCGGACCTTCCGCTCGTCTATGGCAATAGACTCGATGAAGCCGGCCCTTCAGCTCGTCTATGGCAATAGACTCGATGAAGCCGGCCCTCCAGCTCGTCTATGGCAATAGACTCGATGAAGTCAGGTCATCAGCACGTCTATAGCAACAGACTCAATGAAGGTGGGCCTTCAGCTCGTCTATGGCAATAGACTTAATGAAGCCGGCCCTTCAGCTCGTCTATGGCAATAGATTCGATGAAGTCAGGTCATCAGCACGTCTATAGCAACAGACTCAATGAAGGTGGGCCTTCAGCTCGTCTATGGCAATAGACTCCATGAAGCCGGCCCTATAAGGGTATTTTGTCTCAAGAAGACCTTAGAGGTGTTCTCTATCTCTAGAAGTCTTTTAAAGTGACTCCAGTATTTAAAAGTGACTCCAGTATTTACAAATTTCTGAAAGGTATTTTGTCTCGAGAGAACTTTGAATGACCCTTTTTCTCTACAAAACCTCTATGGAGTTTTTTGAATCAAGAATTCGATTGAAGGGTCTTCCGTCCCCAGAGGATCTTCGAAGTATGTTCTGTAAATAGAAAGCTTTAGAATGTCTCTTGACTCTTAGTCTGCCTATAGAAAACAATAAGGGGTTACATGACCAATGAAGAAGATGAATGGATTACCCTGCGCCAATAGACTCCCTAAAGCCGGGCCTTCAGCTCTTTGATGGCAACCCCCTCCCTCAAGCCGGTTTTCAGCTCTCCTATGGCAATAGACTCCCTGTATCTGGCCCTTAGAGGTGTTCTCTGTCTCTAGAAGACTTTTAAAGTGACTCCAATACAAATTTCTGAAGGGTATTTTGTCTCGAGAGAACTTTGAATGACCGCTATTGAGTTTTTTGAGTCAAGAAGTCGTTTGAAGAGTCTTCCGTCTCCAGAGGATCTACGAAGTATGTTTTGTATAGAGAGAAGGCTTTAAAAAGTCTCTTGACTTTTGGTCTGTCTATAAAAGACAATAAAGTGGTAATTTACTACAGAAGACTGTCTAATGAAAATTGTTTGACTTCACTCGATCCATTGAAGATCACTTAAAGGTATTTTAACTTTAAAGGATAGATAAATATTTTAAAACAAAATTTCCTGGATTTTCCTTCGATGAACAACTTCTTTTCCCCAAATTTAAAATTTCCCATAGCACCAATATACAACAACAACAACATAATCTTAACCCGTGTACTTACCTTCAATTTGTTTTCCAGCCACACCAGCAGCGGCTGCCTGCAGTGCTGTAGCCGCAAGTGGTGCGGTCGCGGCAGCATAGGCACCGTTGGTCAGTGGATTAAGCGTTGGGGCATACTGTGATGTGAGAGCATCTGCACCAGTCCCTAAATGAAAGGAGAGGCAAAAACAAAAGGAAAAAAATAGAAAAAAAAAAGAACAAAAATAAGAAAAAATCATTTTAAATATTTAATTATTTTAAACATTTAATGTGCGTGTGTGTGTGTGAGAGAGTGTCTGTGTAGAAAAGGGTAAATTACGGACATTATAAAATTCTGAATGTTGAGGAGGGTACAGCGTTCGTAACTTGTTGTAATAATTATTTTGAATATTCCACTGGGTTTTGGATGGGGGGGAGGTATTGAAAGTGTAGCATGGCCAGGAGAAAAGAGAGCAAACAAATTTGCCCTTTCGAGGACATGGAACAAATGGTGAATGCAAGGGACCTTATGTTATGGAGCAACGGACACACACACATATATTCACATGTAGATAACAACTCTTGCAGATAAAAATAATATATTTCAACACTTGGAAAACAAAACAATCACACAAATACATACGCACACACATACACACACACAAAGAGAAAATATAATAATAGACTTATAACAACGTTTAATATTATCCTTGCTAACAAATACTCTAAAAAAGTGAGAGGATTGGGGGTGAGGATTTTGGAGGTAACAACAAAATTTAAATATGTTTAACAAGGACATTCACCAAAGGATTCAATTGTCTATGCCATGGTGTGTGAGTGTGTGTGTTTGTGAAAATGTACAACTTTCGTTGTACAACAATAAATGAATGTTGAATGCATGTTGTTGTTGTTGTTTTTGTTTTGCTTTGCTTTTGTTTTTGTAATTGTCTGGTTTTAATTGTTGCCCCTGTGTGAAGTCCTTTCTAATTATACGAATACAAGTGTGTAATAATTTTAAGCTCTTTCCGTTCGGAGAGGGATTTTTTAGCATAACTACAGATACAAACGAACATACAAACACACACACACACACATATATAGTTCCATAGCCCTGCAATGCTTTGGTTGCTTTTTTGGAGGGAATCTTTATTAAAATACATAAATAACACAAAATATACTGAAAAAAATATTCACACGTTAACATCGAACCCTCGGGGTAAACAACATTTTTTAAATATTTAAAAATCCTCGAAAGTTAGGAAGAGATACATTTGAAATACCCTGCGCCAAAGAGAAAAAAATATTGCAGAAAAAAATATCCATAAAATCGGCCCTTTAGCTCGTCTATGGCAATAGACTCCATAAGGAGTCTGGAGGAGCCTGAGGTCCCCTTCAATGGAAATAGACTCCCTGAGGCCAGCGGCCCTTCAGCTAGTCTATGAAAATAGACTCGGCCTGAAGCCCGAGCTTCAGCTAGTCTATGGCAATAGACTGCCTGAAGCCCGAGCTTCAGCTAGTCTATGGCAATAGACTGCCTGAAGCCCGAGCTTCAGCTAGTCTATGAAAATAGACTGCCTGAAGCCCGAGCTTCAGCTCGTCTATGGAAGTCGACTATGCCTGAAGCCCGAGCTTCAGCTAGTCTATGAAAATAGACTCGGCCTGAAGCCCGAGCTTCAGCTAGTCTATGAAAATAGACTCGGCCTGAAGCCCGAGCTTCAGCTAGTCTATGAAAATAGACTGCGTGAAGCCCGAGCTTCAGCTAGTCTATGAAAATAGACTGCGTGAAGCCCGAGCTTCAGCTAGTCTATGAAAATAGACTGCGTGAAGCCCGAGCTTCAGCTAGTCTATGAAAATAGACTGCGTGAAGCCCGAGCTTCAGCTAGTCTATGAAAATAGACTGCGTGAAGCCCGAGCTTCAGCTAGTCTATGAAAATAGACTGCGTGAAGCCCGAGCTTCAGCTAGTCTATGAAAATAGACTGCGTGAAGCCCAAGCTTCAGCTAGTCTATGGAAATAGACTATGCCTGAAGCCCGAGCTTCAGCTAGTCTATGGAAATAGACTATGCCTGAAGCCCGAGCTTAAGCTAGTCTATGAAAGTAGACTGCCTGAAGCCCGAGCTTCAGCTAGTCTATGAAAGTAGACTGCCTGAAGCCCGAGCTTCAGCTAGTCTATGAAAGTAGACTGCCTGAAGCCCGAGCTTCAGCTAGTCTATGAAAATAGACTATGCCTGAAGGTTGAGCTTCAGGTAGTCTATGAAAGTAGATTGCCTGAAGCCCGAGCTTCAGCTAGTCTATGAAAATAGACTGCCTGAAGCCCGAGCTTCAGCTGGTCTATGGAAATAGACTGTCTGAGGTCCCCTTCAGCATGGCCATGTATATAGACTCCTTAAGGTAGTTTTGCTGGTATTTCTGTCAGTATTTCAATAAAGAGTCTGACTGGCCCTTTATAGATGTAGTTCGTCTATTTAAAAATTATTCTGCTTCATTTAATTCTTACAGGGTGAGATGAAAAAACTGCAACCAATTTCAGACTGCAGTCATTTCTAAACCACTCGTCCGACAGCTGTTAAAATTATTCCAGTGATACCTCATTATATTCTTTACAAGCGTAGAAAAGCATTTTACTGAGAATTTTCCAGAAAAAAATATTTGGGTTGGAATTCAAGCGTAATAGTGTGATCTCTTTATATTTAGCTGGGAAACTACAAGCCGCTATCGTTACAGCACTCCAGCATTTAAACGTGAATAAATCTTTTGTGTCTCGTGCCATCACTCGTTACCGTGAAACTGGTAACGTAGACCGACGTCAAGAAAGTGGACGGAAGAAAACATCAGAAGAAATGGTTTGAAAAGTAAAAAAGCCACTTTATCGAAACCCGCATCGCAGTGGCCGAAAAATGGCTCGTGAGCTGAACATATCGCAATATTCCATTCGGCAAATATTTAAAAATGAGCTCGGGGTGAAGCCATTGAAATTCCAAAAAGTGCAAGAACTTACACCGCAACAAAAAGAAATTGGACTCAAAAGAGCTAAAGAGTTGCTGTCGAATTTGGTTTTCTCCTATGAGAAAATATTCCTTGTTCAGCAGTTGGTAAATAAAATGATCGTGTTTACTTGCCAAAGAGGTCAGCTGAAAATGTGCACCTTCGCTTGGCCACCAGAACTCAAGCGCCGGCCATGGTGACGGTGTGGGCCGCCATAACAGCCGATGGTCGCTCTCCGCTCGTATTAAATGTCCGTGGCATCAGAATAAATGCAGAATATTATCGCGAAAATATTCTGGAGGGTGTATTGAATCTTTGGGCACGCAAACCTTTTGAACGCAGACCTTGGACATTCCAACAGGACTAAGAACCATCCCACTCAGCACGCGCCACCCAAGAATGGTTACAAAATGAGGTTCCTCGCTTCATTTCCAGCGCACAATGACCACCGAAATCTCCGGATGCCAATCCGTTGGACTATTGTGTCTGGAATATTTTGGAAGGCAAGGTTGGCACTATAAAATACCAAGGTGTTGATCACCTGAAGTAAGCGCTTCGCCGGGAATGGGCCAAAATACCGCAGAGTAACATTCAGGCAGCGTGTGACGGTTTCATTGGCCGTTTGAAGTCCATAACTCGTGCCAAAGGTGACCAATTCGTACAAATCTAAAGTTATTCTAAAATTTGTTGCTATTTCCGATCTTTTTTGCTTTCATTCAATAAAATTAAAAAAAAAAATGTAAAAATTATGGCGTTTGACTTTGTTGCGGTTTTTTTTTATCTCTCCCTTTATATGCCACTGTTTCGGCGTATTCATAAACATATGTATTTCACACATATGTATAACATATTATACATACACTTGTGTGAACTTCAAATGTTAAATCATTATGTTTTTTGTGCGAAACCATTGTTTTGTTAACCCTGATTAAAAAAATGGGAAATAAAACGGGCGAAAAGAAATAACACACAATTCATTGCAAAAGTGGCGCCCAATTGCACAAATCGTTCACAAAGAAAATATAATAATGGCATGTTACTCCTTTTTGTTTTGTGTATCCTTTGTTATTGCTGGCTTTTCTATTGTTGTTTTTAATTGGGGTCCTTGAACAAACAAAAATAATGGTGAAATTATAAAAGAAATGGAACTGGGAATGTTCAAGGTTGGACAAAGAGAGATAAAATCTGGTACCCATTAAAAATTGAAGAGTGTTCTTTGTAATTACTTTTAAATAAGTATTTGTAAAAAGAATCGTGAATACTGGTAGGACTAGTATAGCAGGACTACTAGCAGAGTCTGGACCTCTTGTGACTACATAAATCTCTATACAGGGCCTTCAAATATTGTATCTTCCTTTTAATTCTTCAAAAATCAAAGAAACTCGAAGCAGTTAACTTCATTGGCAAATTTTCCTTCCCCTTAGCCAATAAGGGCATGTAATGAAAATCGTGAATACTTCTAGGACTAGCATAGCAGGCAGAGTCTGGACCTCTTTTGACTACAAAAATCCCTACTCTGGACCTGAAAATAGCTTATCTCCCTTTAAATTCTTCAAAAAGCAAAGAACCTCCAAGCAGTTAACTTCATTGGCAAATTTTGCTTCTCCTTAGCCAATAAGGACATGTAATGAAAATCTTGAATACTGGTAGGACAAGCATAGCAGGCAGAGTCTGGACTACAAAAATTCCTACTCTGGACCTGAAAATAGCTTATCTCCCTTTAAAGTCTTCAAAAAGCAATGGACTTCTAAGCAGTTAATTTCATTGACAAATTTTGCTTCCCCTTAGCCAATAAGGACATCCCTCCCTCCTCTCTGTGTGAATATAAAGAAGCCAAACCCCCTTCTGAATATTGATTGTTTTTCATTTTCAGGAATTTGTTGCAATAGCTCCTTTTATACACATATTTTTTGTAACAACGCCATTCGTTTTTTTTCCTACCATTATCACCGGATACGGTTACTGTCGATGGCGTTACTGCATCCATTGTTGTTATTTGAAAATTAAACAAATAACAAACGAACGAAAAAAAATGTTTGCCAGCATATAGTTCTATTGTTCCGTTATGGCCATTTTGTCAAATTGAATAACTTCGATAAGGTATACACTACAGCAGGCATTAAATAAATATCGAGCACAGAGCCACAAATAGTTCACCAAAGCTAGAGCTTCGGAAATGCTCTACTAATAAACAAGTTTAAAAGCAGTAAGTTCGGCCGGGCCGAACTTTGAATACCCTCCACCATTTGGAACAAATTTGGAAATTTTCAAAACATAAAATCCGTTAAAAATTCTGTTAAAATCTTAAAAATACCGAATATAGCCGTTATATTGGTGTCAATACGACTTGGACCTACATAGGCATTGTTTGCCATAAGCCATAATCATATAAAAATTCGAAACTTGAAATAAACGGTGAATAATATGGATAAAATCATCAAAATACCGAATATCGAGAGGTACCGTTATATGGGTGCTCTACGAAGACCTGGACCTGCATGGACAATTTTCTGTCACAAGCTGTAGCATCCATTACGAACTTCAAATATGTAATCTCAAACAATTTCGGTGAGTATTTTACCTAATATCGTCAAAATACCGAATATTGGGAGGTACTGATATGTGGGGCCTATACGAAGACGTGGACCTGCACAGACAATTTTCTGTCACAGGCAATAGTATCTACTACGAACTTTAAATACCACATTTGAAACAATTCCGGTGAATAATGTCGCTAAAATCATCAAAATACCGAATATCGGAAGGTACCGTTATATGGGGGCTATATGAAAACGTGGACCTGCACAGACAATTTTCTGTTATGGGCTGTAGTATTCACTGCGAACTTCAAGTACTAGATTTGAAACAATTCCGGTAAATAATGTCGCTAAAATCATCAAAATACCGAATATCGGAATGTACCGTTATATGGGGGCTATATGAAAACGTGAACCTGCACAGACAATTTTCTGTCATAGGCTGTAGTACTACGAACTTTAAATTCCAGATTTGAAACAACTCCGGTAAATAATGTCGCTAAAATCATCAAAATACCGAATATCCGGAGGTACCGTTATATGGGGCTATATGAAAACGTGGACCTATATGGTCCATTTACGAACTTAACCTGCCTACTGGAAACACAAACATGTATGCAAAATTTTAGCCTTCTATCTCAATTCGTTCGAAAGATAGCGTGACTACCACAGACAGGCGGACAGACATCACTAAATCGACTTAGAATTTTACGCTGATCAAGAATATATACACTTTGTTGGGTCTGACAACAAAGTTAATATACCCTCCATAGTAAGGTGTAAAAACGAATCCCATCCACCGCTTCAGCTGTACGGTATCGCTAGGTTAGTCTCGGCCAAAATCCTTTTTTAATTTCTTTATGATTTTTACCCAATACCGTTAGATACACAAACCAACGTTTGAATATTTTGTCGCATATTGTCCTTTGTTGATTTTACTTGATTTTTAGATGCCTCCTTTTTTTTGTTGTCTAACTCCGTTCGTTTTCAGAATTTCCATTTATTGCATTCCATTCAATGGATATTTTTTGAGAACTCTTCATGGATGTTGTCCTCCGCGTTTCAGGGAAAACAATTTCCATTTGAATATGTTGTCCTGGCTTCCTGTTCTTTGAAAATATCACTTTTTGGTTGGGCACGAACAAAAGCCGCCGTCGTGCATTTGTTTCGAGGTGCAGTCGCTGATGTCGTGTGACAAAAGCGGTAGTAGTTGTTGTTTTTAAATTTAATTTTTTCTTTTTTGTTGTTTTGTGTGAAAATGGTTTATGGCCAGTGAGAAAATATTAAATTCTTTTTCATAGCGTTCCGCCAAAAAAGAAATTAATTGGAAATCAAGGTATGAAAATATTTTCATTGTTGATGGAGGAATTGACAACAAAAAATAAACGTTGACAGACGGTAAAAGTTGTGTGCTTCTGTGGATAGAAGGGCATTTTTAAAGTTTTTCAATAAAAAAAAAAACTTTTAAAGGTCTTCTAAAGACGCAAAAGCTTTTAGAGGTCTTCTATAGAAATAAATGAATTTAAAGTTCTTCTATTGGAGGGTGAACTTTTAAAAGTCCTCTATGGACAAAATAGCTTATATTGAAGGGAAGATATTTTAAATGTCTTCTATGGACCGAAGAGCTTCTATAAACAAAATAGCTCTTAGAAGTCCCCTACTGAAATTATTAACATTTAAAGGTGTTTTATGGGCAAAAGAGCTTTTAATGGTATTTTTATGAAAATATGAGTTTTGTATTGTCTGCTCAAAGTTCTTCCATTGACAGAACGTATTTTAAAGGTCTTTTATTGACAACATAACTTTTTAAATACTTGCAGACGGGGGAAGATATTTCAAACGTCTTTTATGGACAGAAAAGCTTCGGAAGAGTTATATAGACAAAGGAGCTTTATATACCTTTTATAAGCAGAAAAGCTTTTTATTTTCTACTCAAAATTCTTCAATTGACAGAATGTTTTTAAATGTCCCTAATTGACGAAAGAGCGTTTTAAAGACTTGCAGATAGGGGAAGATTTTCCAAACATCTGCTATGGACAGAAAAGCTTCGGAAGAATTATATATACAAAAGAGGTTTATATACCTTCTGTCAAAAAATATTTAAAAGTCTTCTATGAACAGAAGAGCTTTAATATATATTTTATGAAGAAAAAGGATTTTAAAAGTCGAAGATCTTTAAGAGGTCTGTTGTGAACAGAAGATTGCTAAATTATATTCCATGAAGATAAAAGATTTTCTATGTGCAGAGGAGCTTTTAAAGTGTTTTTTATGAAAATATGAACGACGTTAAAGCACAGACAGAAGGTATTTGAAAGATCTTCTTAGAGATCTTAAATGTATTTTTCGGTATTTTTATATTTTAGAAGTTCTAAAAACTGAAAGCCCTTAAACAGTTTTTTTATTGAACAGAATTTGTCTTAAAATTTCTTCTGTGGACAGAAGAGCTTTCCACGGTCCTCTATTGTATAATAGCTTTTAAAAGCATTCCATGGCCAGAAGGGCTTTTTAGAGTATAATTTAGATAGAAGAGCTTTTATATGTCCTCTCTAGAGCAGAGCTTCTAAAGATTCTCTGTGTCTTTTCTGTACTAATTAACTTCTATAACAGATCTCTAAAAAAACTGCTATAAGCAGAAGTTGTCAAGATCCTCTCGGAATAGAAGACCTTTGGAGGAATTCCATGGAAGGAAATCTAGTCGGGAAAAATATATTTTCTATGCACAGAAGACTTTTAAAAATATTTATGTGGAAAGAAGAATTAAATGTCTTCTAGTAATAGAAGACCATTTCAGATTTTTTTTTTAAATAAAGATTTTCCATTGACAGTTAACCGTCTAAGGCTACCCTAAAAAGCCCCATATTCTGTCCATTGAAAGGCTTTGCAAGTTCTTCTGTTTATACAAAAGCTTCTAGAGGTCTAAAGTTTACATGTCATAAAAATATATTATATCCACAGATGTAATAGGCTTTCTGTCCTTAGATCTTAAAAAGAATCTGCTATGAACAGAGCTCTCAAAAGTTTTCAATGGACAGAAAACATTTGGAGATCTCATATGAATAGAAGAGCTTTAAAAGTCAAGATTCTCAAAATGTACTGCGGTCAAAAAAGCTTTATAGACATTATGTGAAGACCAGTTTGAGCATTTCTGTGAACATCTTGAGAACTTTTCAATTGACAAAGCTTTTAAAGCTTTTCTATATTTATTTAATGGACAGAAGACTTTTCATATCAACATGGGAGCTTTAAAAGTCAAGATTTTCAATATCAACTGCCGTCAGAAGAGCTTTTTAATGTTAATGGACAAAAGTTAAAGCTCTTCTATGGAAGAAAACATTTTAAATACCTTATCTAGAAAGAAGACATATTTAAGCTTTTCTTTGAACAGAAGACACGTCAAGCTTTGTAATTGACAGAATAGCTCTTAAAGCTCTTCTATATACAGAAGACCTTTCAAATAAATTGTATGAAGAGAACAAGTTTTAAAGCTCTTCTGTCGGCAGAACACTTTTAAAGTGGTCAGAAAATCTTTTCAAGGCACATTATTGACAAAAGTTAAAGCTCTTCTATGGAAGATTACCTTTTGGTGATCATATATGAAGATAAGAGCTTTTAAATTCCTTTTATGGAAGAAGCCTTTTAAAATTCTTCTAGGAGCAGAAGACCTGTTAAAGCTTGGATAGGGATAATATCTTATCGAGCTTTTCAATATACAGAAAAGCGAAATTTTATGAAGAGAAATAATTTTAAAGCTTTTCTATCGGTAAAATAGGGTTAAAGCCTTTTAAAGTCATTTAAAGCTATTCGATGGAAGAATACCTTTCAAAGCTCTTCTATGGAAGAAGTTTTTTTAAAACTCTTCCTTGGAAGAAACCCATGGACAGAAGACCTGCAACAGATTCAGTAGGAATATAAGACCTTTTCGAGATTTTCAATTGTTCCAAAATTGTTCTTCCAGAAACAGAAGACTTTTTAAAGGAATTTTATGAAGAGACATTTAAAGCTCTTCTATCGGCAGACTACGTTTTAAATCTCTTTTATGTATAGATAAGCTTTAAAGCAATTTTCTGAACAGAATCCTTTTTAAAGACATTTTTTGAACAGATGACCTTCTAAAGACCTTCTACAACTCATCTATAGAAAGAAGACTTTCTAAAGTACTTTTGTGGATAGAAGATCTCTCAACGTTTTTCTGTAGATAGAAAACATTTCAGAGCTTTTTCAATATACTGAATAATGTTGAAGCTCTTATATGAGCAAAAGAGCTTTTTTCGTTGTTCTATGAACAAAATATCTTTAGGAGCTTCCCTATAGATAAAAGTTAATAACAGAAAAGCTTTTACAACTCTTCTATTAGCCGAAAGCCTCTCAAAACAGAAGGTCAATTAAATATTTTCTCTGAATATAATGCCTTTAAAAATATATTAAATGATCTATAATCGAGCTTTTAAAAGTTTCATTTGCCTGAAAAAGCTTTTATAGCTCTTAGGTGAACAAGTATGGATTTAAGAGCTTTCCTATGGACAAAATCCTTTAAATTGTATGTTATGAACAGGAAATCTAAAAAAGCTTTTAAAGGTTTCATTTGGTGGAAACAGCTTTTAAAGCTCTAAGGTGAACAAATATACATTTGAGAATTTCCTTATGGAAAAAATATTTGAATTTTATATAATGAAAATACAAGTTTTAAAGCTTTTCTCTCGGCCAAAGACATATCTGAACAGAGTCTCTCTTCAAAAAAAAAAATTTAAAAGCTCTCCTATAAACATTAAACATCATTACTCGAGTTTTCAAAAAATTTCCTGTGGTCGAAAAAGCTTTTAATAGTCTATTCCATTTTCTGTTTTTATATGTTTTATATTTTTCTCCTTGTTATTTATTTATTTTTTTTTTTCGCTTATGCTCCTGAGAAGCTTCGATATTATTTTCCATTAATTAGAATCGGGTTAAAAGCAAGTAGGGACATTAAGGATTGGTTACTGAGTTAAATGTTTTTTTTTTTTTTTTTGTAATTAATTAGATATTAAAATGCGAGTCCGCCATGCAAGGGATGCAGAGTATAAAAACTAATTACATTAAATCTAAACCAAAAACAGCAACAACAACATATTAACGGTGAAAGACAACACACACACGCATACATACATAAAAATAATTACATGTTTCAAACTTCAAGAAAGTCATTTAGTAAATTGAAATCAATAAAGGGTGGGTAGCAAGGATGTGGGAGGATAGCAATTGCCATATACGTTTAGAAAAAAAAATTAGATAAAAACAGAGAATAAAGAGAAATCAAGGCAATACTTACACAGTGTTGTTCCTGCAGGATTACCGGCAGCAAAATGGGCAGCATATGCTGCAGCTGGAGATGCTGCACTTGCCATGGCAGCCATGGTTGCATGCGGATGATGGGCATGCAATGAGGCATAGTGTTGTTGTTGTTGCAATTGATGCTGTTGTTGTTGGTGTTGTTGTTGCGTTGTTGCCGTTTGATGAGCCAAATGATGTTGACCGGTGGCCGCGTACGACGTAGCCAAATGAATGCCCGAACCAACGCCGACAGCACCACCACCCCCACCACCATGGGGATGGCTAACAGCCGCCGTAAGAGCCTTGCTCGTCGGTACACTGGCATAGCTTCCACCCTGCTGGGAGGCATAGGCCGCCGCCGCCGCATTGTGCTGGGCCGCTGAACCATGATTCATAGAGGCTAAGGCAACCAGATTTTGCATGGATAGGGAAGAGGCCAGTAATCCATTGCTAGGACCAGTGTTGTTGGTGGCTGTGGCGCCTGTTGCTGCTGCTGCAGCGGCGGCGGCGGCTGCTGCGGCAGCATTATTGGCCGATATTGAGGCGGCAGCAGCTGTGGTACTATGATCCGGTGGGAAATTTAGTCCTGATTTGTTATCCAGTTTTTTTTTTTATAGAGTTTTTTATGGGTTTTAAGGAGTTTTGTTTTTGTGTTTTGATGGTATTTAAGGTAATTTGTATTTGTTTTTGTACACATGACCACACAATCAAGTCAATCATAGACATACCAAAAAATGTATTTGAACGAATATAAAAAACATAGAAGAAAACACACACCCAATTGGATTATTTACATTTACGAAAAACAAATTAAATAAATTAAATTTGAAATTAAATAAATGAAAATAAAAAAACATAATAAAAAAAAAATTTCTAGTTGTTCTTGTTGTAATAAATGTAGATTCGAAAGCTAAATGGCAAAAGAGCTTAGATGGTGTTTTTTTGCGGGAAATCTGTAGTTTTTAAATGGAAGAGCTGTGGGGAAATTTAGTATTCTTGGAGTACTCGTGAGACGACGCCTTGGTCGAAAGTTTTTCTTTTTTTTTTTTGAATATAAATATTTTCTTAAAAAAATTAACCTTAGAACAAATTTTTAAAATCGGAAAAAGAAAATTGAAAAAAAAGTCACATACTATGATTTTTAAAAATTTGGAGGGTTTGTGGGATGGATTTTAGTAGATGTGGACCGATATTGGACTACCTAGCCGAAGTCTTATACAAATATTTCATATATAAATGCCGCTAACAAAAAATTACACTGTGTAACCCCAAAAATAATTACAGGGAAAATCCATTTGATTACAAAAGTTGAGCTTTAAATAGAATAGACGTGTATCGGCGTTTAGAAAATTTACATCACACATTTTTTTCGAAAAATTCGGATTAAAATTCCCTGGAATCCATTGATTCTAGATGTATAGCGTGTTCAGCAATATTGCAGATAACAATACGGGGATTATTTCGGTAATAAGTCTTAACCCTCAAGTGAGTCGACAAACAGGATTTTTTTGCCTTTTTTGAAAATATGCTCAAAAACTACCTTTAAACGGGCTCATAGCTGGTCAAAATATTCTACAAAATTATTTGTCATAAAATTCTACTATAGGTCCTAGAATACGTCAAAAATCTAAATCTTACCTAAACGCCAGGAATTCATATATAATAAAAAGCTTTAAGCTTAAAATCGCACTTTATGAGAGTTTATGCATAAATCTCCAACAAAGCATCATTTTTGAAGGATGATGTCAAAGACAAAAATATTCTGAATCAAATTTCATTATAAGTCACTAAAACAAAGATATCTCTATTTTTATTACATATCATTATAATATATGCTACAATATTACCAAAAGAAACCCAAAATATTTCCTAATTTTTTTATCCATTTTTTCTTTGGAACTTTTTTCGAATTGACGCCTGAAAGTGTCATAATTTTTCGTCTTAGGCCGAAAGTGTCAGACACTCGAAATAATTAAAATTAGGTTCATCTTTTATAAGGGCTATACCTAAAGGTGGACCTATCTTGAGAATTTCCTAAAAGTGGACAGATATGACCCATTTGATATTTTTTATGGTATACAGAATCCGATAAAAAACTGCAACAAAAGTCAAATGCCATAATTTTTATATTTTTTTAAGTTTTATTCAATGAAAGCAAAAACGTCGGTATTAGCATCAAATTTTAGAATAAGTTTAGATTTGTTCGAATTGGTCAACTTTGGAACGAATTATGGCCTTCAAATGGCCAATGAAACCGTCACACGCGGCCCGAATGTTGCTAAGCGGTATTTTGGTCCATTCTAGGCGAAGCTCTTGCCCAACCTTGCTTTCCAAAATACTCCAGCCACAAAAGTCCTGGTATCTGGAGATTTTGGTGGCCATTGTGCGCAGGGAATGAAGTGAGGAACCTCATTTTGTAACCATTCTTGGGTGGCGCATGCTGAGTGGTGTTGGAATGTCCAAGGTCTGCGGCCTAAATGTTTGCGTGTCCAAGGCTTTAATACACCCTCCGGAATATTTTCGCGATAATATTCGGCATTTATTTTGATGGCACGGTCGATTAATACGAGCGTAGAGCGCCCATCGGCTCTTATGGTGGCCCACACCATCACCATGGCCGGCGCTTGAGTTCTGGTGGCCAAACGAAGGTACACATCGTCAGCTGACCTCTTTGGCAAGTAAACACTATCATTAGTTCTTTTGATTACAAACTGCTAGACAACGAATGTTTTCTCATCGGAGAAAACCAAATTCAGCAGTTCACAACTTTCGGCCAGTCTAAGCTACGCTTTAGCCCTTTTGAGTCTATTTTCTTTCTGTTGCGGTGTATGTTCTTGCACTTTTTGGAATTTCAATGGCTTTACCCAGGGCTCATTTTTCAATATTTGCCGAATGGAATATTGCGACATTTTCAGCTCAGAAATTCCTAAAATTTTTCTTTGTTGTAGAATTGTGCCTAAACTCACATAAAGTTAACCCTAAAGTTTGTGTTTTAATATTTTTGAATTACAGGCGTTGAAATAAGATTCAAAATTTTAAAGTCTTCTGGTACCTATAGTAGAATTTTATGACAAACAATTTTGTGAAATATTTTGAATTGTTACGTTCCCTTTTAAAATGAGTTTTCAATCATGTTTGGAAAAAAGGACCCCTTTGGTGACTCACTTGAGGGTTAAAATTATTGACCAAACTAAACTTCCTGTAATATTCCTAAGGACACTATATACCACAAATGTAAGGATTCCAAGGAATCTCTCGTTTAAATTACATTTTCAAGTGTATTTTGGAAAAAGGTCCAAAAAGACCACTTTGGTGACTCACTTGAGGGTTAACATTATTGGCCAACTTAAACCTCGTGTTGTTATCTGTAATATTCCTTAAGACACTATATACCTAAAATCAACGGATTCTAGGGAATCTCAATTCGGAAAAAAAAAATCCTAAAAAGTGTGAAAGAGGAGAAAACTACAACTGAAAAATTGAATTTTGTCGCACAGTGTTATCAAGATTATGTTTTGTAGGACTATCTGAGTTACAGACGTGGATTTATAAGATTATTTTTTTAAGGACACAGACGGGGATTTTTGTGATCATAATTTCAAGCACATAATCTTGGTATATAGTTGTAGATTTCTGAAAATTTTTTTGTGAGGCTACTTCCTAAGATTATTTTTCGAAGCATATAGTCGATAATTTTCTAAGCTTGTGATTTGAAGAACTATCACAGCATATACCATAAATATGCATATAGGTGTAGGGTATATATATTCAGCCCCGCCCGACTTTTGTCTCTTTCTTACTGGTTACACCTTTTATATTTATTATTATTATTATTATTATTATTATTATTATTATTATTATTATTATTATTATTATTATTATTATTATTATTATTATTATTATTATTATTATTATTATTATTATTATATTATTATTATTATTATTATTATTATTATTATATTATTATTATTATTATTATTATTATTATTATTATTATTATTATTATTATTATTATTATTATTATTATTATTATTATTATATTATTATTATTATTATTATTATTATTATTATTATTATTATTATTATTATTATTATTATTATTATTATTATTATTATTATTATTATTATTATTATTATTATTATTATTATTATTATTATTATTATTATTATTATTATTATTATTATTATTATTATTATTATTATTATTATTATTATTATTATTATTATTATTATTATTATTATTATTATTATTATTATTATTATTATTATTATTATTATTATTATTATTATTATTATTATTATTATTATTATTATTATTATTATTATTATTATTATTATTATTATTATTATTATTATTATTATTATTATTATTATTATTATTATTATTATTATTATTATTATTGTTATTGTTATCATTATTATTATTATTATTATTATTATTATTATTATTATTATTATTATTATTATTATTATTATTGTTATTGTTATCATTATTATTATTATTATTATTATTATTATTATTATTATTATTATTATTATTAGTATTATTATATTATTATTATTATTATTATTATTATTATAATTATTATTATTATTATATATTATTATTATTATTATTATTATATTATTATTATTATTATTATTATTATTATTATTATATTATTATTATTATTATTATTATTATTATTATTATTATTATTATTATTATTATTATTATTATTATTATTATCATTATTATTATTATTATTATTATTATTATTATTATTATTATTATTATTATTATTATTATTATTATTTCCAATTTTCAACCCCTAAGCTCTTTTACCATTTTAGCTGTAGCAGCAAAAATATATATATAAGTGGCATTGCAAATTCTCTATACATACACTGAAATAAATACAAATAAATCAAAAAAAAGAAAACAACAAATACATACAAGAAAAAAATGATAAACTAAAAAAATAAAAACAAAACTTAAAAAAAGCATACTCTTTTTTCTTTAAAGAAAAATCAACACAAATTAAATCAACAAAACTAGACTTTCTTTAAAAAAAAAAGTGAGAAAAAAAATTAAATAAATAAATGCAAAATGCTGTTAGACAATTTTGAAAAAAAGAGGGCAGAAGAAATAGTTTGAAATTTATTTTATTATTTATTACTGCAAATTAGATGAAACAGTTTAGGATTAGTCCAAATTTAGTTATTTTTTTTTTATTTTTTAATTATTTTTTTTTTAAATTGTTGCATTTGTGATTTAAGCCGAGCATTAAAACAATTAGAAGAAAAATGCGTTCCACACAAAAAAAAAAATGTATGCAATTGCAGTAGATGTTTATATATAAAAAACGCAATAGGAGGTTAGAAAAAGATTTTTTATGATTTAAAATCGTAGGTTGCTGAAAATTATTTAACTTTTGTGAGCTAATTAATTTTTTCTATTATTTTTAATGCAATTTTTTTTTTTTGTTTCAATACAAAAACACAAAGATATATAGAGAGGTAAGAAATATAGGTGAAAAAATACATATTTCGATTTTTTTTCCTGCAACACTCAATCACACATTCACATTGACATTGCAACATAATACGATTTGTGGTTTTGTTGAATATATATTTTTTACGGATCGCTTAATTGGACACATGCTAACAATACAGATATTTATCTAACAAAATAAAAAATATCCACAAAAATCTAGGCAGCATACTTTCGCTTTTTTGTTGTTTTCGTTTCGCTTCCCCAAATGACAATGACATTTAAAATAGATATATGTTTTGGCTATGGATAATAATGTAATTATTTTAAATATTTGTTATTATTTAAAGCAAATGTTTGGTATTTTTTTTAAATAATGGAATTGAGTTTTAAATCCACATCGGGTAAAGACGAACTTTTTTTTTTAAAAAATAATTATTTTAGAGTTATTCATGACTTCACTTTAAAAATGTCACAGCATTTTTAAAACGACAGAGAATGCCATTGCCTAAAGTAGCGGTGCTTGCATGTTTTTTTTTTTTTTTTGTTTTGATAACATAGGACACACGCACATACCCGCATAACATTTTGAATGTCTTGTCCTAAAAAGACTACTTAAATATACTTTGTAATTTATTTAAGCAATTCATGATAACAAAAAAAAATCTCACATTGCTCCGCTTTTTCTTAATATTTTCCTTAAAAACAGAGAAAAATCACACTCAGAATAACTTTCATAGGACCAACAATCATGAATTTTTAAAACATATTTTTTTCCAAAATCCAAAAAAATGGAGATTTTCAAAAAAATATTTTTTCACAGAACCATTCATATTTGGTTTAAAAAACATATTTTCAAAAGACCAATAAAAGTTGATTTTTTTTTCAAAGGAAAAATAAAAGTGGATTTTTTACAATTTCTTTTCAATGAATCAACCATCGATGATTTGTTTTTAAATATTTTTTCAAACGAACAAAAAATGTGGATTTTCAAAACTGTGAAAAGACAAAAAAAAAATGTGGATTTTTTAAATAATATTTTTTAGTTTTTTTTTAAATATTTCTTCAAGGTCAAACAGTTATGGATATTTCACATATATTCTTTTCAAAGTATATTCTAAATATTTTTTTACAATCTACATCGCGATCCGTATCGTGTCTTCAAAAAATAAGAAAAAATAATAAATGAAATAAATTAAATAAAGGACCGACAATCATTTTTTTAAATATATTTTTCAATGACACTGTCATGGATTTAAAATAAATATAATAAAATTTTGACTAACTGAACTTGGATGTTTTAAGAATATTTTTAAAGGATCCACAGTCGTGGAATTGCTGAAATTTTTCGTAAACCGTAAATTTTATACGAATATTTTTGTTATAGAAGTGATTTTTTTATACTTTATTAAAGGGAAAAGAAAAACCACGCTGAGAATTATTTTCCAAAGACAACCACGATTTTCAAAAAAAAAAATCTGATAATTATCAATATTTGATTAATAAAAAAATATATTTTCAAAAGACCAATAATTGTGGATTTTTTCCAAGGAATAATAAATGTGGATTTTTTAATGTTAAAGAAACAAATATAAGACTAACAATTCCGGGATTTTTTTTCGCTCAAGGTCCAACAGTTGCGGATATTTTAGAAATAGTTTTTTAAAGTATATTCCAAAATATATTTTTTACAATGGCGATCAAATGACAACCAATCGTGTCTTCAAAAGAAAAAAAAAACAATTAAGGAATCATCAATCGTGGATTTTTTTCCTAAATATATTTTTCAATGAATTTTTAAAAAATATATTTTCAATAAAATCATAATATAATCGTAGATCTTTACAAATATATATTTTTCAATGAAATAACATTTGAAGGTTATTTAAAAAATATATTTTATATAAAATATATTTTTAATTATAACATTTGAGGATTTTTAAAAAATATTTTTTAAAGACCAAACCGAACAATGAACTTGGATTTTTAAAAGAAATATTTTTTAAAGACCAAACGTACCAATGAACTTGGATTTAAAAAAAAAATAATTTTTTAGATCAAACGGACCAATGGACATGAATTTTTAAAAAGTATCGTGAAGTTTTATTTTTTTTTAAGTACCAACTTGTAGATTTTTATACCCTACAGCACATAGTGGGTATGGGTATTGCGTCATTGTGCATTTGTTTGTAAGAGGGAGAAGGAAGCGAGATAGACCCATAGTTACAATTGAGGATCTTCATAGAATCACTTTCTGAGCCGATTTATGCATGTCAGTCGTGCATGTGAACAAAATGCACGTCGCATTTATTATCCGATTGAGATGAAGTTTTCCAAAAAATGTTTGTTTGACGCATGAACAAACCGTATTGAAATTGGTTTTAATCAGATTTAGCAGATTTAGATATAGCTCAGTCTAGAAGCAACTACATAAAATTTAGTGAAAATCCGTGCAGATATAACTATAGCTCCCATATATATGTTTCATCCGATTTGGTGTTTATGCCCCTTACATGTGTAATAAGCACTTCACAACAATGATATTTGGCACCAGATATCAGATAGAGTCCAGAAATATCTCTGCCAAAATTTATCAAGATCGGTTCAGATTTGAACATAGCTCCCATATATATCTTCAACTGATTTCGGGTGATTTGTGCACCAAATAGCCAATATCTGCCCAAGTCCAGAATTTTGGTATATCCGACCGAATTCAGTCTAAAAGCAGGTACATCAAATTTTGAGAAAATCGAAAATTCAGATATAACTTTAGCTTCCATATATAATTCGTAATATCCATTCGACAACAATGATATTTGGTATCAGATATCTTAAAGAGTTCAGAAATACCTTTGTCAAATTTTATCAAGATCGGCTAGGATTTGAAAATAGGTCATAAATATCCTTAATCCGACTTCAGGTTTACTGTTCAAAGAATGGCTTATATCAGCCCAAATGAATTTCGAGACATACGTTTCCATTTTGTGGAACTCCGATAAATATTTATTAATATAATCCTTCCCATGCACTCCATAGCAATGTTATTTGGTATAAAATATTAAAATGTGTCGTCCATCAAATTTAGTGAAAATCGATTCAGAATTGGATATGTCTCCCATATATTTATTCCCTCTGAAACCAAACTATAACTGCTCTCAATCCAACTGTTGATAGATGGTATGATCTACTCTAAATAAATTCTTTTGTTACGGGAGTTCCACTAAATACACATTGTGGTGTAGGGTATCATATAGTTGGCCCCGTCCGACTTTTGACTTTTCCTTATTGGTTTTAAATATAATTATAACCTCCACCATACTATGAAGGGTATATTAATTTTGTCATTCCGTTTGTAACTCCTCGAAATACTCATGTCAGACCTAACAAAGTATATATATATTCTTGATCAGCGTAAAATTCTAAGACGATTTAGCCATGTCCGTCTGTCTGTCTGTCCGTCTGTCTGTTGTAATCACGCTATCTTTCGAACAAATTGAGATAGAAGGCTAAAATTTTGCACACATGTATATTTTGCCAGTAGGCAGGCTAAGTTCAATGGGTCATGTAGGTCCAAGTTATCATATAGCACCCATATAACGGTACCTCCTGATATTCGGTATTTTGATGATTTTAGCGACATTATTCACCGGATACGTAATGGATACTACATCCTAAGTCAAAAAATGAGCCATGAAAGGCCAACGTCTTCATATAACCCCCATATAACGGTACCCCCCGATATTCGGTATTTTAATGATTTTAGCGGCATTATTTAACGGAATCGTTCCAAATTTGGTATTTGAAATTCGTAATAGATACTGCAGCATAAAACAGAAAATGGGCCATGTAGGTCCACGTCTTCGTGGACCTTCCCATATACCGTACCCCCCGATATTCAGGTTTTTGATGTTTTTAGCGACATTATTGACCGGGATTGTTTCAAATTTCGCATGTGAAGTTCGTAAGGTCCACGTCGTCGTATAGGCATTTGGTATTTTTAAGATTTTAACAGAATTTTTCAGGGATCTTATTTTATTATTATTATTATTATTTTTTTTTTTTTTTTTGTTCCGGCCAAACTTACTGCTTTTTTACTTGTTTTAAATAATTTTCAAAGAATAATAGACAATTTTTTTGAAAATGTTTTTTTAAATATCCTTTGAAAGAAGATCTTTATTTTTTGAACATTTTTTCTTAAAATATTGCAAAGAATAATCGTATGGTTTTTTTTTAATTCTCAAGGGGATACTAATAGATTTATTGAATTATATTTTTATTAAATTTTCTAAAATATTACTTTATAAATCGGGTTTTAAAATTGTTCTCAAAAGAACACCATTGATGGATTTTAGAATAATTTTTCAAATGAGTAATATTTTGGGAACCTTTTGGAATATTTTCTTTAAAGTGATATATTTGCCTAAATAAGATGAATTTTGCCAAATAGTCCGAATTTAGACTAGGATATTTGATATGCTGGATCAAATTTACTGAAAATCGCTTCAAATATAGCTATAGCCCCCTTATATATTCTTCGTTCGATTTGATATTTAAGACCCATACATCAAACTTCATAAAAATGTTAATCGGTACACGATATATAAAATAATTTAGGAATACTTCTGCTAAATTTTGTCGAAATTCTAATTATGCATGGCAGGCCTTTAGGGTATGATAAAGTCGGCTCTTACCACTTTTTTTTTCTTTTTTTTACTATTTTACTTATTAAGAATAATTCAACCTCCATGTACCACGCTAATTTTCAGTTTATGATTTTACATTGTCTTAAATTAACAAAGGGCCTCTTCGAAATGTAAGTACCCGCAGTAAACTTTATGTGCATCAAAAACAACAATGGTTTGTTCTTTTCTCCAACCATCCTTGTTCCCCACTTTCTTAAGAATCTCATTCCTTGTGCAAGTTATTTTGTAAAGGAACTAAAGTTATGTTGTTTGTTTTTCTTTTTCTTTGTTTCTGGATGCAGTGGATTTTTTTAATGTCGGTAAACTGGTCCAGGATGAAGGTAAAAACTCTTAAAGTTATTTTATTGACAAAGTTTTTTTGTTCGCCGAAATAAGTTGATGAATTAATTTTGTAATTTGCCGTTAAAATGTCAGCAGAAGTACTTGTACTTGGAATTTTGACTATACGGGCGTGGGTGGTGTGAATGTCTACCTTCCCTGGGAGAGAATCTATTTATGTAGATATTTATATTTTTGGAATAAGTAGCGGTATAAATTATTTCTTTTGGCAATGACATAACCACCCCCTAAGTTGACCAATACCCCCCTTTCATTGGTCCTGCCTTTGAGTACAATTTTCTTTTGAAAAAAAAAAAAAACTTTCAATTTCCTTTGATTTTTCCTTTTTTTCCACTTTGATTTCTTCAAACAAGTCATATTAAATGCCACATTTTGAGAATCGTTTTCACTGAAGAGCACTTCATTGCTTTTAAGTTATGTTTTTGATCTTCGCCCCTATCTTCCATCTCAACTAAATGGCACACTTTTTTTAATAGAGTAAAAGTGAAATGAAGAGCAACAATATTAAATACATGTCCTTTGACACACATACCTACACGCACGTGGATGTACGTGGACGTGTGCGTTTGTGTGTCTTTGTTTGCATTTATTTGATGATATTGTTTTCTCCTGTCGTTTATTTTTTTTTTTTTTCAAATAGCCAGCCACGTGTAGCGACTTACAGATGACAACAAGAGTGGTTTTCATCCTTCGCCAGACATCAAAGCATACACCAACATTAGAGATAGTAGAATGACAAAAAACAACAACAACAAACCAAAACAACAACAAATACCACATGACAAATGATTATTTTCTTTTGCCGTCTGACTTTTTCAAGAGTGTTTGAACTAAAGATGGAAAGCGTAAATGTACATTAAACTGATGAAATGCGACTATAAATTGTCAAAGGATATCGCGGCCAAAGAAAGGACAATTGCGGTCTTTGGTTTGAATTTAATTGTAAAATATAATTATTTTAAGGGTAAACTAAACGAACTGGTTTATTATCAAAATACCGAATATCTGAGGTTATAGTTATATGTTCGCTATGGGAAAAAGTGGACCTTAATATTCAATGTTCTGCCTGAAAGCTGGAACCCATTATGAACTACAACTACCAACTTTTAGACAAATCCGGAGAAAATTCTGGCAAAAAACATCAAAATACTGAATATCCGGAGATGCCATTATGTGGAGGTATACGAAAACGTGGACCTATACATACTATGTTCCGCTACAGAAGCTAGAGCCCATTACGAACTACAACTACCAATTTTTGGACAAATCCGGGAAAAAATGTGATGTACCGTTTTATGGGGCTATACAAAAAGTACAATGTTCCGCCACCGGAGCTGGAACCGATCTATAAATTCAATTTTTAGACAAATACGTGGAAAAATGTGACAAAAATCATGAAAATCCCGAATATCAAGATGTTACGTTATATGTGGGGCACAATGTTCCGCCACCGGTGCTAGAACTCATTACGATCTACAAATTCAAATTTTAGACAAATCCATGGAAAAATGTGGCGAAAATCATGAAAATACCGAATATCAAGATGTAATGTTATATGTTGGCTATACAATAGCCATCGGAGCTAGAACCCATTGTGACCTAAAAATACAATTTTTTGGACAAATCCGTGGGAAAATGTGGCAAAAAATCACCAAAGTGCTGAATATCGGGAGGTATCGTTTATGAGAGCTATACCAAAACGTAGACCTATATATATACAATGTTCCGTCACCGGAGCCAGAGTCCATTGCGAACTATAAATATCAATTTTTTTAGACAAAAACTCTGAAATTAGGGATGAGAATCACTGATAGCGTGCAGGAGAGATGTACCAATGGTTTTGTGGAAATTCGAACTTATATAAAAGTTAAGAAAAGTTCTAAAATGGTGCTATACTTTTAAAATAGTACCATTTGTTGTTATATGAACAGATAGGGATAAAAACTTGAAATTTGATATGAGAATCAAGTTTGGAAAGTAAGTTGGAAGGTGGTTTTGGATATGTACTAAATGGTACTCAATTTGGAAGAGTGTGGTTAAGGGTGAACGGATGAAGCTGGCATTTTGATATTGGGCGAACAGGTAGTGCTAGAAATCTGAAATTTGGTATTAGGGTTGATGTTCATGTGTAGCCTGGACATATGGAGGTGGTTTCACACATGTGTACTACAATTGTACGAAAAGTGCCGAATTGTACAAGATTTTGTATTTAGTGAAGAGAAATAAATACTTTACGCTAACGAATAGCGGGCACTTGCTAGTTATATATAAACAAGTAAAAACCCCGTTATGTTTAGCGGGGTCGAACTTTTGATACCCTCCACTACTAGGAAAAAAATATTATAACCTCAGCCATATGACTAGAGAGGGTATATATCATTTGATACAGCCAAAACGTACATAGAAACAACGGGTTTACACTCTAGGTCTCTTTGGACCAAACCGTTTCAGAACATTTGGAGTCGATCTAGCGATGTCCGTCCGTCTGTCTGGCTGGTGCGCACGATAACTCTCGAAGGGAGTATCCGATTTAGTCTAGCCATCAGAATATTATTGTTAAACTTAGATCGAGTTCGGAGGTGGGCAATACCAATTATGGTATGTCAACAATTTCAAAGAAAATAACTTACTTAAGAGAGAGTATAATCCGATTTTGCCCCAACTATGCAAATTCTAATATTTGCATCAGTGCTAGGTCAGGAGCGAAAAGGAACAATATCGATCCACTCTACTAAATACCTCCCACACAAAGGATCAAACCTATTGAATAAATATAACTCTTATAAAATGTGATATATGAGTCCGATTATCTCCAAATTACACATATCACAATATTTTTATTGACTCAAGGTCTGGTGTGAAGATGGAATATCTCTTTCCACTTCTTCTGGTACCTGTTCCAAAAAGGGGTCAACATTTTGAATTTCTATGAAGCTCGTAAAACGCGAAATAGGCATCCGATTATCTTCAAATTCCACATATCTCAATAATTCTACCAACACAAGATCTTCTGTGAAGATGGGATGTATCGGTCCACTCCTTCTGGTACTTTTCCCTCAAAGGGTCAACATATTAAATATCCATGAAACTCCTAAAACGCAAAATAAACATTTGATTCCCTTCAAATTTCACGCATATCAATATTTCCATCAACACAAGGTCTGTTATAATGATGGTAGACATTTCTTCTGGTACCTCCCCCACAAAGCGCCAGCATTTTGATAACCAAACCGATAAAAAAAAAATAAATAAAATAAATAAGCATCCGGTTCTTTTCATATTACACACATCCCATTATTTCTGTTAACACAAGATCTGCTGTAAAGTTGGAATGTATCGGTCCACTCCTTCTGGTAACTGCCCCACAAAGGGTCAACATTTTGACCCATGAAGCTTGTAAAACGCGAAAGCATCTGATTATCTTTAAACTTCACACATCTCAATTTTTCTACTAACAAAAGATCTTCTATGGAGATGGGATATATCGGTCCATTCCTTCTGGTACCTCCTCCACATAGTGTCAAAATTTCCACGAAGCTCATAAAACACGATATTAACATCCAATTCTATTCAGACTTGTTTTGCATCTCAATATTTCCATCAACACAAGATCTGTTATAAAGATTGTAGAGATCGGACCATTTCTTCTGGTACCTCCCCCACATAGGGCTCAAGATTTTTAAAAACAAAATGCTCCAAGAAAGCGAAATAAGCATCAATTTTTTTTTTCAAATTTTACATATACAAACATTTTTGCCAACACAAGATCTGCTGTAAATGATATATATGTCTGATATATGTCTGCGAACCCCTTCTAGTACTTCACCCACGAAGGGTCGCAATTTTTAATATTTTTTCTTTACAACTTGCTATATCTCAATATTTCTCTCAACCAGAAACCTAAGATGAATATGGAATTTATGATTTCGCATAAAATTGGATATAAATGTCTAATTTTCTTCAACAATTTTCCCCATATCAATATTTTTAAAATAATTTATTTAACTATATCTGGCGCCTCAGGCACATTTTAACATTTTCTAGAAATTATCACATATCTCATATAAAGTCCAAACCTGGCACGTCGCAATATTTATATCATATTTATATAGGACCAATACGACGAAATGGACAATATTGCCCATTTCCTTCGGAACCTACTCCTTAGAGGGTCAAAAATTTGAATAATCACAACAGAAGTCAAAACATATTTTAATAATCGAACATTGACTGTAGAGATAAATTTATCGACAAAACCGACTGATACCTTTTAACTTTTTTTTTAAATAATATTCATTTTTAAGTTAATTTTTATTTTCTGCTTAAACCATTGTCTAAAAATTAACACTTTAAAATATTAATTTATTCTGTCATAAAAGTGTCAATGTTTAAACTAAAATTTATGCATTTAATTTAATCAAAATGAGATAACATTGATTCATTAGTTACAACAACACCCCAACATGGTCCAACATCTGATATGTAGGTTGGCATATCGTCTTTATGTTGAAATGAATTCATATTAACTTGTTATCAAACTAAAACACAAAGCTAATAAATTTCTTATTAAATAAATTTTGTATTCGAGGTTAAAAATAGACTGTCGTTGCTACTTTTTTATTTGTTTGCAAATCACCCTTTGCCTTTGAAAGAAAAATGAAATAAATCACTTCTTTAACTAATGTTATTTTTTTTAACCCCCGTTCAGAGTTCAACTGTATTCCCTTCTTCACTTATCCGCACATCTAACCACACTTCTACTGTTAAATTATCTCCCAGATAAAATAATGTTATCTCATTCGCTGTTAGAACTCTCTGTGCAACCTCTTT
The DNA here is from genome assembly GCF_030504385.1 of Musca domestica. Lineage (NCBI taxonomy): Eukaryota > Metazoa > Arthropoda > Insecta > Diptera > Muscidae > Musca > Musca domestica. The sequence continues at coordinate 1,456,129 of NW_026712299.1, read as the reverse complement.
CATTTATATGTCTCTGTTAGTGTTACACTCGCATGAATTCATTGGTTTCATTGTTGTTGTTGTTATTATTATCATTGTTTGAATATTCTCTTTGTACTATAAATAGCCCAACTCATTTTAAGCAACCGTAACGAGAACAAAATGTTCTATAGTGTGGAGTTCTGTGTGTGCTATGTGATTGGTTGATTGTGTGCCCAAGTGTATCTGTGTTGTTTGCCAAAAGAGGAGTACATGCCTCCGTGGCGCAATTGGCTAGCGCGTTCGGCTGTTAACCGAAAGGTTGGTGGTTCGAGCCCACCCGGGGGCGCAATTATTTTTTTATTTCATATTATTTAGAATTTTTAATATTTTTTTATTTTAGTTAATATTTTAACGTAGTGAAATTATTCTCAAATAAAAATTTGATTAATAAAATAATATTATCCATTAAAAAAAAATTAAATCTAATTAAGCTCCAATTAAAAACAAGTAAGCAAAGGCTACAGTCGAGCGGGGCCGACCGTTGAATACCCTACAACACTATAATAAACGATACAGTTTATATAGGCGAGAAACTCGAAAGAATTCCACAAGATATTGTGACAAATAATAAAGGAAAACCATCAGGTTTCATTCTCTAATTTTCGAATAATAGCAACTTAAACTAATTTGCTCGTTTCCAATTTATTGGTAGATATTGCACGTAAATGGTCTTCCTAGATCTGGAACCAATATTTCCCAAAGACCTATAATCCCTCAGACGTGGCAAAAGATTAACATTTATTATTGGTTTTTGGCTGAAACGCAACGAAATCAGCGTTAACGAAATAGTCAGAAGTGCGTCTTTCCTGTATTTGTGAATTCTCCAAAAAGTCACCGGAATGGACATTTTCGTATTTTGTCTACAAAAGTTGGCAAACTATTTCACACATTGAATATTTTTGGGATGGCCATCCAAAACTGTTTGGCTTTTGCAATGTCCGGTAACCCCCATTCAAATGTGCGTGAGGACTGGGAGATAATTACGACCTGTTGACAAATTTTGCAGTTTTTTGGTCCATTCCAACCCCTAAATATATGGCGATCATCTCCAAACAGAGTAGACGTCTATTCTGACCCTCATCTTTTCCCCATGCAAAACTTCGTAAGGATCGGGCCATAAATGCGATCTGTATATGATATCCTGATATCCTAACTACTTAGTTTTGTTAGCTGTAGAAATATTAACAAATGTTTAATTAAAAATGAAAATATGCCAAAAATATGACAAAATTGAAAAAATATGAGAAAATGTTACAAAATCAATATTTTCATCTATAGAGAGATATTTTTATGCGATTTTTTTAGACGTTTTTTCTTTCCTGCCAAGAGGCCATTCTGAATTAATGAGAACTGTCGAAATCAATTCAGCCGTTCCCGACATATAAGAGATCTTTCAAGCATATCCTCTTTGATAGACATATATATCGCACATATTTTGCTATATATCCGATTTGTTGGATGTAAACATCAATGTAAAGATCAGAAGTAGCCTTGTCATGGCTTTGTGATTTAGCCGGGATTTCTAATATTCGCGGTTTAATGAAAAATTTTGCATTTTTTCAAAACAAAAGATATGGTCTATTTTACCCGCTAAATATTATCCGATGACCACCCAAATTGGTAGGCTTCTTCCCTGCCCTAAACTCAAGCTACATGCGAAATTCCGCGTTGATTGGTCTAAAATTGCGACCTGTATAGCTACTGCAAAATCCGACATTTTTTCAGTATTTGGTCCATTTCAACCCCTAAACATTTGGCGATCATCTCCAAAAGAAATAGGGTTCTATTCTGACCTCAACCCCACCTACATTCTAAATTTCGTGAAGATCGGGCCATAATTGCGACCTGTAGAGTGATTACAAATTAACATTATGAAGATTTCAAAATATCAAAAATATTCCTATATAGAAGAATTTCTGCCGGATAACAGCTAATTCTGTTGGAATATGCCTCATACATTTTTAAAACAGCTAATATGCTAATGCATCAGGCATTAGACCTTCCATATAGTAAAGGCAATCGGAAAAATTCACAGCAAAATTTTCAATGTAGATACTTAGAACTCCAAGTTTCAAGTCCTATCTTCAAAATTACAATCTCTATGAAAGAAAAACCTCTGATGAGAATTTTCAGGTGTTAAAATCGGATTGACAAAATTATTTTATATTCCATATTAAGTTATAAGCCTTTGAAATACCATTTGAAATTCGAAATAATTTTTAGTTAATAAGATGTTTCCTTGGTTCCATTTCTTCCGTTCCGTTCTTACACTACCACCTATTTCATATGTTGATGAATACAGATAATCCACATGGGTACCTACACAGTATTCTATTCATTAGCATAATGAATTGCTTCCTACATGTGGGTCACTGAAACCAGTTTTGATTTGTTGTTTGTTCTGTTCGGTTGATGTTGACCGCAATGTTAGTTAATACATTCTGTTGAGAATAACATACGCACAGAGATGTATAGCATGAAAAGGTCAGTGTTTGGCAATTATGTGTTTCACACTAATGGCACAGTGGGTAAATTGCCTCCGTGGCGCAATTGGCTAGCGCGTTCGGCTGTTAACCGAAAGGTTGGTGGTTCGAGCCCACCCGGGGGCGATGTGATTTTTTTTTGCAAATGTATTTATTAAAATATTTTGAAATATGCACATACATTTAATTTTTTTCCAATGATGACAACCAGGTATGTACACAGGAATGTCGTTCAAAACTGGAAAAAACTTTAATTTTCCAAACAAAAAGTGCAAAAAAATGTCTGAATAGTAACCATTTCCTGCTTTTACCATGGTTAAATATATGAGGACAAATTGAAAATGTTAAGGGATAAAAATATAAAGGAAAATGTATACTGCACAGTGGTCGTCTTGCCTCCGTGGCGCAATTGGCTAGCGCGTTCGGCTGTTAACCGAAAGGTTGGTGGTTCGAGCCCACCCGGGGGCGAAACATTTTTTTTTGTATTATTCGTTATTTCCATGTTTCTAAAATATTTATTATCATTACTTCGAAATGACTTTGCAAGCTGATATTGGTTGTTAACGATGTTTCAACTAAAATATATCCAAAAGTTTCTATAAAGAGGTTTGACTAGTCCTAGTATGGAATTTGGGATATTAGGACGAATTTCTAATTGATAACTAGGGTAAGTGTACCATTAGTCGGCACTTTTAGGATTTTCGCGTTTTCAATCGTTCACCATTCTGAGTGGAACTTTTCAATTATTAAAAAGTTCATTTATTCAGATTCGAAATTTTGTATAGTTTTTGCAATAATAAATAAAGTTTTAATAACTTTTTTTTTATTAAGGATAATTAATAAAAATAAAAAAAAAAAATTTATTAAAATATTATGACAACCTTTAATTTTTGTTAGAATAAATCATCTTTTCTTAGCGAAATTATTAAAAGGTCGCTACCAAAATATTTGAAGTAAACAAAAATGTTTACATTTAGTTATAATTGTTTCATTAATTCGAGCTTAAAAATAAAAAGTGCCGACTATTGGGAAATGCCGAACTTAAGCACACTTACCCTATATAAGATCAATATTTATTAAAATATTCCCACCTATATATTATAGTAATTTAATACAGCGAAAATCTGGCAATGTTATTTTATTTCATGAATGGTCATAAATAAGTACATATATATGTAACCATAAATATGCCCTCATATTTAGTAGGTATTATGAATATTTTTCTTTTTATATGACTTTCGCTTTATCTCTTCTTTCAATCCATTTGTCAGCAATAATTGTTGTAATCTGAAACTTGAGATTGATGATTTGCTAAATTTTTGCAAACATATGAAGCTAGCACAATGTGAAGAATGAACTTTGTCACAATGAATGGCATGCCTCCGTGGCGCAATTGGCTAGCGCGTTCGGCTGTTAACCGAAAGGTTGGTGGTTCGAGCCCACCCGGGGGCGATAATTTTTTTTCTTTAATTTATTTTGTAAAAATATTTTATTTAATAATTATATTTTCTGATTAATAAATTACCAACATTTTTGTCCTGCAGATTTTATGGAAGGATATTTCTTATTTTTAAAAAAGTCAATGTAATATGCTATTTAAATGGAAGAGTTTAAGCACAGTGGTTGCAATCGCCTCCGTGGCGCAATTGGCTAGCGCGTTCGGCTGTTAACCGAAAGGTTGGTGGTTCGAGCCCACCCGGGGGCGGTAAAATTTTGGAAATTTATGGGACCATTGGGATTCTGAGGATAAACTGCAATGAAGGAGATATATTGATCTGTGGGGTGTGACTCACACTTTCCACCATTGACCTTCATCACGACAATTCCACCCAGTCGATCATAAGGTCAATTCTTATCAGATGCAAGCAGTCGTCATCATCATTGCGTTACTTCAGCGACAATGCAGAGTTGATTCGAAAAGTGTCAACAAATTTATACTGAGCCAGCCTTCCAGGAGAAATAAATTGTTGGCAGGCATCTCTAACCTTCTGAGGCCCCATTTTTACGCAAAATATATTAAGAACTTAAATTACAACATTTAATAATTCAGTATAGAAATTTTAAATATTTTATTTTTTTTTTTTTTTGCAAAATTGTATTGTACTTATTTTCACATTCACCTATGATGACACTGTGGTTACATTGCCTCCGTGGCGCAATTGGCTAGCGCGTTCGGCTGTTAACCGAAAGGTTGGTGGTTCGAGCCCACCCGGGGGCGATAAAATTTTTAGTATTTGAATGAAGGAGATATGAGATTTGTGGTGATTTTACCACTCCCATTCATCATCATCAATTCTTTGGAAGTTTGAACTCCACTTGAACAGGAATTTTAAAGATTTTTTTAGAGGCACTCATATGGATGTTGCCTCAGTGAAGACCGATCAGAGTTGATACGAAAAAATGTTAACAAATGAAATTTTTCCCTGAACATTATATCCCAAAAATTTATTTTAAATTTAGATCTAATGGCACAGTGGTCACATTGCCTCCGTGGCGCAATTAGCTAGCGCGTTCGGCTGTTAACCGAAAGGTTGGTGGTTCGAGCCCACCCGGGGGCGGTATCTTTTTTTACTTACGAGTAAATTTACTTAGAAGCTAGATTTTTTTTAATTAAGGACAAATAAATAAATGGAAAACATTTTTGTCCTGCAGATTTTATAGAAGGATATTTCTTATATTTAGAAAAAAATCAATGATAATATGCTACTTAAATGAAAGTTTTTGTGCACAGTGGTCGCAATTGCCTCCGTGGCGCAATTGGCTAGCGCGTTCGGCTGTTAACCGAAAGGTTGGTGGTTCGAGCCCACCCGGGGGCGAGTTATTATTTTTTTATGTTTCTCGTTGATTTGTTCACAGAGGTAAGTCAGGTTGAAGAAATTGGAAAATGCAACTCTGGAGGTGGTACTTTCTACTTCAGATGATGTATTAATATCGAATGCAACGATTTAATATTTTATATGAGGCTTGTGGTAAAAATGAGATTATAATTATTTTTATTTTTTTTTTTAATTTTAAATTTCTTAAATAATTGAGAAACTTTTCTAACATAAATGTTTTAAAAATACATTTTTATAGCTAATGAATTATAATTATAATAATTTTCTTATTGAATTATGAAACTTGTATTTATGAAGCTGTCATGATTTACCTTGTTGTAATTCTACAAACTATTACAAATATATAGCAGTGGATAATATGGCAGCATATTTTTGTTGAAAAATGTATTAAAAGGCATCTTTGTTGTGGTCCAGTCTTTGTAGTTGCCCTCTGCTTAATTCATAAAAATTAATGGCCCCAATGGGTTATATAATCTTTGTGACATAGTTATCTAGCGAGCCCATCCGAGGGCAATGTAACGTTTTATTTTGATTAAAAACAGTTGCAATTCAACAGATAAGTTTTGGATACCATTTCATTCCACCCCAATATTAATACCAGCCATTTTGTATTTATAATTGACGTTGTACACGGTGGAGTCTTATGGCCTCCGTGGCGCAATTGGCTAGCGCGTTCGGCTGTTAACCGAAAGGTTGGTGGTTCGAGCCCACCCGGGGGCGATAACTTTTTTGTATCAATTTTTTTAAATATGACATTGTAATCATCTCATATTAGTTAATATATAAAGTGAAAATTACCTAAGTATAGATGTAGTCCCCAAATTATTGGCATATTTAGGATTCTCGAATGAATTAGACTGTAATTTGTTAAGATATTCGTAGAAACTGAAACAGAAGGGCACTTTAGACCTGGGCATTATTATAATGTGGACATATAACGCTAAGTGTTTGCAAGGAGAGTTTCTAATAATTGAGAACCCCAAAATTTGAATAAATTAGTTAGAAAAATAGTGAAATCGGGGTTATCCGTACATGGGTGCTAAACGAAAATATGTAACTATGTAATATAGTTTTTATAACATTGATTCTTCATAATAAAAATGAGTCTTTGAAACCTCCTTAAGTCTTGCTAAATACCTATAGAGCAAATAATGACTTCTATTTGAGTAGGCTTAAAGTCTCAAAAAAAAAAAAAAAAAGATACAAGCACACATACACACAACACGTATCCGTATTTACGTACTATGTCTATATCTTTGCCAATCCACTTTGAATTTAGGCTTGATTTTGGAGTACTCGCAGTGCTAAAATTTATTGAAATCCTTTAAAATGTATTGTTAATTCTGCAGTGCGTTATTACATTTGACATATGAATGTACACATATGTCAACCCCGGTCTTCATATGCCAGTATAATCGCACAGTGGTCAAATAGCCTCCGTGGCGCAATTGGCTAGCGCGTTCGGCTGTTAACCGAAAGGTTGGTGGTTCGAGCCCACCCGGGGGCGGCAGTTTTTTATTTAAATGTATATTTTTTAGATTTGAATAAATAATTTAGTTTTTTTTGTGTGTTAATCCGGTAAAATTCTAAATAATGTCATAATTTTAAAAATTGGAAAATATGTATGTTTGACATAATTTCAACTCAACTTTTGTTTTATAAGACAAAAATAATAAATTAAAAGATATTCAGTCGTTGATGGCTCCTGATGATTATTTGTTTTATTTTTGCATTCATGACATAAACATATTCCCTATATTTTTAATAATGAAATAAAAATATTATTTTTTAAGATGAATGCGGAAGAAAAACACCATTCCAAATGTGCTTTTAAAATTTTCAATTTAATTTTCATATTTTAATTTTATATATTTTTATATTTTATTTATAATATTTTAATAATGGAATAATTTCCAATAAACATTTTTTAAGAATTTTTAAATGTAATAATATTTAATTCATGGTAAAATTAAGAAGGTAAAGTTATTTCAAATACGACTATCCATCTCGGTATTTTCTGTAATTAACCTTGTCAAATTTCACTGGATAAAAAATAGGTTTCCCATTTCTGATTTCTGTGCATACAATGGATTTATAAATATAAATTTTTGAAAAAATTGTAAACATATGATGGCATGTCTTTACCTTCTTAATTCTACCATCGTATAATTAATTATAAAGAAATTTTCTATGATTTTTTTTCTTTAATATCATGCTAATTATTAAACACTTTTATATTTTGTTTTTATTTTTTACCAAACATTTGCTTTAAATATCTTACATTATTATTCGAAACATACAAAACATATCTGAAATATAAGAATTCTGCTAATTTTCCTTTTGAGAGACATAAATGCATTTGCAAAACAACAAAAACTGAACAAACAAAAAAACATTTTGCATACAATCAATACGGAAAAGATAATATTAAATGCAACAAAACAAGAAATAAATTTTATAGAAAATGTGAGGGGGAGATTTTTCAAAAGAAAAAAATTGACAAAACAATAGAAGTGGGAGAAATGTGGATAGAGGGCGTTGTAATATTAATATGGTAAAAAAGGGATACATTACAGGACACGAAATTTAAAAGATTATGAGAGGTATATACAATTTTTTTTGCAAGAATTCAAGAAAAGCTCTAATTGCGGATATTTACCTAAATATATTTTTGTTTTAAATATTTTTTCAAAGACTTTTAGAGCTTTAATTTTGGATATTCATGTCCAAGGACTGTCAGAGCTTTAATCGTGAACCTCTAAATATATATTTTTAAGAAATACTAATGTAATAATCTTGCTTCCTTTAATAAATTTTATTCAATAATTTTTAATAGCTTCTTTTGTGGAATTTTTAAGAAATATTTTTTTTCCTGGGGAAACCAAAACAATATTTGTGGATTTTTAAAAATATATTTTCAGGGAAGTTCAAGATTTAAATCTGGAATTCCTTAATCAATGTATTGTTTAGGATTTTCAGAGATATTATTTCCAAGGACACTCAGTGCAATAATCACCACTTTTTTTAAGAAAATATTTTGAAGAAATCAATTTAACAATTTTTATTCTAAAAATAAATATTTTCAATTATTCACAGAGCTTTTATTGTGGATAATCTAAGAAAATATTTCAAGGACTCTAAACGCTTTGACCGTATTTTTTGAGATTATGTGTTCAACGGTTCTCAGAGCTACAATCATACATTAAAAATATTTTAGGACTTTTAATAACCGTGAATTTCAAAAAAAATATATATTTTTTTAGGGAATGTCAAAGCTGTAATAAGAAAACATTTCCAAGGAGGCTCAGAGCTAAAATATTGTTTTTTAATAAAATAGTATTATAGTGGATTTTTTTAAGGAAATATTTCTAAGGATTCTCGGGAAATATTTTCAAGATCTCTAAGGTTAAGCTGTAATCGGGGATTTTTGAATAAAAAAATTTCAAGAGCTTTCAAGGCTGTAATAGGAGATTATAAAAGAATATATATTCAAGAGTTCTTAGGGCTATAATATGGATATAAGAGACTTTCAAAACCATAATTGTGGATTTAAAAAAAATATTTTGAAGTAATATCAGGTCTATAACCGTGGATTTGAAAAATTATATATATTTAAGGTCGCTGAGGTATAATTGTGTATTTTTTAAGTAAATTATCTCTCAGACCTTATTTTCAAGGATCCTGATTGCTGTTTTTTTCAACCTCCATCCGAGCTTCAAAAACGTTCTAAATTTTCAATTCAAATTCAAATTTTAAAGAGTGTTTTTTTTTTTCAAGGACTATCTAAGCTTTATTCGTTGATTTTCAGAGTAATCTTTAAAGATTATTTTTAGTAACATTTTTAAGGCTCTCAGAGCTCAAGAGTGGATTTATAAGAATATTTTTCATTCGGAATTTTTTTTTCAATTTTGGATTTTCTAAATATTTTTTTCTTGTCGTGGTTTTTTGTTGAAATAGTTGCTAAATATTACTACAGACGGACTGTGGAATTTTCCACAAATCATTTGTTTGGTACAAGGATGAATCCTTATTGAAATTGATGATAATGGGTAAAAATTTAGGTATATCTTCGTCCGGCTTGACTTTTATAGTTCACTAAATGCGTAATATTCGTCCAACTAGGATGGAAGCTGGAACATGCGCACAAATTGGGTTTAGAAGCAAAATTTTGTGGAAATCGTGCTTCAGATATTGCTATAGCTCCCGTATTCGTAATATGCATTCCACAACAATGATATTTGGTACCAGATACCCATATAACTTAGAAATACTTCTGCCAAATTTTATGGAGATCGGTTCAGATTGGGATATAGCTCTCATATATATCTTCGCCCGATTTAAATTGACCGCCATATATGGAAAATTCGTCCGAATAGAAGCAAGTGCTTCAAATTTGGTTAAAATCGGTTCAGATATTGCTATAGCTCCCATATATACGATTCGGTGTGTAAGTCCCTCACCTTCGCAATATGCACACCAAAACAGTGATATTTGGTACCAGATATTTCATACAGCTCAGAAATACTTCCGGCAAATTTTAGCGAAATCAGCTCAGATTTGGTTATAGCTCCCATATATATCTTCGACCGATTTCACATTTATTGTGCGCCAGATAGTCAAAATCAATCCAAATGAAGTGAATTTCGGCACTTCCAACCGAATTCTGTCTAGAAGCAAATGCTTCAAAATTTGTTGAACTCGGATCAGATATAGCTATAGCTCCCATACAAATGTTTCATTCCATTTTGGTGTTCGATTCGCTCATATTCTTTATATGCACTCCACAACAATGATTGTTGGTTCCAGATATCAGACATGTCACAGAAATAACTCTCTTAAATTTTCTAAAGATCAGTTCAGATGTGGATATACCTCCCAAATATATATCCGTCCGATTTCAATTTAAATAAAAAAGTTAATTGATTGGAATGATCCACTTCATATAAATTCCCAATATAAACGATTATTTGTTACGGGTAGTTCTGCTAAATATGCACATTGTGTACATTGTAGGGTATCATATAGTCGGCACCGCCCGACTTTTGACTTTTCTTTACTGGTTGCCATTGTAGATTGTTTTCAGGGTCAAATTATTTAGGAAAAAAATTAAATCAATCTAGAGAATTTTTTTGAAGACTACCTTTCAAGCTATTTTTTAGGAATATGTTTTATTGAGCTATCACTTTTTTGATTTTTATGATTTATTTATTTATTTATCTATTTAAAGACTATATCTAAAATATATTTAAAGGAATTGTCATTATTTCAAAATTTTTCGGGGAAAAAACCATAATCCTGGATTGTTATGTTTTTTAAGTAAAAAACATAACAATCCAGGATTATCATTAAAAATATTACAACGCCCTCTAGCGGGAACAGTGGGTAAGGGAATATGGGATACAATGACAACTAAAAAACACATGTAAGAAGAAGAAATTCTAATGAAGAGTTGTCTTTAAACAAAACTAAAAATACAAAAAATTTATGTAAGAAAAAACAAAAAACGAGGGTGGAGGAAAACACAATGCTTAAGAAAAATAAAACATACGATCGGAGTTTTCGTTTTCAAGACAATTTTCAAATAAATGATTTTTTTTTGCAAATAAATAACCTAACAGAAATTCATACGAATGCATGATTGCATACATTTACACATACACACTTACCTTGCAAGTAATGAGCCGGCTGTAATCCATACGCCTGCAATTGTTGGAATATTTGCATTTGGGCAGCGGCTGCCGAATTTGGTAACATGCCATCGGCTGTGGTCAGATAGGGCGAGACCGGTTGTGTGGCACTGGTGGGTGTGGGTACAAACATGCTAGCCGTCGATGTGGGTATGAGTGCGGCTCCGGCTGAAGCTCCGCCAGCGGCCGCCGCAGAAACGGGTAAGGAGGCAGGAGCCGCTGAGATGGTAGCCAATGAGGCAATGGGCCGCGGTGCCGTTGCCACAGACACAGCGGCGGCCACTGGTGTGGCTGAGACCAATTGTGTGGCTGAACTGAGGGCAGGTGTTGCCGGTGCAGCAGCTGTCAGAGCACCGAGCACAGCCCGTGGTGCTGCTGCGGTCGGTGTGGTTAGGGCCGTTATGCCGCACAAACCCACCTGCAGTTGTTGCAGTTTCTTTTGGTCCTTTTCCTTTTGTGTATCGGCAAATTTTACCACCAACGGTGCCGAGCATCCTTCCATGGTTTGGCTATGATGTAAAGCCTAGAAGTTAAGAGAAGATGTGGGAAATTTTAGTAAAACAATGCGGAAGTGTGAGAGTGTGGTGTATGTGTGTGAAAGATATTTTGGTTTACACATAGTAAAGTCTTGGGAGATTTATTTATCCATATTTAATGTGATATAATTGTAAAATCTCCGGGGGTGAGCATTGTGGGGTAGAGGGGTGAACTCGGTTTCTTACAGCAATTTAAATAAATACACAAATGAGGATAATTTTTATCACATTTCTGAAGAAAAACAATTCAACTAAATCTGTCTATAAGAGAACTTTTTGGCTCTCTATTTGCAGAGTACTTCTAATATGACTTTTTAAAAAGATTTCGACCTAAATTTTATTTTTTTTAAAGCTACAGGAATATTTCCATCTACAGTTGTCGTTCCTTTTTATACAATACTAGCAAGTGCCGCCTACTTCATCAGCGAAAAGTTCATCTTAAATTTTGGGATTCCCTCCAACAGTTAGTGTGAAATCACTTTGGTACTTATGTTATCATAACGTCATACATCGTACTAAATTCTCCGACTATCAAGGTTTAATATATTATTAAAGTCTTGCCATTTTCGGAAATAATAATAGGTCAGTTTTTACCTTTTACAACAAAAAGTCTTCAAAATCTTTAATTTTGAAGCTCATCGAGGGGGATTTTAGTAAAACAATTTCACAATGGACCCACATTCACTTTTCTTTTCAAAACTATTTCAACGTCTCCATACGTAAGCCCTAGAAATCAACAGTGACTTCAATATCAAATTTCGGCATTCCAGCTTCATTCCTTCATCCAATACCAAATTTAGTATAATTTAGTTATTTTTGTAAAGTTAAAGTGCGCATTTTCAAAACAAGCTCCATATCTAAAACTCAGATTCCAAAAATAGCCTTAATATCAAATTTTAGGATTTTAACTCTTTAATTTTCCCTATTACCAAATTTAGTACCATTTAGTCCAATTATAGTACTCATATCCAAAACCAGCTTCTTCTCTCAACCACAGACACCAACAGTGACATCTATATCAAATTTCAGGATTCCAGGTCTATTCCATCACCTAACAACAAATTTAGTACTATTTAGTACTTCTCGTACAAATATAGTGCATATTTCCAAAACCACCTTCATATCTCAATCACAGATACCAACGAAGACCATAATATCAAATTTCGGGGTTCCAGCTCTATTCATTCACCTAATACAAAATTTAGTACTATCTAGTACTTTTCGTAAATTATAGTACGGAATTTCCAAAATCGCTTCCATATCTCAACCTCAGATACCAACAAAGACCTCATATCAATTTTGAGAATTCCAGCCACTTCCCTTCACCCAAAACCAAATTTAGTACCACTTAGTACTTTTTGAACAATTATAGTACACATACCCAAAATCACCTCCAGATCTTAAACACAGACACCAACATTGACATCTATATCTAATTTCAGGATTTTAGCTCTATTCCTTCACCCAATACCAAATGTAGTACTATTTAGTACGTTTTGTAGCATTATAGTACACGTTTGCAAAAACATTACCAAATCTCAATTTCAGACTCCAACTGACTCCTCAGTATAAAATTTTGGGATTGCAACTCTATTTCTTTAACCAATACCAAATTTGGTACGATTTAGTACTTTTCGTATAATTATAGTACACTTTTTCAAAACCACCTCCATATCTCAATTCCAAATACAAAGAGAGACGTCAATGCCAAATTGGAGGATTCCAGCCCTATCCCATCGCTCTCAATATATATAGTACCATTTAGTACTCTTCACATGAACAACAACTCTTATACCAAATTTCAAGCTCTATCTGTTCACACAATACCGAATTGTACCAAATATAGTACTAATTTGTACTTTTCGTGCACTTATAGTACACTTTTTCCACAACCAACCTCAATATCACAATTCCAAATACCAACAGAGATCTCAATATCAAATTTAAGGATTCCAGCCCTAAGCCTTCCAAACAAACAAATATAGTACCATTTAGTACTTTTCGTACAATTATAGTACACATTTCCGAAACCACTTCATGCGTGCAGGCTACACATGAACAGTGACCCTAATATCAAATTTCAGATTTCAATTAATATTTTTTCATCCAATACCAAATTGTGCCAAATATAGGACTATTTAGTACTTTTCGTAAACATATTTTAAACCACCAATTTTTCACAAACCTACCATCAACAGAGACCCCAAAGCATCATTACACATTTAATAATGTTCGATCACTAAGTTCACATTTTCAATACAACCTCCAATTGTCAATTTCAGAAACAAAGAGAGATTTTAATATCAAATTTGAGGGTTTCAGCCCCATCCCTTCACCCAATACCAAATTTTGTACTACTAAGTACTTTTCTTACAAATAAAGGAAGCCTTTTTAATCTGAATATCAAATTTGAGGATTTCAGTACCATCCCTTCACTCCGAAAAAATACGGTACCATTTATTACTTTTCGTAACATTAAAGTACACATTTCCAAAACAACCTTCATGCGTGCAGGCTTACTTTACTTTAGTACAGATCGCACATTTAGAACACAAATTCCAAAACCACTCTCATATGTCAATTTCTGAAACCAACAGAGATCGCAATATTAAATTTTAGGATTCCAGCCCTTTCCCTTCACCCCATACCAAATGTAGTACCGTTTAGTACTTTTCCTACAAATATGGTACACATTTCCGAAACCACCATCATATGCCCAGTCTTCACATGAATAGCGACTCTCATACGAAATTTGAGATTTGAAGCACTATCTTTTCACCCCATACCAAATTGTACCAAATATTGTACTATTTAGTACTTTTCGTTCACTGGTAGTACACATTTCCCAAACCACCTCTTTATAACAAACCTGCAACCAAGAGGGATCCCAGAACAACATGTAAAATTCTAGCTCATCCGTTCACCCTAAAGCAAATGGTGCCAAATTTAGTACCATTTAGTACAGTTCGCACATTTAGTACTTAAATTCCAAAACCGCCTCTATATCTCAATTCCACAGACCTGAATATCAAATTTTAAGTTTCCCGCCCAGCCCCATTTCTTAAACCACTTCTAAATTTAGTACCATTTAGTACTATTCGTACAAAAATGTAACGAATTTCGAAACCAACGCCATATCTCAAACACAGACGCCATTAGTATTCTAAATATGGAATTCCGAAATTTTATCTCTATCCCTTCATCCAATACCAAATTTTGGTACTTTTCGTACAATATCCAAAACCACCTTCATATATCAAACTTATTGTCGAACCTTGATTCTCATACCAAAATTTAAAGTTGTTAGCTCTATCCGTTCAAATATTACCAAATGGTAGCAAATGTTGTACATTTAAGTACTTTTCGTACCCTTCCAAAATCCCTTTTGTACATCCATTGACCCTCATTTCAAATTTAAGAGCTCTAGCTCTATTGGTTAGTCAAATACAAAGGCTACAATATTTAGTACTTTTTGCACCGTTCTAGTACGAATTTCCAAAAACCTAGCCTTATCTTACACCTTCGGACCAACAGTGATCCTCAGCCAAAATTTCATGGTTCAAGCTTCAGCCATTTCGTGTGGGCGTTGATGAATCCTTAAGACAGTCAGTCAGTCAGAAGGAAGTCCTATACGGTTAGAAGATCATTTTTCTGCAATGAATCATTATAAGAAGTGCTCTCTATAGAGGATCATTACAAAGTGATCTACGTACGAAGACCTCTAAGACCTCCTGCTTATAGAAGACCTCTAGATGGTCTCCTTTTTAAAGAAGACTTCTTAAAGTCCGCCAACTGTAAAAAAACTCTGGCAAGTCTTCAAAGAAGGCTTTGAGAATGGCATGATTTTATAAAAGACCCCCAAAAGGGGTTTCTGTCTTTTTTCACAGAAGGCTTCCGGAAGATTTTCATTGAAAATCGGCGTCCTCTTCCATATGATCTCTGGAGATATCAAGGGGTTCCATCGTAATAAAAAAAACATCCTTCGTTTCTGCTCTCCCCAAAAGAATATGCCTTCATTTCTAATTGGAAACCCCTGCATTTTTTCTTCTCAAAGTTAGCACCACAACCACCCCCCACCTCCAGCTATAAATCACCATCACCCATGAACCAAGCTATGTAGGGTAACAATATTTTTGTTTTTGTTTCACCGGAAATTTGTAATTTTCCTTGTTTCCTGTGCAATCTTACACAACCATTTTGTGGTTGACTATTTCCGCTGTAACCACAATGCATTTACAGATTCATTCACAACGACAGAAGACACATATACACACATATACATAGACAGAAAACTATTGAGAGGACATGGCATAGCAATGTATGAATGTTTTGCTTTGTGTGTGTGTTGGTGTTATGTATTCAAGGATTCTTAAGTTAAGATCTCATGTTGGCTAAAAGTCGCCCTCTCTCACTCTTTGCAACTGCAATGTAACTGCTAATGGTAATTGTTGCTGTTGTTATTACTGTTGTCATTCAGGAAATCTATACCAGCATAACGACAACAACACCAATCCGTTTAGAGGAAAATGCTCTTTAATATTGCATAAATAAAACCTTTTGTATGACACTTGACAAAGATTAGGAGAAAACGTTTCGGTTGCTACAAATGGCAGTTATTAATTTCATTTTAATGTGAGATAAGTAACCACAGGAATATAGCCAAAAAGGAAACTCAAAGGTTTACACAAACTTAAGGATTTCTGAGGTATTTAAGGGATCGTTTCCCTATCTTTGGGAAACATAGAAAAACCACACTGTGAAGTCGTGTATGTCAGTTTCGTTTTTCTAGGGAAATGTTTCAATTGACCTCAGCGGGCTAAGAATGAGAATTTCTAGAAACAAATTTTCAATTGAGTCAGCGACAAAATCCGATTTTTTTTCAAAAATTAGAGAATTCTAGTAGATTTTGAAAGTTGAGCTAAAAATAGCAATTACTTGTATCGGTGTTCTGAAAGTTTACATCGCAAAGAAACCTTGATATAGGAGGCAAGTTCCCTCCTCTTCAAAATTTTTTGAAGTTTTCTGATTAATATTCCGTGGAATCCTTGTATTCTAGGTATATAGTGTCTTCAGAAATACTGCAGATATATATACGAGGAATATTTTGGTGGATAATTTTAACCCTCAAGTGAGCCATATTTTCAATAAAGAACCAAAAAGACCACTATTTTATCTTCTTGGTTTTTTTTTTGAAAATATGGCTAAAAACTCCCTGTAAAAAGGATCATAGAGAGTCAAAATACTCTACAAAATTATTTGCCATAAAATTTTACAATAGATCCTAGAAGACGCCAAGAGTCTAAATCTTACCTAAACACCTCGAATTCATATACAGCGTTAGGTGAAAAAACTGCAACCAACTTCAGACTGCTGTCATTACTAAGCCACTCGTCCGACAGCTGTTAAAATTATTCTAGTGACAGCTCATTACATTCTTTACAAGCGTACAAAAGCATTTTGGTGAGAATTTTCCACAAAACAAGTTATTCGTGATGGAATTCAAGCGGGATAGTGTAATTTCTTTATATTTGGCTGGAAAACCACAAGTGGCTATCGTTAGAGCACTCCAGCATTTAAATGTGAAAATGTGAATAAATCTTCTGTGTCTCGTACGATCGCTCTTTACCATGATACTGATAGCGTAGCCCGACGTCAAGGAAGTGGACGGAAGAAAACAGCAAGATCAGCAGAAATGGTTCGAAAAGCAAAGAAGCGACTTCATCGAAACCCGCGTTGCAGTGGCCGAAAAATGCGTCGTGAGTTGAAAATATCGCAATATTCCATTCGTCAAATATTGAAAAATGAGCTCGGGGTAAACCCATTGAAATTCAAAAAAAGTGCAAGAACTTACACCGCAACAGAAAGAAAATAGACTCAAAAGAGATAAAGAGTTGCTTCGCTTGGCCAAAAGTTGTGAACTACCGAATTTGGTTTTGTCCGATGAGAAAACATTTGTGGTTCAACAGTTTGTAAGCAAACAAAATGATCGTGTTTACTTGCCAAAGAAGTCAGCTGAAAATGTGCACCTTCCGTTGGCCACCAGAAGTCAAGCGCCAGCCATGGTGATGGTGTGGGTCGCCATAACAGCCGATGGTCGCTCTCCGCTTGTATTACTCGACCGTGGCATCAGAATAAATGCCGAATATTATCGCGAAAATATTCTGAAGTGTGTATTAAAGCAGACTTTGGGCATTTCAACAGGACCATTGCACTCAGCACGCGCCACCCAAGAATGGTTACAAAATGCGGTTCCTCGCTTCATTTCCAGCGCACAATGGCCACCAAAACCTCTGGATACCAATCCTTTGGACTATTGTGTCTAAAGTATTTTGGAAAGCAAGGTTGGCACTAAAAAATATCGATCACCTCAAGCAAGCACTTCGCCGGGAATGGGCCAAAATACCGTAGAGCAACATTCGGGCAGCGTGTGATGGTTTCATTGGCCGTTTGGAGGCCATAATTCGTGCCAAAAGTGATCAATTCGAACAAATCTGAACTTATTCTTAAATTTGATGCTATTTCCGACATTTTTTTCTTTCATTCATTAAAAATTTAAAAATATGTAGAAATTATGGCGTTTGACTTTACTGCAGATTTTTCTCACACGTACATCATTTTTTGTTTTTATGGAAATGTTTAAATTTGGATTAGCCTGGCTAAGATTGGGAGTTTCTATAGAAACATCTTCAATTGAGTCAGCAACAACATTCGATTTTTTCAATAATTACAGGAGAACTCTAGCAGGTTTTGAAATTTAAGTTAAAAATATTATCGGCGTTTTGAAAGTATACATTGCAAAGCAGCCTTAATAAAATAGTGAAGTTCCCACCCTTCCACATGTTTTTTTGAAAAATTTTCTTTGAAGTCCTTTCATTTAAGGTATATAGTGTCTTCGGAAATATTGAAGATAAATATATGAGGAATATTTTGGTGGACAATTTTAATCCTCAAGCGAGGCAAAATAGGGGTCTTTTTGGTCCTTTTTTGAAAATATGATTAAAAAATATATTTAAACGGGATCGTAGCAAGTCAAGATATTCTATAAAATTATTTGTCATTAAATTCTAAAAGAAGGTCGTAGAAGACGTCAAGAGTCTAAATATTAACTAAACGTCAGGAATTCAAATATATGAAAGAGACACTTTAGGGTTAAAATCGTTTTTAAAAATCTCCGACAAAGTAACACTTTAGAAGGATAATGTCAAAGACAAAATTATTCTGCATCAAATTTCACTATAAGTCACTAATAAAAGGTAATCTCTAGTTCTATTAGTTACCAATAAAATATTTGAATCAATATTGTCCAAAAACGATATATTCCCTAACTTTTTTTTATCAATTTTTCCTTGGCGTCTGAATGTAACATAAAATTTCGTTTTAGGCAAAATGTATAAAAGGAAGAATTATTCTCCATAAAATTTCACTAAAACTCTCAAAATAAACCGTATAGCTAGCTGTAATAGTTTTTAAGAAAATTACATTCGAAATATATGTATTACAAGCGACTGACATTTTTACTCTTCATTTAACACGTTTCCATTCTAAGCCAAAATCTCTTTTAATTCTTAACTTTTTGGGGACAGTGATAAAGGAAGATATATTCTAGATCAAATTTAAATATAAGTTTTTGAATAAAATAAATCTGTATAATTAATATTTATCATAAAAATGTCATACATTTCACTTTGTAAAATATTTTTTTTTTTAATATATTTTTTGATCACTTCACATTGGTCTTTTTTCTTGTTGAGGCCTGAAGGCAACATAAAATTTCGTTTAAGGCAGAAAGATTTAAAAAAGAACTATTCTGCACGAAATTTCACAATAAATCTCAGACTAAACTTTATATCTAGGTAAAATAGTTTTTGAGAAAATTGCATTCGAAAATTATAGATTACAAGCGAAAATTATGTGCTGCCTTTTTTACTCTTCATTTACACGTTTCAATGCTGAGCAAAAATCTCTCTTAATTCTTCACTTTTTTAAGGAAATTGTTAAAGGGAGAAATGTTCTAGATCAAATTTTAATATAAGTCTCTGAATAAAAGAATTTATATAATTCAAATATCCTATAAAAATATCATTCGTTTTAGTTCATAAAATAATTTTTTTATTTTCGAAAAATTTATTTTTGACAACTTTACGTTGGTCTTTTTTCGAGTTGATGTCTGAATGTAACATAAAATTTAGTTTTAGGCAAAAAGTGTCAAACGAAGAGTTATTCTACATAAATCTCAGAATAAACCGTATAGCTGGCTGCAATAATTTTTAAGAAAATTACATTAGAAATTTATTTATTACAAGCGACTGACCTTTTTACTCTTCGTTTAACACGTTTCCATTCTAAGCCAAAATCTGTTTTAATTCTTAAGTTTTTGGGGACAGTGTCAAAGGAAGATATATTCCAATATAAGTCTCTGAATAAAATACATGCGTATATTTAATATATATCATAAAAAAATCTTCCATTTAGGCTTATAAAATATTTTTTTTTATTTTCGATAAAATTATTTTTTGATCAGCCTTTCTTCAAGTAGACGCCTGAAATCAACATAAAATTTCGTTTTGGACAAAAACTGTCAAAAGATGGAACATTCTACACAAAATTTCACTATAAATCTTAAAGAAACTATATAGTTATCTACAATAGTTTTTAAGAAAAATATATTCAAAATGTATACGATTTCCATTCTAAGCCAAAATCTCTCATAATTTTTCACTTTTTTGGAAAAGTGTCAAAGAAAGATATATTCTAGATCAAATTTCAATATGAGTCTCTAAATAAAAGACATTCTTATAATTAATATATATATAATGAAAAAAATATCATTTATTTTAATTTATAAAATAATTTCTTTTATTTCCGACAAAGTTATTTTTTGATCACTTAACATTGGTCTTTTTCGAGTTGACGCCTGAAAGTAACATAAAATTTGGTTTTAGGCAGAAAGAGTCAAAAGAAGAAATATTCTACACAAAGTTTCAGTTTAAATCTCAGACAAAACTATATATCTAGGTGAAATAGTTTTTGAAAAAATTTGCATTTGAACATTGCATTTAATATCTACTGTAGTTTCTACTGCTAATTTAACATGTTTCAATTCTGAGCCAAAATCTCGCCGTATACTTCCTTTTTTGGAGAAAGTGTTAAAGGAAGAAATGTTCTTCATGAAATTTCATCCTTAGTGTCTGAACAAGAGAAATGTGTATATTTAATGTGTACCATAAAAAAATATAATTTATTTTGATTTATAAAAACTTATTTTATTTTCGATCAATGTTTTCAGACCTTTCTACGAATTGATGTCTGGATGTAACATAAAATTTCATTTAAGGCTGAAAGTGTAAAAAGAAGAAATATTCTTCATAAAATGTCACTAGGAATCTCAGAATAAATCATACAACTAGCTGTTATAGTTTTCGGGAAAACTACATTCGAAATGAAAACAATACAAATGAAAATCATGTGTTTACGTTTTTTATTGCCAATCGAACACGTTTTCATTTTAGGTCAAAATCTGCCCCAATACTTAATTTTTTATGGAAAGTATTAAAGAAAGAAATATTCCGAATCAAATTTCATTATGAGTCCCTGAACAAAAGAAGTTCGTGTAAACAATATATACCATAAAAATAGCTCTGTTAATAATGGCCCAAGAACACGAAAATATTTCCTAATACCTTTAATAAGTTTGCACTGCTACATATGTAGCATATCCAAATCTAAAGCATACTTTTAGGCTGTTCAAAAAATTTGTATTTATTTTTCAAGAAATTTTCAATTGGAAAGCATTTTAAATTTTCTGGGTTATCATATGGTAATATAACCACGTCCTTTATTATCTTTTTTTGGGGCCAATAAAAATGTCACATATTAACGTGTTTTGGAATTATTTCGGATTTTCTTATATTTGTTCGTCGTTTTTTTTTCTCCGGCTCTCTGAGGTCATGAATAAAACGTTCTCCATTTAACTGCACATACACTTTCCAAAAAATATATATATATGGCCAAAGGCAACATAAACTCGTTAACATTGTGGCCATAAAACAAATGGCTACAAATTTTTGCTAAGAAAGAAAAATAGGCTATAAATTTAGCAAATATCCTGCAACGAAGCCATGCAACGAATTTGTCGTATTAACAGCAAGCAGAAACACAAGAGAACAAGTGCCTTTATTATGCAGATGCAGAATATGACTAACTGCCTATTTCGTGTGGGTCCCTCCCAAAAAATAGCTTTGGCCATGGAAGACGGCCGAGATATTAGTGAGTATGGAGAAGAAAAAAAAATATATTAAAGGTATCGGGCACACTTAAAGATTGTATATTGAAAATTTAGGACAGACCCGTTTTGAACCTTTATAGAATGCCAAAATTGTCAAAAGCTGAGAAGATGGAATGCCACACATATACAAACATAATATCCATATTTTTCCGTTTGTCTCCATTACCCGATATATGTGAAATGCTTAGAAATAATGCATCACACATCCCCATACATACATATGTATGACTGTATGACAGTTGTTTGGCATGTGGTAATTGCCCATGATGGATGCAAATGTGAAAATCACGTTTCCAAAAAGAAATGAAACGAAAAATCACACAAAGATGCAACAAGAAACGCCTCTCAAAATGACGTGAGCAATTTGCTTTGGCAGAGCGCAAAAAAAAAAACAGAAACTTTGCATCTTGAATTGCTGCAACGAATTGAGATTATGTGATATATATGAAAGGGTTGGAATTTGGGTGAAAGAAAAAAGATTCATTAATTTTAAAAATTTTTAAAGAATATTTTTTCCAAGGACCAACAAACGTGGATTTTTAAAGAATATTTTTTCCAAGGACCAATAAACGTGGATTTTTAAATAATATTTTTTCAAGGACCAATAGACGTGGATTTCTAAATAATATTTTTTTCCAAGGACCAATAAACGTGGATTTTTAAAGAATATTTTTTCCAAGGACCAACAATCGTGGATTTTTAAAGAATATTTTTTCCAAGGACCAATAAACGTGGATTTTTAAAGAATATTTTTTCCAAGGACCAATAAACGTGGATTTTTAAAGAATTTTTTTTCCAAGGACCAATAAACGTGGATTTTTAAAGAATTTTTTTTCCAAGGACCAATAAACTTGGATTTTTAAAGAATATTTTTTCCAAGGACCAATAAACGTGGATTTTTAAAGAATATTTTTTCCAAGGACCAATAAACGTGGATTTTTAAAGAATATTTTTTCCAAGGACCAATAAACGTGGATTTTTAAAGAATATTTTTTCCAAGGACCAATAAACGTGGATTTTTAAAGAATATTTTTTCCAAGGACCAATAAACGTGGATTTTTAAAGAATATTTTTTCCAAGGACCAATAAACGTGGATTTTTAAAGAATATTTTTTCCAAGGACCAATAAACGTGGATTTTTAAAGAATATTTTTTCCAAGGACCAATAAACGTGGATTTTTAAAGAATATTTTTTCCAAGGACCAATAAACGTGGATTTTTAAAGAATATTTTTTCCAAGGACCAATAAACGTGGATTTTTAAAGAATATTTTTTCCAAGGACCAATAAACGTGGATTTTTAAAGAATATTTTTTCCAAGGACCAATAAACGTGGATTTTTAAAGAATATTTTTTCCAAGGACCAATAAACGTGGATTTTTAAAGAATATTTTTTCCAAGGACCAATAAACGTGGATTTTTAAAGAATATTTTTTCCAAGGACCAATAAACGTGGATTTTTAAAGAATATTTTTTCCAAGGACCAATAAACGTGGATTTTTAAAGAATATTTTTTCCAAGGACCAATAAACGTGGATTTTTAAAGAATATTTTTTCCAAGGACCAATAAACGTGGATTTTTAAAGAATATTTTTTCCAAGGACCAATAAACGTGGATTTTTAAAGGACCAAAAAGGCATAAAACTTGGATTTTTAAAGAATATTTTTTCAAGGACTAATAAACGTGGATTTTTAAAGGACCAAAAAGACATAAAACGTGGTTTTTTAAAGAATATTTTTTCCAAGGAATAACAGGATATTAAACGAGGATTTTTAAAGAATATTTTTTCCAATGAATAACAGGATATAAAACGTGGATTTTTAAAGAATATTTTTTCCAATGAATAACAGGATATAAAACGTGGATTTTTAAAGAATATTTTTTTCAAGGACCAACAGGACATAAAACGTGGATTTCATTTATATACCCTACACCACATAGTGGTAAGGGTATTATTGCGCATTTGTTTGTAACAGGGAGAAGGAAGCGAGATTGACCCATAGTTACTTTTGAGGATCTTCATAGAATCACCTTCTGAGTCGATTAATGCATGCAGTCCGTCCGACTGTCAATGTATTTTTGTGAACAAAATGTTGGTCGCATTTATCATCCTATTGAGATGAAATTGGCTCAAGGACGAACCCTATTGAAATTGGTGATAATCGGATCAGATTTAGATACAGCTCCCATATATCTTCAACCGATTTCGGGTTAAAGTGCACCATATGGTCAATATCAGTCCTGAATTTTGGTACATCCGACCGAATTTTGTATACAAGGAAGTATATCGAATTCGGTGAAAATCGGTTCAGATATAGCTATACCTTCCATATATGTTTCATCCGATTTGGTGTTTAAGTTCCCCATATGCGTAATATGCATTCCTCAAGAATGATTTTCAGATGTCAGATACAGTCTAGAAATACCTCTGCCAAATTCTATCAAGATCGGTTCAAATTTGGATATAGCTCCCATATATATCTTCAACCGATTTCGGGTTAATTGTGCACCAAATGACCAATATCAAAATCAAAATCAGTTCAGATATAGCTATAACTCCCATATATATGTTTCATCCGATTTGGTGTTAAAGTCCCTCAAATTCGTAATATCCATTCTACAACAATGATATTTGTTACCAGATTTAGGAAATACGACATCGGCTAAGACTTTTATATAGCTCCTAAATATCCTTTATCCGAATTCATGTAGATTGTGCTAATAATGGCTAATATGAGCCCAAATGGGGACGTATGTTTCCATGAAAATATGGCTAACAAGTAAGCAAAGGCTACAGTCGAGCGGGGCCGACCGTTGAATACCCTACAACACTATAATAAACCATACAGTTTATATGGGCGAGATACTCGAAAGAATTCCACAAGATGTTGTGACAAATAATAAAAGAAAACCATCAGGTTCCGTTCTCTAATTTTCGAATAATAGAAACTTGAACTAATTTGCTCATTTCCAATTTATAAGTAGATGTTGCACGTAAATGGTCTTCCTAGATCTGGAACCAATATTTCCCAAAGACCTATAATCTCTCAGAAGTGGCAAAAGATTAACATTTATTATTGGTTTTTGACTGAAACGCATCTATATGAGATACAGACATTTGGCTATATTCTTCAACGAAATCATCGTTAACGAAATAGTCAGAAGTGCGTCTTTCCTGTATTCCATCCAAAACTGCTTGGCTTTTGTAATGTCCGGTAACCCCCATTCAAATGTGCGTGAGGATCGGGCGATAATTACGACCTGCAGAAAATCTTGCAGTTTTTTGGTCCATTTCAACCCCTAAATATATGGTGATCATCTCCAAAAAGAGTAGGTTTCTATTCTGACCCTCATCTTATCCCCATGCAAAATTTCGTAAGGATCGGGCCATAAATAAGATCTGTATATGATATCCTGATATCTCAACTACTTAGTTTTGTTAGCTATAGAAATATTACCAAATGTTTAATTCAAAATGAAAATATGCCAAAAATATGACAAAATTGAAAAAATATGAGACAATTTTACAAAATCAATATTTTCATCTTTAGAGAGATATCTTTATGCGATTTTTTTAGATGTTTTTCTTTCCTGCCAAGAGGCCATTCTGAATTAATGAGAACTGTCGAAATCAGTTCAGCCGTTCTCGACATATAAGAGATTTTTCAAGCATATCTTCTTTGATAAACATATATATCGCACATATTTTGCTATATATCAGTTTTGTTGGATGTTAACATCAATGTAAAGATCAGAAGTAACCTTGTCATGGCTTTGTGATTTCGCCGGGATTTAAAATATTCGCGGTTTAATAAAAAATTTTGAATTTTTTCAACACAAAAGATATGGTCTATTTTACCCGCTAAATATTATCCGATGACCAACCAAATTGGTAGGCTTCTTCCCCGCCCTAAACTCTAGCTACATGCGAAATTCCGCGTCGATTGGTCTATAATTGCGGCCTGTATAGCTACTGCAAAATCCGACATTTTTTCAGTATTTGGTCCATTTCAACCCCTAAACATTTGGCGATCATCTCCAAAAGAAATAGGGTTCTTTTCTGACCCTAGTCCCATCTCCATTCTAAATTTCGTGAAGATCGGGCCATAATTGCGACCTGTAGAGTGATTACAAATTAACATGGACAGGCGGACAGACGGACGGACATACATAGCTAGATCGACTCAACTCGGCGATCTAGGAAGATCCATATATACTTTCCTATGTGGGAAATCAATATTTCGAGATGTTACATAATTTTTGGCCCAATCAAACTTATAATACCCCCAACACATAGTGTTGTAGGGTATAAAAACTCACACTGAATGGGATCCTAGCTATTTAAAATATTTCACAAAATTATTTGTCATAAAATTCTACTATTGATTTTAGAAGACATCAAGAGTCTATATCATACCTGAACGCCAGAAATTCATATAGATTAAAAATAGATTTTAGGGTTAAAGCCGTATTTTGTTCGAGTTTGGGCAAAAATTTCCAACAAAGCATCATTTTAGAAGGATGACGCCAAATATAGAAATATTGTCATCAAATTATTTGATTTAAATATATTTTTCCAAATATCAGTTGCTTGGAGCATTTATTTATTTCTTTTTAATTTTTTTTATACAATAACTTTTTTCCTCGAGTGTATAAAAACCCCAAACAAAACAAATAAACCTCTTTCTTCCTTCCAGAAAAAAAAATTGAATTATGTACTCCATACTTACTTTAATTGCACCAATTGCATGCTGTTTGGTATCGAATGTTACAAAAGCACATCCTTTGCTTTGGCCATTTTGATCCCTGAGCACCGTGCATTCCTCGATGGTGCCGTGTCCTGTGAACAATTGCCTCACATCGGCTTCATTGTATTTTTTGTTCAGCATGCCGACGAAAAGTTTGCGTTCTGCAAAAGAGAGAGAGAAGAGAAAAAAGAAAACGCATAAGTGAAAGGCAAATAATTAACACACTGAAATACAAAGAAAAGCAAATGAATGAAAGAAATGTTTTTCCAATAATAAATGGCAGCTCCTTTGTAGAGCAAAGAAAATTGAGCTGAAATAAATGAAATACAAGCCATTACTTATTGAGTTAAGTGGTAGAATTTGAGGGTGTGAGGGGGAGAGGGGAGTCAAATTTGAGAAAAGAGCAGGTGGGAATGAATACCGGAAATTTTACATAACCGGAAAAACTTTAGAAACATACAAAGAAAAAGCTGTGAAAAATTGTATAAAAATGTTGCAAATTGCAAATTATTTTTGCAACTGAGAAAGCTACTCAGAGAGAGGTGAAGATGATGCAAAAGTGGTATAAACGACCACAAAACACTTTACACCAGGGTCGATCAAAATGAGATCAGACAAAAATGAATGTTTATGAGAAAAAGAGAATGTTCATTGTGCGGCAAATTAAATTTTTTTTAGTAATGATGGGGAAAATCCATCATAGTATGAAAATAGAGAAAAAAGGAAGACACGTGTATCGGCGTTTTAAAAGTCTACATCGCAAAGCAACCTAAATTAAGAGGGCAAGTTCTCCCCTCTACCACATTTGTAGAAATTTTCGGATTAAGATTTCTTGGAATCCGTTGATTTTAGGAATATAGTTTCTTCGGCAATATTGCAAATAAAAATGTGGGAAATATTTTGGTAAAATATGTTAACCCTCATGCGTGACAACAATGGGGTCTTTTTGGTCTTTCTTTTAAAAAATTGTTAAAAACTACCTTTCAACGGGATCGTAGCAAATTACAATATTCAACAGAATTATTTGCCATAAAATTCTACTATAGGTCCTGGAAGACATCAAGGGTCTAAATCTTACCCAAACGCCAGAATTTCAAATACATTTAAAATATCAAGGACCAATATCGTAGATTAAAAAAAAAAATACATATTTTGGAAAATTATCGTGAATTTAAAAAAATGTGTAGGGTTTAAAAAAATGTAGGGTTAGATAATCGTTTATTTTCAAAAATTATTTTCTTCGGCATCAATAACAATGTGCGGCAACATCTAAGTATTTCAATAATTAAGGGGAAAATTCAGCAGATTATGAAAGTAGACCTAAAAAAGATGTTTATCTAGCCTAAATAGAAAACGTAGCCATCTTCCAAATCATTGGAAATTTTCGGATTAAATTTTTTTGGAATCCGTGAATTTTAGGTATACAGGGTGTTTTTTTTTTAATTTTATTCAATGAAAGCAAAAAATATCGGAAATAGCATCAAATTTTAGAATGAGTTTAGATTTGTTCGAATTAGTCACCTTTGGCACGAATTATGGCCTTCAAACGGCCAATGAAACCGTCACACGCTGCCGAATGTTGATCGGCGGTATTTTGGCCTATTTCCGGCGATGCGCTTGCTTGAGGTGATCGACACTCTGGTATTTTTTAGTGCCAACTTTGCTTTCCAAAATACTCCAGACACAATGGTCCAACGGATTGGTATCCGGAGATTTTGGTAGCCATTGTGCGCTGGAAATGAAGAGAGGAACCTCATTTTGTAACCATTCTTGGATGTGCTGTGTTCTGTTGGATTGTCCAAGGTCTGCGGCCAAAATGTTTGGGTGACCAAGGCTTTAATACACCCTCCAAAATATTTTCGCGATAATATTCGGATTTTATTCTGATGCCATGGTCGATTAATACGAGCGGAGAACGACCATTGGCTGTTATGGCGGCCTACACCATCACCATGGCCGGCGCTTGAGTTCTGGTGGGCAACGTAAGGTGCACATTTTCAGCTGACCTCTTTGGCAAATAAATACGATCATTTTGTTTGTTTACAAACTGCTGGACAACGAATGTTTTCTCATCGCAGAAAACCAAATTCGGCAGTTCAACACTTTTGGCCAAGCGCAGCAACTCTTTAGCTCTCTTGAGTCTATCTTTTTTCTGTTGCGGTGTAAGTTCCTTCACTTTTTGGAATTTCAATGGCTTTACCCCGAGCTAATTTTTTAATATTTACGGAATGGAATATTGCGATATGTTCAGCTCATTTTTCGGCAACTGCGACGCGGGTTTCGATCAATTCGCTTCTTTACTTTTCGAACCATTTCTGCTGATGTTGCTGTTTTCTTCCGTCCACTTCCACCACCTTGACGTCGGTATGTATGAGATGGTAGGTCGGATGATACGAGACCCAAAAGTTTTATTCAGGAGTGCTCTAACGATAGCCACTTGTGGTTTTCCAGCCAAATATAAAGAAATCACAATATCACGCTTGAATTCCATCACGAATAACTTCTTGTCCGAAAAATTCTCACCAAAATGCCTTGGTACGCTTGTAAATAATATAATGAGCTGTCATTGTAATAATTTTAACAGCTGTCGGAAGAGTGGCTTAGAATAACAGCAGTCTGAAGTTGCTTGTAGTTTTATCATCCCACCCTGTATTGTTGAAGTCTCTGAAGGACGAGTGCCTTAGAAATAAAAGCAGTCTCAAGTTGGTTGCAATTTTTTCATCTCACCCTGTATATATTGGTGCTATACCGAAATCTGAACCGATCTCGATAAAGTTTCGCAAAGGTATTTCTCAGTTTTATTTGATATATTTCCTCGAATATCGTTGTTATGGAAGGCATATGCCTGTGAAGGACATATATAAAAAATCGGATGAACAATATATATATATATGTATGGGACTTATGGCTATATACGAACCGATTTCGATCAAATTTAGCAAACTTATTTTCGGGCTTAATTTGGTGGAATGGTATGGGTCTCGTTTCTTTTGCCTGTTACAAACAAATGCACAAAGTCATAATACCCTGACCACCTTGTGATCAAGGATATGAAAAGTCGAGCCCTTATAAAAAATTATCAAAAAAGTGTCATGAAATTAAAAACTAATCTGGGAATTAAAAAGTGTTCTACGAACCAAAGATGCCAATTTAAATCCAAATCGATCCGTCAACAAATGATCTTTATTTTCGACCAAACTATACCGACTAATAAGAAAAATTTAATCTTTGATAACATTTCTGGAAATTTTGTTTCTCTTCTGAACCAAATCAAAAAACTGTCTGATGTAGGGTATCCATTTCCCTCACATACACACACATCTTCAGAAATCTCCATATCTTTATACCCTACAACACCATGTGTTGGGGGTATTATAAGTTTGATTGGGCCAGAATTTATGTAACACCTCGAAATATTGATTTCCCATATAGGAAAGTATATATGGATCTTCCTAGCTCGCCGAGCTGAGTCGATCTAGCTATGTATGTCCGTCCGTCCGTCTGTCCGTCTGTCCGTCTGTCCATGTTAATTTGTAATCACTCTACAGGTCGCAATTATGGCCCGATCTTCACGAAATTTAGAATGGAGGTGGGGCTTGGGTCAGAATAGAACCCTATTTCTTTTGGAGATGATCGCATAATATTTAGGGGTTGAAATGGACCAAATACTAAAAAAATGTCGGATTTTGGAGTAGCTATACAGGTCGCAATTATAGACCAATCGACGCGGAATTTCGCATGTAGCTAGAGTTTAGGGCGGGGAAGAAGCCTACCAATTTGGGTGGTCATCGGATAATATTTAGCGGGTAAAATATACCATATCTTTTGTGCTGAAAAAATTCAAAATTTTTCAATAAACCGCGAATATTTTAAATACCGGCGAAATCACAAAGCCATGACAAGGTTACTTCTGACCTTTACATTGATGTTAACATCCAACAAAACGGATATATAGCGAAATATGTGCGATATATATGTTTATCAAAGAAGATATGCTTGAAAGATCTCTTATATGTCGAGAACGGCTGAACTGATTTCGACAGTTCTCATTAATTCAGAATGGCCTCTTGGCAGGAAAGAAAAAACGTCTAAAAAAATCGCATAAAAATATCTCTATGAAGATGAAAATATTGATTTTTTAAAATTTTCTCATATTTTTTCAATTTTGTCATATTTTTGGCATATTTTCATTTTGAATTAAACATTTGGTAATATTTCTACAGCTAACAAAACTAAGTAGTTAGGATATCAGGATATCATATACAGATCGCATTTATGGCCCGATCCTTACGAAATTTTGCATGGGGATAAGATGAGGGTCAGAATAGAAGCCTACTCTTTTTGGAGATGATCGCCATATATTTAGAGGTTGAAATGGACCAAAAAACTGCAAAATTGTCAGCAGGTCGTAATTATCAACCGATCCTCACGCACATTTGGATGGGGGTTACCGGACATTGCAAAAGCCAAGCAGTTTTGGATGGCCATCCAAAAGTATTCAATGTGGGAAATAGTTTGCCAACTTTTGTAGACAAAATACGAAAATGTCCATTCCAGTGACTTTTTGGAGAATTCACAAATACAGGAAAGACGCATTTCTGACTATTTCGTTAACGCTGATTTCGTTGAAGAATATAGTCAAATGGCTGTATCTCATATAGATGTGTTTCAGTCAAAAACCAATAATAAATGTTAATCTTTTGTCACTTCTGAGAGATTATAGGTCTTTGGGAAATATTGGTTCCAGATCTAGGAAGACCATTTACGTGCAACATCTACCAATAAATTGGAAATGAGCAAATTAGTTTAAGTTGCTATTATTCGAAAATTAGAGAACGAAACCTGATGGTTTTCTTTATTATTTGGCACAATATCTTGTGGAATTCTTTCGAGTATCTCGCCTATATAAACTGTATCATTTATTATAGTGTTGTAGGGTATTCAACGGTCGGCCCCGCTCGACTGTAGCCTTTGCTTACTTGTTTTAAGGCTACTTTTATTCATTTACATTAACGATGTCGTTCGTCTGCAACAATATCCTTTGAAAATTCCACTCATTCGCATAGCTGCCACAAGTACTTCTGCTGCTCCACAAGTCGGTAAATGTTAATATTATATCCTGCCATTGTGGGATAGTATTGGTGGAGCGTAGTGTGTGTGTGTGAAAAAACATTCACGCTGAATGTACACAACAACTGTAAACAATTTATAGCTCTTTCTGCTCAGCTCAACAGTGCAACAGTGGAAGCGGTAGTAAATGTGTTTATGTATGTATTTACGTTGGAAAACGCTTCACGGCCAGGCAGCGAGCGAGTGAGCGTAGTACGACTGTTCATTATTCAAATAAAAACGCACCATTACTGGCTTTTCTAGTGGCGGTGTTGGATAGGTCAGTGGCGGCGGAAACATTTTTAAATATTAGTGGGTTTCTGAGAAAATTCGTAAAAATTCAAGATTTTATGGTCTATGGGTCCTAGACAACATATTTTGGGTCCCTAAAGTAATATTCACTAAAAAATCCACATTTACTGGGCTTTGAGTTCTTGAAAAAATTTTCAAAAAATATAATCCACGTTTATTAGGGTGGACACTGAAAAATAAATTTTTGTTTAAAAATACGAGATAATTGGTCTGGTGATTTTGAAAAAGTGGCCGAAAAATGGCTCGTGAGCTGAACTTATCGCAATATTCCATTCGGCAAATATTAAAAAATCAGCTCGGGGTAAAGCCATTGGTATTCCAAAAAGTGCAAGAACTTACAACGCAACAGAAAGAAAATGGACTCAAAAGAGCTAAAGAGTTACTTCGCTTAGCGGAAAGTGGTGAACTGCCGAATTTGGTTTTCCCTGATTTGAAAACATTTGTTGTTCAGCAGTTTGTAAACGAACAAATCAAAGTGATCGTGTTTACTTGCCAAAGAGGTCAGCTGAAAATGTGCACCTTCGATTGGCCACCAGAACTCAAGTGCCGGCCATGATGATGGTGTGGGCCGCCATAACAGCCCATGGTCGCTCTCTGCCCGTATAATTCGACCGTGCCATCAGAATAAATGCCGAATACTATCGAGAAAATATTCTGGAGGGTGTATTAGGGTGCACGCAAACATTTTGGCCGCAGATCTTGGACATTCTAACAGGACCCAGCACCATCGCACTCAGCACGCGCCACCCAAGAATGGTTACAAAATGAGGTTCATCGCTTCATTTCCAGCGCTCAATGGCCACCAAAACCTCCGGATACCAATCCGTTGGACTATTGTGACTGGGGGATTTTATAAAACAAGTTTGGCACTAAAAAATACCAAAATGTCGATCACCTCAAGCTAGCGCTTCGCCGGGAATGGGCCAAAATACCACAGAGCAACATTCGGGCAGGTTGTGACGGTTTCATTGGCCGTTCAAAGGCCATAATTCGTGCCAAAGGTGATCAATTCGAATAAATCTAAACTTATTCTAAAATTTGATGCTATTTCCGACATTTTTTGCTTTTGTGCCATAAAATTTAAAAAAAATGTAAAAATTATGGCGTTGGACTTTGTTGCAGTTTTTTATGTCACCCTGTATACCTAAAATTCACGGATTCCAAAAAATTTTAATACGAAAATTTCCAAAAGTTTGGAAGATGGCGACGCCCTCTATTTAGGCAGATAAACGACTTTTTTAAGTCTACTTTCATGATCTGCTGGATTTTACCCGTGATTATTAATGATCCCAAAAATATTAATTTTTGAATATAAACGATTACCTAGCCTTACATATTTTAAACCCTAGACTTTTTTAATTTTTTTTTTTTAATTTTAATTAATTTTTTAATTTTTTTAAATCTACGATATTGATCTTTGAATAAATGTCAAAAAGCTCCACGTTAAGCTTAAATATCCACTAATTTTTGGTTATGGGAAAAAAATCTCTAAATCTCATATATCTCATATATCTTTGGCTACGCCCCATCCCAAACACTTGCATTGCAAAGTATTATTTATCTTCTTCTTCATCATTCTTTGTCCTTACAATTGTAATTCGCAATGACTACTGACGGATTACCACCACACGAGGTGATACGACTGCAAGCCGTTACAATTTGCAGCAGAGCTTTTATATATTTCCGTTTCCTTTATGGCATTTTGTGTCTGTGTGTGTGGCATTGCATTTGGGAATCGCTCGTGTTCAACTGATGTTGATGTTGCTGTTCATGTTTGTTAAGCGTTGCCGTTTTATTGTGCTGCTGCCGTTGCTGTTATTGTAGTTGTTGTTATTTGTATTATTGTTGTTGCTGCTGCCGCCGTTGTGTTGATTCATCTTATTTGCCCATCATCTTCCGCTCAGTGAACAACACAAACGGTAAGCAAACAAGTAAGTAGTTGAAATAGCAAAGCAGCGGAGGCATCATGCAAATCAGTTGCGATTCTATTCATTTTATACCACTCTGCACAGTGTTCGGAATATTGATGGCAGTGTTGTTTATGGGAGTTGTAAACATGGTGGGGGAGGGGTTACTTGTTTCTTTTTGGGGTAAATGTTATTGGGGTCTGTTGTATGCAACTCATGTTGCATGAGGGTTGGGCAGGTGGGTATGAGTTGCAAAAATGTTGCAACGAAATGAGTGTAATAAAGACCACATTAAAAAGTTTGTTTGACAACAACAATAACAGTAATGCGGCAAGTTCAAATAAAATAAATGGCAAATGGTAACGTAAAAATTTTGAATAGTTTTCTACAGATATGAGACGTTTTGAAGGTTTCCTTAAACGTAAGATGTAAGAAGGTGCCAAATCCATTGGAAAATGTAAATCGAAGGCAAAATTCTAGCAGGTAGTAGTTATATGGGCGTTACTCTGACCTGAAATAGTGAATATTTTAATTTTTTTATTTTTAGGACCTCCGGATCGATGATTATATAAATTTAGGAATATTTTTAAAAGATCTGCCTTGGCCGAATTTCTGCAGTTTTTAGCATTTTTTTTGGGGAATTCTTTTTTTTTTCTCTTTTTCTGGGATATCGTGACAAAAAATCATGGTTCTTGAAAACAGAAGGGACCTCTTTCTGGAATATCCTGACCAAAAATCATGGTTCTTAAAATATCAACAAAATATTGTTAAAAATATGAGGGACCTTTTTGGCAAACATCTTGGATTTGGAAAGATATTTGCCAATATTTAATGGCGGGCAATTTTGATTTCTTAATGACTTTTTTCAAGTACCTCCCAGCCGGAAATTATGTATTTTAGGAATATTTTTAAAAGACGTCCCCCTTGGCTAAGCTCGTGAATTGTTTATCAATATTCATTGGCAAACAATCATGGATTTTTGAAGTCATATCGTACGGTTTTTTGTTTTTTGAAATCCTGTTTTCTTTAAATTTTTTTCTCAAACAACTTCCGATCGAAAATAGCGCATTTTAGGATATTTCCGAATGTTATTTCTAAACAAGACTTGTGGTTTTTTTGAATAATTGTTTATGGATTCGTTGGCAAAAATCATATTTTTTTAAAAGATATTGTCCAGGGCTTTCTGACATTGTGTGTTTTTTAGGAAATTTTTTAAAATATCAAACTCGACATGAATTTTAAGGACAGATATGAAAAAATAATATTTAAAAGATTTCCTGGTCACAACGTGATTTTGAACAACATTTTTTTTGGTTCTTCGCTGATTTTTCAAGATTTTTTTTAAGGACTTCGTCGATTTTTGTGGGTGCTTTTTTTAAGATCTTCCTTGACCAGGAGGTAAGTTAAGGAGGCCTTCATTAAAATTTGTCTAATGTGAAGATGTTTTCTACGCTCTTAGGAAACTAGATGCCAAAAAAAGAATACATCAATTTAAATTGAGGCCAAGATCCTGGAAATAGCTGAAATCAGGGTTATACCTTCATATGAGGGTGGCCTGTATTGATAATTTTTTTTACCAGAATGGGTTCTTCTTACTAAGAACTCAAATTACCAAAATTATACAAAATTGATATGGAAAATATGAAAAAAAAATATTTGAAATCGGGGTATACCCTTATATGGGGGCTATACCAAACCGTGGAACGGTATGATTTATGTGTAAAATACAACTCAAAGGCCTGCATCAAATTTTAACGCCTTATCGTAAAGTTTGTGAACTATAGACCGACATATTTAAGGGCCTTGGTGCATAGTTAGGGCTACATAAAGGCTTTAAAATAGGTTTGGCTAGGGAACCCAAAAACCCATTTCGGATTTTAATCTTCTAACCGAATTCTCCACTTGGAATTTTCTCCCAGACTATGATCCGTTTATGTAAGATTTAAA
The DNA here is from genome assembly GCF_030504385.1 of Musca domestica. Lineage (NCBI taxonomy): Eukaryota > Metazoa > Arthropoda > Insecta > Diptera > Muscidae > Musca > Musca domestica. The sequence continues at coordinate 1,420,257 of NW_026712299.1, read as the reverse complement.
CTGTTGACGTCTTTTAGGACCTTCAGTAAAATTTTGTGAAAAATTTATTTAAAGGGAGATTTTAACAATATTTCAAAAAACGAACAAAAAAATCAGAAGACCTTTCGAAAGATTTTTAAAATCAAATGACTTTTTGATGGTTTTTTATGGCCAAAACACTACTTCTGAAGATCTTCTATTAGAGGTCCTCGTTCCATAAAACGACCTTTAGAATTTTGTTTTGTTTTTTAAAGTCCTTGTTCCAAAAGTTCTATGACCCAAAGAAGACCTTTAAAGGAGGGACTTTTAAAGATCTCGGGTCCATAGAAGACGTTTAAAAAGTCTTCGGTCCATAGAAGACGCTTAAAAAGTATTCGGTCCATAGAAGAGCTTTATATCTTCGGTCCACAGAAGACCTTCAAAAGTTCTTAATATCACATAAGACGTTGAAAAGGATTTCGATCCATGGAAGAACAAAAGAAAGACTTCGGTGCATGAAAACCTTCAAAAGGCCTTCGTTCGATTAAAAGTCCTTCAATTCATATATGAAAGAGACCTTCAAACGGATGTTAGTCCACAAAAGGACTTTTAAAGAACTTAGTGTTATAGAAGCCCTTCGAAAGGTCTTTGATCCTTGGGAGGACTTATAAAGTCTTTGGTCCATGAAATCCTTTAAAAGGTCTTCGTTGCAAAAAAGACCTTTAGAAGAAGAAGAGAAGAGCCTACGAAAGACCTTCGGGACATACGAAATCTTCAAAAAGTATTCCATCCATAGAAGACCTTCAAAGGGTATCCGATCCATAGTTGGCTTTTAAAAGATCTTCTGCCTAAAAAATACCTTACAAGGTTATAGGTCCATGGGATACCTGCAAATGGCCTTCTGTCCGCCCAAGACCTTCAAAAGGTATTCGATCCATAAAAGGCCTTCAAATGGTCTTCTGTCTAAAGAAGACCTCCCAGCTTTTTCAGTCAATGAAAATCTTCAAAATGTCTTCGTTCCAGAAAAGACCTTGAGAAGGTCTTCTGTTTTTACAAGTCCTTCGACCCATAGATGACGCTCACATGATTCTTATTTTAAGGAAGAACTTCAAAGGGATTTCAATCTATAGAGGGTTTTTTTAAAGATCTTGGGTCCATACAAAACCTTCAAAAGGCCTTCTGCCTAAAAAAGACATCAAGACGCTGTCGGTCCATGGAAAACCTACAATAGGCCTTTGGCCCTTTGAAAGGTCTTCGGTCTACACAAGACCTTTAAAAGTATTCGATCAAAAGGCTTTTTGTCCAATGAAGACCTCAAAATTTTTCGGTTCATGAAACATTTCAAAATGTCCTCGTTTTAAGAGTCCTTTGGTCCAAAAAAAATATAATATAAGGACTTTTAAAGATCTTGGGCACATAGAAAACCTTCAAAGGGCATTCGATCCATAGAAGACCTTCAAAGCGAGCGATCCAAAGAAGGATTTCAAACGGTATTCTGTCCAAAGAAGACCGCAAAACGTTTCCGATTCATGGAATACCATCAGAGCTTTTTATGACATAGAAGACATGACACAGAAGACCTGAAAGACATTCAAAAGTTATTCCATCCATAGACGACTTTTAAATGGTCTTCTGTCCAAAATAAGACTTTAAAACGTTTTCGGTCCATGGAATACGTTCGAATGGTGTTTTGTGGACCGAGGAGGCTCAAAGTAAAGAAGTAAAAGCCAAATCGATTGGAAAATATGTTCAAGACCCTCGCAATAAATAAAATCAAGACGTATCTTTGTTTATGATCTGTGCCAAAAGGTAGACCTACATTGATAATTTTTGTAAATAGCTTTTCTACATAATAAGAACTCAAAATGTTTGAATTCGGCGAAACTAAGCGGAAAACATGGTCGAAACGTAAAAAATACTTAAAATCGTAACGGATACTACAGCATATGACAGGAGATTGTCGGTGCAGGTCCACGTCTTCGTTTAGCCCCCATATAACGGTACCTTCCGATATTGAGTATTTTGATAATTTTAGCTACATTATTTACCGGAATTATTTCAAATATCATATTTGAAGTTCGTAATGGTTACTAAAGGCAGAAAATTGTCTGTGCAGGTCCACATTTTATAACCCCCATGGTACCTCCCTATATTCGGTATTTTGATGATTTTAGCTACATTATAAACAAATTTTTTTTCAAGTTTCTCATTTGAATATTGTAATAGCTTATGACAAAGGTTGCCTTTGCAGGTCCACGTCGTCGTATAGACCCTAATATACGGTTATAATTGGTATTTTTAAGATTTTAACAGAATTTTTTTTTATTTATTTATTTATTTATTTTTTTTTTTTGAAAATTGTCAAATTTGTACCAAATGGTGGAGGGTATTCAAAATTCAACCCGGCCGAACTTAAAGCTTTTTTACTTGTTTTCAACTGCAATATTGTTAAATACACTATATACCTTAAATCAACGGATTCCAAGGAATCTTAATCCGAAAATCTCGAAAAATGTGATAGAGGGAGGACCGTATCCCCTCTATTTAGGTTTCTTTGCTATATACATTAATAACATTTTGGCTTTTCCCTACGTTTCTTGAAAAAAATGAATTTTGTAGCACAGTGTTGTTTAAAGACTCACTTTAGAGGAAGGTATCCTTCAAGATGGCACGTGTCTACACCGGAATATTCTACCCATCACATCATGTGACATTTTTAAAAGAATAAGTCATTCCATTGCCTTCATTTAGTTATGAAACAAGTTCCTTCCTTTTTCTCCCGAATTTCGTATAACTTCCAACAAAAAATTGAAAAACTTTTCACTTCTTAGAATAAATCCTCATTAAATTGCACATGTTTTTCAGTATTTAACAAATTGCCGTATTTTTATTTATGTTTGTCTGTATGTTGCAATGTTTGTCTCCTAATTCCAAAAATAATAACCAAACAACAAAAAAAGGAAACAAACTCCATAAATTTCACTTGGAGCAATGTAAGTTTTTAATTATGTAAATCCCTTTCGAAAGACAACTTCGATTCAGGAACCTTTTATCCTTGTTTAATTACTCATCATTTTGTGTATGTATGTGTGTGTTTGTTTTTTGTAATGATTTGAACATTAGCATTTCATTTGAAAAATACTTGTTACATTTTCATTGGAATTAAGATGTTGCTGGAGCTTATTTTTTCCAGCGCTCTCTCTCTCTCCACACAAACTTACATTGGCAGATAAGTACACTCACACATGCACACCCACTCATTTGTGTGTGTGTGTGCTATTCTCCCTGCAGCCCTCGATTTCGAAATTTAACACAAAAGTTTTCAATGAAAACTTCTTAAACAAATAAACATGCCGATATGCATCTGAGCCGGAGTTAGTGTAGCTGTGTGTATTTTTAAATGTCGAAATGAGTTTTTTCTCCATTTTATCTTTTAAGTTAAAATAAATCTCTCCAAGAGTCTGTCTGCCGGTCTGACTGCCTTCCGTATGAGAGCTGTAATTTTCTGCTCTGCATTTTCCTGATGTTTTGTTGTGTTTTTGTTTCTCTGTATAACTTTTAAGTTAAATTAAATCCTTTTAAACAAAATAAATAAACACATACATCCATTCGTTCGTTTTGATGTGTGCGTGTAAGTGTAAAATATGTTTTAATTCTTATGTTATTCTTCGTTGTGGTTGCTGTTGTTGTTGTATGTGAAAAAGATTTCAATCGCTGTGATAGTAATAGGGTGGTTGGGAATTTAGAAAATATACCATCCGAAATTTTTCCTCCAACAAATAATCGTGTATATTTCAAAAATACGATTGTCACGTGTATTTTATAAAAAAAACTCAAGGAATCTCTGATAAATAATCTTGAGTTAGAAAACTATTTTTTATTGACTCTCTAGAAAACAATTGTGAGTTTTCAAAATAAAAACATTGGATACATTCTTTGACAAAAAAACCGTCAATTAAAAAAAAATAAAAAAAAAAATTGTGTTGGATAATTTTCGAATTATTTTTACCAAAAAAAAAAAAAAAAAAATGGGTCATGTCGCTTCATTTTTTTGCAATAGCGCCATGTAATGATAACTCTGATTTCAAGTTTCGACCATGTTTTCCATTTAATTTCACCAAATTTTGGCATTTTCAGTTCTTACTATGTGGAAACCTGTGCCGCCTTTTGGGTACTGCCTTTATATAAAAATACGCTCCGATTTTATTTATTGCGAGGATCTAGACGATATTTTCCAATATATTTGGTTTTTAGTTGGTTTCTTTGGGCGCCCTCGGTCCACAGAAGAAGTTTAGGCAGAAGACCATTTTAAAATTCTTCTGTGAGTCGAATATCTGTTGAAGGTCTTTTATTAACCGAAGGTCTTTTTTCGGTATTTCATGGACCCCAAACATTTTGGCTGAACGACTTTTAGAAAAAAAATCTTCTAAAGGTATTTTTTTAAGACGAATACCTTTTGAAAGTTTTCATGGACCGAAGAAATTCATAAGTTTCTTTTACGGACCGAAGGCCTTTTGAAGGGACTCGATGCACCCATGATCTTTAAAAGTCCTTCTGTGCACTGATATCAGTTTGAAAGACTGATAACCTTTGGCCTGAGGGACTTTTAAAAACAAAAAACCTTCTGTAGGTCTTTTTTAGAACGAAGACATGTTGTAGGTTTTCATGGACCGAATAGTTTTTGTCCAGATCCTTCTAAGGACTGAAGACTTAAAGCTCTCGTTTGAACCGAAGATTTTTTGGAATTAAAGTCTCTCGAAAGGTCTTCCCCTGATTGCAGGAGAAGTTTTTCTGTTTTATGAAAGCCTTCTTAGCATCCTACGTTCAAGAACACCTTCTAATGTCTCCCATTTATAGATGGCTTTTTTAAGCCGAAATTGACTTTTATTCCGCTCATTTCGATGCAACAGGTTTGCAACTCGTACTCATCTGCCAAACCTTCCTATTGTCTGAGTTGCATGTAACAAAACTATCCAAGACAGAGGTAAAGCCAATTTTTTGGCACCTATAGTAGATTTTTATGACGAATAATTTTGTAAATCCTGCTGCGATCCTGGGTAAAGGGTCCTGTTGCGATCCTGTTTAAAGGGTGTTTTCATTAATATTTTTAAGAAAAAGAACCAAAAAGACCCTTTTGTGGACTCGGCTTAAAAATGTTCTACAAAAATTATCCTTTAGTTATGCTCTTGTTATGACACTATGGACTTAAAATGTACAGATTCCAAGGAATCTTAATCCTTAATTTCAAAAAAATTTTAGAGAGGGGGAACTTGCCATTAAAAAAATGGTTAATACCTTCCAAAAAAAAAAAAAGAATTATAAAAATCAACGCTTGTTGATCCTTGAAAAAATATTTTTTATAAATATCTACGACTGTTGATCCGTGATAAAATATTTTTTATAAAAATACACGATTGTCAATCTATGATAAAATATTTTTTTTATAAAAATCCACGATTATTGTTCCTTGATTCAATATTTTTTATGAAAATCCGCGATTATAGATCCGTAGTAAAATATTTATACCCTACAACACTATGTGTTGGGGGTATTATAAGTTTGATTGGGCCAGAATTTATGTAACACCTCGAAATATTGATTTCCCATATAGGAGAGTATATATGGATCTTCCTAGCTCGCCGAGCTGAGTCGATCTAGCTATGTATGTCCGTCTGTCCGTCTGTCCATGTTAATTTGTAATCACTCTACAGGTCGCAATTATGGCCCGATCTTCACGAAATTTAAAATGTAGGTGGGGTTAATGTCAGAATAGAACCCTATTTCTTTTGGAGCTGATCGCCAAATGTTTAGGGGTTGAAATGGACCAAATACTGAAAAAATGTCGGATTTTGCAGTAGCTATACAGGTCGCAATTATAGACCAATCGACGGGGAATTTCGCATGTAGCTAGAGCTTAGGGCGGGGAAGAAGCCTACCAATTTGGGTGGTCATCGGATAATATTTAGCGGCTAAAATCGACCATATCTTTTTTGTTGAAAAAATTTTCATTAAACCGCGAATATTTTAAATCCCGGCGAAATTATAAAGCCATGACAAGGTTACTTCTGATCTTTACATTGATGTTAAGATCCAACAAATCGAGTATATAGCAAAATATGTGCGATATATGTCTATCAAAGAAGATATGCTTGAAAGATCTATTTTATGTCGAGAACGGCTGAACTGATTTCGACAGTTCTCATTAATTCAGAATGGCATCTTGGCAGAAAAGAAAAAACGCCTAAAAAATCGCATAAAAATATCTCTCTAAAGATGAAAATATTGATTTTGTAAATTTTCTCATATTTTTTCAATTTTGTCATATTTTTGGCATATTTTCATTTTGAATTAAACATTTGGTAATATTCCTACAGCTAACAAAACTAAGTAGTTAGGATATCAGGATATCATATACAGATCGCATTTATGGCCCGATCCTTACGAAATTTTGCAAAAACTGCAAAATTGTCGGCAGGTCGTAAGTATCGCCCGATCCTCACGCACATTTGAATGGGGGTTACCGGACATTACAAAAGCCAAGCAGTTTTGGATGGTCATCCAAAAATATTCAATGTGTGAAATAGTTTGCCAACTTTTGTAGACAAAATACGAAAATGTCCATTCCAGTGACTTTTTGGAGAATTCACAAATACAGGAAAGACGCACTTCTGACTATTTCGTTAACGCTGATTTCGTTGAAGAATATAGTCAAATGGCTGTATCTCATATAGATGCGTTTCAGTCAAAAACCAATAATAAATGTTAATCTTTTGCCACTTCTGAGAGATTATAGGTCTTTGGGAAATATTGGTTCCAGATTTAGGAAGACCATTTACGTGCAACATCTACTAATAAATTGGAAATGAGCAAATTAGTTTAAGTTGCTATTATTCGAAAATTAGAGAACGAAACCTGATGGTTTTCTTTTATTATTTGTCACAATATCGTGTGGAATTCTTTCGAGTATCTTGCCTATATATACTGTGTAGTTTATTATAGTGTTGTAGGGTATTCAACGGTCGGCCCCGCTCGACTGTAGCCTTTGCTTAAAAATCCTTGATAAAATATTTTTTTAATAAAAATCCACGATTGTTGACCTTTGAAAAAAATATATATTTTTTTTTAAAAATATAGGATTGGTGATCCTTGACAAAATATTTTTTTTATAAAAATCAACGATTGTTGATCCTTGATAAAATATTTTTTTTATAAAAATCCACGGTTGTCGATCCTTGATAAAATATTTTTTATAAAAATGCGTCATTGTTGATCCTTAGGAAAATTTTTTTTTAATAAAAATCCACGCTTGACGATTGCTAATACTTGATAAAATATTTTCCATAAAAATCCACTGTCTTTGATCCTTGAAGAAATATTTTTAAAAAATATTCACGATTGTTGATTCTTGAAAAAATATGTTTTTAAAATCCACGATTATCCTTAAAAGAATATTTTTTATAAAAATCCAGGAGTGTTGATCCTTGATAAATATTTTTTTTATAAAAATTAGCAATGGTTGGACCATTTAAAAATAGATTTTTTTTAATCCAGAATTGTGTAGAATCTCCATTAAACCCTATTACATCTTATACGACATACGGAAATCATCTTGTTATTGTTTATAAGTAAATATATTAACAAATTGCTGTAAAAGATTGTAGATTTTCGCAAAGAAAGTGGATGTATGCATTCTAAATAGAAGTACTGCGTGTGTTTGTGTGGCTATGTGTCGTGTATTTACACATTTGCATCTGTGTGTGCGTATGGCGTGTTTATTATTTCATTCCGTTTAAGAGGATATAATGCATCTGTTAATTTTCCAAAAAGGATATTGAAAGTTTTTCAATTGGAAAATATACAAACATGATTATTATTATTTGGAAATAAGTGTTTGTTTGTTTGCCAGCCAGCTAGTTTCTTATTCCAAGGAAGAGCAAAAAAAAACGTATGACTCGCTTTGTAATAGATTACTTTATCTATTAATTTGTTGTTGTTGTTTCTCTATTGAATATGATATTCGGAAAATTGAATAGATATTTCATTAAAATCTAATGGCTTAAGTCATTAAGAATGATGATATAAAATATTTAGTTCGCAGTAACCAAAATATTTAATAACTATATTTATGTTGAATTATGGACAAATTTTAAATTAATAACTGTGGTGACATATGGAGATTACAGTGACAGTTAGGTTATATACAAGGATTATTGTTTGAGTTATATTATTAGGCATAGCATTTGAGAAGATTGATGTGAATAAATTATAATGGGTTTAAATTTGAAATTTAATTCAAAAAATAACATTTTTTTTAAAAGGGCATAGGTGCAGAGAATTGAATAGATGGTAACAGGGTTTTAATTAATAATTAGCAATAATTATTGCCAAAAAATGATTTTAAATACTATACATAATATAATAATAGTGCTCAGAAAGCATTGCCAACGATCACATTTCTGAGTTTTATGAATTCAATTAAAAAAAACTAGTTTTTATATGTCTGTGAGAGAGAACGTCGGCGGGTCATATGCATCTGCACATATTTTTCCGACTTTTTTCGGTACTAACTATTTTCAAACCCCATTGGTGGAGATGATTTGTTCTGATTTATGTTTTGATGAAACGCGGGAGAAGGGCTCTCTGACTTATATTGGTGGTTTTTTTTCAAAGACCACCAGTTAAGAAATAAAAAAAAAACATTATTTTCGGGTCGCTCCGACAAAGACTTAAAACAATTGTGGAATAAAAATACTTTTTAAGGACAATATTACAAACAATCGTAAGCTCAAAGGGGATTTTAAGGATTACCCGATAAGCAACCCTAGATCCTTGAAAAAAATTATTCGACAATTGTTGATCCTTGGAAATATTTAATTTTTAGAAAATGTTTTAAAAAAATCCATATTTGTTGATATTTGAATAAATTAATTTGCCGTTGTAGCAAGCGACTGCAACTTCGTCAGCGAAAAGTCCGTTGTAAAATTTTAAATTCGTTCCAACAGGCCGTGTTAGGCCTTTTTATACCCTCCACCACACATGGTACGGAGGTTATTCACCGGAATTGTTTCAAATTTCGTATTTGAAATTCTTCGTTCCAACAGGCCGTGTTAGGCCTTGTTATACCCTCCACCACACATGGTATGGAGGTTATTCACCGGAATTGTTTCAAATTTCGTATTTGAAATTCTGCATGGGTACTATAGCATATGACAAAAAATTACTTATACAGGACTACGTCTTCGTATAGCCCCCATACAACGGTTTTCATTTGAGTGGCATTTTTTGAAATTTTTTAAGTTTCTTCGAAATGGTGAAGGATATAAAAAGTTTTTTTTTTTTTGGTCAAAGCTTAAAACAGCGTAAATTATTTTCAGTCTTTCAAGGTTGTATATATTATTCGCGTATTTTCTTTTTCGGTAAGAACAATAGAAAAATGATTACCTTTTTCACCAAAAGTCTTTAAAATCTTTTAATTTAAAGTTTATTGAGGAGTTCAATAGTAAAGCCATTGCATAGTGGACCCACATATACATTTTCTGTTCAAAACTATTTCAAAGTCTCCATATGTTAACCCTAGAAACCGACAGTGACATATATATATATCGAATTTTAGGACTTCAGATCTATTCCTTCATCCAATACCAAGTTCAGTACTATTTAGTACTTTTTATATAATTATAATACACATTTCGAAAACCAACACCATATCTCAATTCCAGATACCAACAGACCCGTTAATATTAAATTTGAGGATTCCAGTCCTATCTCTTTACCCAACACCGAGTTTGGTACCATTTAGTGCTTTTCGCACTAAATATACTGCAAGCACTATATGTTAACCCAATAACAAACTGTACTAAATATGGTGCTATTTAGTACTTTTCGTACACTGCAGTACATCTTTTCAAAACCACCTCTTCATCAGAAACCTACCACCAACTGGGATCCCAATACAAAATTTCAAAATTCCAATAAATTGTACCAAATAAAGTACTATTCCGTAATTTTCTAGCACTTGTAGTACGCATTTCCAAAACCAGCTCTTTATCACAAACTAACCAGCAATAGGCACCCCAATACTAAATTTCAAAATTCAATCGTCATCAGTTCACACAAAACCGTTCTAAATTTAATACCATTTAGTACAGTTCGTACACTTAGTACATCCCACTCTCATATATTAATCTTAGCTTCCAAACTTGATTCTTATACCACATTTCAAGTTTTTAGATCCTTCCTTTCACATAATACCAAATGATACCATTTTAGATGTTTAGTACCATTTTTGAATTTTTTTAGACTTAAGTTCTGAATTTCGAAAAACATCTATGCTGCATTCCATCAGTGACTCTCATTTCAAATTCTAGATCATTCCGTTTGACCCCAACAAAGTATTAAATTTTTACTACATTTTAGTACTTTTTGTATCATTTTTGTACGAATTTCCAAAAACCTAGCTATAACATACGCTTGCCCACCAAGACTGATCCTCGCGCAAAATTTCAAGATTTTAGCTTCTGTCGTTGTGTCTGGCAAGGGTATTATGTCTTTTTGCATTTGTTTGTAAAATGGGGAAGGAAGCGAGATAGACTCAGAGTTACTACTGAGGATCTCCATGTTCAACCGATTTCGGGATAATTGTGCACTAAATGGCTAATAATTTTGGCACAACCGACCGAATTCAGTCTAGAAAAAAGTACATTAAATTTAGTCTTTAAGTCCCGTACATTTGTAATATGCACTCCACAACAATGATATTTGGTACCGGATATCTTATAGAGCTAGAAATACCTTTTCCAAATCTTATCACTCACATTTGGATATAGCTCCCATATATATCCTTAATCCAATTTCAGGTTTATTGTGCAAATAATGACTAATATCAGCCCAAATGGAGTGAACTTCAGGACGTACGTTTCCATTTGGCGGAACTCGGCTCCACCAACTCTAACTGTTCTAAAGCAAAATTTTGACAGGTGATTTACTTGACAGGTGATCTACTTCAAATAAATTATATTGTAACGGGAGCACTACTAAATACGCATAGTGGTATAGGGTATAATCGGTTCCGCCCAACTTTTGACTTTTCCTTACTGGTTATCCTTTTTATTTGTTATCCCAAAATTCAAGAGGAAGTTTATTTGTTACTTCTTAATAGAGTAAAATGCAAAATTACACATCACTGAAGTGTATGACAACAAATGTGTAACAGAAAAACTAAATAAATCTGATGAAATGAAGCTGCAGAGTAGAAGAAACCAATGTTGCAATTCAAGACACAAGCTACACTTGACGATTACAAGAACAAAATAAAGAAAAAAAAAAAAAACAGAACAGAACAGAAATATATGAATGAATTTATTCAATTGCAATGCAACAAATTGTCATGCAATAACATGCGGGAGGACATTAGGGTGGAAGAAAAAAATTAATTTTAAGGGAAGTGGATTTAAAACAATATAAAAAGTATCCGTCGATTTTGCCGACAAATGTATACCTTCAGCCAATATTCGATTATTTAAATATATTTTGAATTCTGTTATGATTATTCAAACTGTTGACCCACTATGTAGTAGGTTCCGAAGAAATGGACCAATATTGTCAATTTTGTATCGGACCTAAATAAATATGAAGTAAATATTGCGACGTGCCAGGCTTGGACTGTATTGACTGATTCCTTAACTTTATATGGGATATGTGACAATTTTTAGAAAATTTAAAAATGCGGGTGCCAGATATATTCGACCGAAGTATTCCATTTTCACACTTCATCTAATATAGATAAAGATATGGGTATGACAAAATTACAAGGAAATCGAACATTTTAATATGGATTCAACTCTAGTTTCTGGATGTTCCGCAAATTATGACAGATGAAAGTATTGAAAATTGTGACCCTTTGGGGGTGAGATACCAGAAAGGGACACGCAGATATATATCATCTTCAGAACAGGTCTTGTGTTAGCAAAAATGTTTGTATGTGTGAAATTTGAAGAGAGTTGGGTGCTGCCTTCACTTTCTTTCAAAATATGTATAGGACCTTATGTGGGGGAGGTACCAGAGGAAATGGCCCGATCTCTGCCATATTTATAACAGATCTTGTGTTGATGGAAATATTGAGATATACCAAGTCTGAATGGAACGGGAGAATAATTTCGCGTGGGTATTCCAAATGTTGACCCTTTGTGGGGGAGGTACCAGAAGGAATGGAGCGATATACCCCATCTTCACTCCACACCTAGAGCTAATAAAAACATTGTAATGTCCGTAATTTGAAAGAACCGGATGCTTATTACGGATTTTATGATCGTTTTGGTTATTCAACATTTTAAACCTTTGTGGGGGAGGTACCAGCAGAAATGGTCCGATCCTTACCATCTTTATAACTTATCTTGTGTTGATGGAAATATTGAGATGTGTGAAGTTGGAATGGAAAACAGATGTTAATTTCGTGTTTTATAAGCTTCATGGATATTCAAAATGTTGACCCTATCAGAAGGAGTGAAGCGATATATCCCATCTTTACAGCAGATCTTGTGTTAGTAGAAATAATAAGATGTGTGAAATATGAGGAGAACCGGATGCTTATTTCGGATTTTATAATCGTTTTGGTTATTCAAAACGTTGACCCTTTTATGGGGGAGGTATCAGAAGGAATTGTCCGATCTCTACCATCTTTATAACGGATCTGGCGCTGATAGAAATATTGTGATGTGTCAAGTCTGAATGGAATTGGTTGTTAATTTCGCGTTTTATGAAAAATGTTGATCCTTTCGTATGGGAGGTACCAGAAGGAGTAAACCGATATCTTCAATCTTCACACTAGACCTTGGGTTAATAAAAATATTGCGCTGTGTGTAATTTGAGGATAATCGGACTGCTACATAACAATTTTTAAGGTTTATAATTATTCAAAATGTTGACCCTTTGGAGGGGAGGTACTTGATGGAGTTGAGCATTTTCGCATCTGACGTAGCCCTGATGGAAATATTAGGATTTGCAAAGGTGGAGCAAAATCGGATGATACTTTCTCTTTCTGTGCAGTAAAATATTTTTTTTTTTTGAAAATGTCAACTTTTTGCGGGACAGTTTCCAGGAGGAGTAGACCGATATTGTCAATCTCCGCACTCGATCTAAGTTTGATGATAATGTTACGATGTATCAAGTTTGGACCAAATCGGATACTCCCTTCGAGAGTTATCTTGCGCACCCGCCAGCCAGACATACAGATGGACGGACGGACGGGCATTGCTAGATCGACTCCAAATGTCCTAAAACGGGTTTGATTCAAAGAGACTTAGGGTCTAAAATCGTTTTTTCGATGAGGCACGTTTTGGCCGTATCAAATGATATATACCCTCTTCTATATCTTCTATATCTATAAAAGAGGAAAATGTTTGTATGTTTGTTTGTTTGTAATTTATGGACTCGAAAACCGCTGAATAGATTTTCCTGAAAATTTCCATATATACTGCAACATCGCCTGAAAGTAACATAGGCTATATACATTTTTGAATTTCCACTTGGAACTGGAGATATAGCATCAGAATCGGAGGTACCTCCCAAAAATTTAGATTTTATATGCACATATATATTGATTGGTTGAAGATACAGTCTCCAAATTTGGAATACGTAACGGAATTCGGAACAAAAATAAGTTTGCCAAATTATATTGTAATCGGTTCAGATTTGGATATAGCTTCCATATATATTTTCGACCGATTTCGTTCATTTGATGTCTCAAACACAATATGAAGGTTCGATTCCAATGAAATTTGGAATGTGTGACGGGATTTAATCCGAAAATAAATTTGTCAAATTATATTGAAATCGGTTCAGATTTGGATATAGCTCCCATATATATTTTCGGCCGATTTCAAGCATTTGATGCACCAAACACGCTATGTATCCCCAATTTCAATGAAATTTGAAACGTGTGATAGATTTTATCTAAAAAATTGATTTCCTAAATTATATTGAAATCGGATCAGATTTGGATATAGCTCCCATATACATTTTCGGCCGATTTCATGTATTTGGTGGACCAAACACGGTATGTATTTCCAATTGTAATGAAATTTAAAATAAGTAACGGAATCGGGAGCCAAAATGAATTTGTCAAATTAAATTGAAATCGGTTCAGATTTGGATATAGCTCCCATATATATTTTCGACCGATTTCATGTATTTGATGCACCAAACGCGCTATGTATCTCTAATTTCAATGAAATTTGGAAGTTGTAGCGGAAATTAAAACAAATATACATTTGTCAAATTATATTAAAATCGGTTTAGATTTGGATATAGCTCTCATATATATATTTTCGACCGATTTCATGTATTTTATGCACCAAACACGATATGTATGTTCGATTCCAAAGAAATTTGGAATATGTAACGGGATTTTGATTAGAAAATAAATTAGTCAAATTATATTAAAATCGGTTCAGATTTGGATATGAGTGGCTAAATTTGCATGAGTGGCTAAATTTGGTACAAAAATAAATTTGACAAATTATATTCAAATACGCTCAGATTTGATTATAGCTCCCATATATATACTAAGCCGATTTCACATATTTGAGGCACCCAAAGCGAGAGAGACAAAATCCCGTTACATATTCCAAATTATATTGAAATCAGTTGAGGTTTGGACATAGCTAACATATATATTTCGGCCGATTTCATACATGTTATGCACCAAACATGATATATACGACCGATACCAATGAAATTCAGAATGTGTGACGGAATTTGACTACAATAATAAATGTGACAAATTAATTGGAAATTAGTTAAGATTTGGATAAAGCTCCCATATATATTATCGGCCGATTTCACATATTTGACGCACCAATTTCAATGAAATATGAAAGGTGTGGCGGAGTTTGGTGTAAAAGTAATTTTTTTAAATTATATTTAAATCGGATCAGATTGGGATATGATTTTAATAACAACCATTGACCCACAACGCCTTAGGCTAACACTAAAAAACAACACAACAATTGATTTGAAATACGCTTATTACGGCGAAGTATGTTGCTATCTCGAATTCACTAATTGCAATAGTAATGCCACTCAACTTCAAAAGATTGCAGTTACATAAATAAATAAATCCGAAGGACAAACCCTTCGTGTATGTATGTCATGTTACTGCTTTTCTAATGGTTTTGGTTATTTACGCATAAAAGTAGTGCAATAATTTTTTCTTTAATTTTGAAATTTGTTTTTTTTTAACCAACATATATTCGTAAATAAAATTTTGAATGCATATAAAATTAAAAGGGGTAGCGAAGCGCACCGGGTTCAGCTATCTCATATAAAACAAATCAAGCACCTGACATAGTTTAAACATGGTCTGCGGTAATATATATATACGCTATCTAGCAATATGGTGGGAGTGTTAAGAGTTGGTCACTTTAATGTTATTGTTGAAATGCAACCACAAAGCGATATCCAGCCAAAAATCTCTCAACCAAATAATCAAGATCCACTCCAGTAACTATTTACAAAACGGGATTCTAAACCCTTATTAGATATGGGTATGACATAGGCAGTAAGTTCTTAATAAACTGCTATCAAGAACTCATAAATAATTTCAAAAAGGTAATCGTAGTATTTTAGGAAAATTTTTATATTTTTTATTAATTTCACCCACTGAGAACACAAAAAGCATTGTTTTTGAATAACGTAAAAACCTTGATTTCTAAAAATACCCTAATACTTACCCCCTCCCCTCGTCCCCTATTGAATCTCTGTACAATGCAAAATACGATATGTTGTTTTCTATTCATGTTCACAAGGATCTTTCAACCAGAGTGTATCGTAAATATTATCTCTGCAAGGAAATCGTAGAGACCATTTCCATACATTCCCCCACTCCCCCCACTCTTCACATAAACACCCATTCACCTAGCTTTCCAATATCAAATTGTTTGCAATGACTATGAATTTTAGAATCTCTACAATTTAAATAATCATTTATTGTCTCCCTCAGACAAAAACTCACAGACACACAGATAGACTCACACAATGCCACAACTATTTATACGCATCCATTGCATGGATGAAAGCAACAGAAAGATAACTTTCATGCACACACACACACAAACATTTGCAAATATGTTCGTGTGTGTGAGTGTTTGCATATGAATGTAAAAATATAAACATATAAAATGATTGTAAAATAATTGTTAATATTGTCAGAGCAAATGTAAACCGAATCATGGCATCCTTACATGTCGACTCACATCGACACACGTACAGTACACACTCACAAACACCCACACACACACACACACATGCATGCATGAATGCAAATGAGTGCAACTACTAAATGCTTGTTGCTGGTACCGAAACGGAAACGGAAACAGTACACCAAACATTATAGAATTTGTGTTTGTTTTTCCTACATCCTACATCAATCCTGATGAAACGGAGAGGGGATGTATGTTTGGTTTGTTATTGTGTTGGTAACAAAACGTAAGAGAACACTTTCGGCAATCATCATCAGAAAGTTAAAAGAGTAGCGTATTACGTCTATAAAATCATCCATACGCACACTCCTAAAGACAGGAGTTTGCCAATTACCATATTGGGAGATAAGCTTTCCAGCAAATTCGCCACCGAGCTCGATACGTTTTAGACGTCCCAGTCTTTGTTCAGAGCCTAGTAAATACCTCAGCAGATAAGTGACTAATTAGGTAGACAGGCAGATATAAATTGTGGAAGGTCAATAGGCTATTTAGTTTGAGCGTAGTCATCCGAAAGAATATGGCTTTCAAGGCGACGCGACTGTCAGCGGCACGAACACATCGTCGCAGATTGCGGAATGTCCCTTTATTGCGAGTATTGTGGTGAAGGACACGCTACTTAACTATGCCCCCGTTTGAGCAGGATAAGGAGGCGGTTGTAGTTCCCAAATGCATCAACTGCAAAGTGAAAGGCCACTCTGTCGGTTCCCTTTTCTGCTCTAAACGGAAGGCAATACTGGCAATTAGGATCAAGAGCAAGAAGGAAGCCGAGTCCAAACAAACTGCCAAGTTGGGCCGTACTTCCGAGAAAAAGGCCAAAAAGACTTACGACGGAAGAAAAACAGGACAGCCCCAGAACCTACCTGGTCAGCTGCAACCTACAACCTAACTTTGACTAAAGTGAATAGACTCCAAAGTCCTGCTGCTCGCCCATCTGGACCCACCCAAAATATTGTGGGACTGATTTTGCCAAATTTGGGTTGTTTGGGCCTAGATTTGGACGTATCCGCGAGGAAAGGGGTGACGCGGAAGCTCGGTGGGCCTTTATGATCCGCATAGGTATGTTGAAGTGCGTTTTTTCCAAACTATTCTTCCTTATTCTCTAAAACTTGTGGGCACTTTTTGCGAAATTTTGTTCTAGAGCATCAGCAGGATATTATTCTGCTGGAAGAAACTTGTCTCTCTCCTAGCCATAAGTTTTTCTGTCAAGGGACCAAAGTCTATATGCAGGATTGACTGACAGGCCCAAGAGGGGGCACTGCAGTCTTAGTTGAAAATAACTTTCGTTCGGAAGATATCCCCATCTCCCTAGGGAATATTTGTGTCGCTAGGGTTTGGTGGGATGATGGGTCCTGAATAATCTTCGCTTTTGGATATCAGCGCCATGTTGGTCCTTTCCAAATTTTGGCGTTGGTAGAGACTTGAGAGCGAAACATCCATTGTAGGGTGGTGCAGAGATCGATGTCCGGGGAAAACTTCTTTCCGCACAAGACAGGTGTGGCATTAGCAGCGGGGAGAACTACGTCAACGGGGGACCGACCATAGGCCGATTCTCATTGAGATAGATATAGACTCTTTACAAAATGGAGATATCAGGTTATTTCATGACTTCATAAAGCCGGATGAACATCTGGCCCTATAAACAGTGCTTATGCAGCGTCTTGGAGGAGGTAACTCTGCTGGTCGACCACAATGTATCCATTTCGGATATACATAACTGCTCTGAGAATTTAGGTAGAAGGCTTTGTCGAGGAACCGCAGAAGGCTTTATTGAGTGTTGGGTAGATCTGTATATCCTGAGCGACGACGTTGGCCGGATTATTGAAACACAATTCGCCGATTCGTAAATGATCTGTATAAAAACTTTTTGGAGGGAATTACGGTCAACTCCAAAACCTATGACAAGTCCCTCCTCTCGAGATTCCGTCAGTTGCCTCGTAGACGCCACTGGTGTGAGGATGGGCTAAGATGTTGGCTAACAAAGGGGAGCGAACGTTTGACATGAAGGAGTTTCGGTGTACGATTTTTTCAGGGTCAAGTCAGAGGTCAGGAAATTCAATAATTGCCATATTCGAGGGTCATTTCTTGCGATTTCGAAGGAGGGTTTTGATCACTCTCAGTGTGTTAACTACAGGCCTATTTCCCTTCGATCACCGTTCGGAATGTTACTCGAATCCTTAATTCTGACAAGGATTAGAACACCGTAGAAAAAAGGGACATTCTGCGGGATTGCCAGTTTAGTTTTAGGTCTGACCTCTCCATGACCCATGCCTTAACGGCATTTAGTAGCTTTTTCGGCAATGACTTCGACAGGAACTAAGGAACTAGGGGCTTTTGAATCTGTTTTGCACGATGGAATTTTATATAAATTCCAATAATTGGTCTTTAACAGTCAATCCTGTAGAGTGTTCGTTAGTTTTCTTAGGGATCGATTCATCAGTATTAAAATGGGAGAGCGACTATCTAGTAGCCGCCGGGTGTTGGAAGGAGTTCCTATAGGTTTCCTCCTTTGCCCGAAGTTATACACTTCGCATAAAGTTGAATGTATGCAAAAGCTGTGCTATGACCGAACTGAGATCGACCGGGCATACCCTGATTTTAGAAAGTTTCAACCAATTTGGAAAATGATATATTTTGGGGTAGTATTTCAGGAGAAATGCTGTGCTACGGCCTTCCTTGGCCGATTGGTCGTACCCTAATTTTAAGAAGTTTCAACCTATTCTTTAAATAGGTTCGTAGCAGGTTATATATATACCTAGGGTTATATTTCAGGAGAGACTCTACCGTATTCGTCATATAGACTAGGTCCTGTCTACGGCCAACGGGCTGTATTTCGGATACAGTCTAATCTTGGATGAAGGTTGGCTTTCCCGCGATGTTAGTCTCTTAATCTACCGGTAGATGATCAGACCCATCATCGCCTTTGCCTTCTACATCTGGTTTGAAATTTCGTTTTACCTAAAGTGTAGGTAAAAAAAATAGTCCCCTCTTGTCAGGGCCTCCAAATGGCTCCTATAGCGCCCATTCCTCGGCATTCTTAGACAGATGCCAGTTCACAGATAATAGCATCGTTGAGGGTATGTTTAATTGTTTTGAGGATGCGGACTAGCATTGGCCTCGGAAGCATTTGCCACCACGAAAAAAAAAAGAAAAACAAACTTCGATAATCATGACTGAGATGGCTCTCTAAAAAACTTAAAAATCCACGATCAGGACCACCATCAAAAATCTCGACCTCAGCTGGTTATCTATAAAATTCTTCAAATTAAATATAACGACTGAAATAACCGTCTAATTTTTTTAAATCCAAAATCGTAGCTAAGTTTTTTTGAGGTCCTCTACACTATGATCTCTGCTGAGATAGTTTTCTTACAAAATGTCGAAGACCTTCGGACCCTCTTAAGATACGATCCAAACATTCTTCCCATAGAAGATCATAAAACCTTTCCCGGGAATATTTGAAAACAGGTGAAGGGCATACAAACTTCGTTGTCGATCATCACATTGCCATTTTGACTTCTTTTATTTTCCGTATTATTCTTGCTCCTATTGTATGCATTATATCTCTCTGTATGTGTTTGTATGTGTGTGTGTGCTCTTGTCACAGGATATGCACAGAGCCGAGATAACAAAATTTTATATGTATATAATTTGGTATTTTCGTTTGTAGATGTGTGTGTGTGTGCATTGTAGGCAAAGTGGGTATTTGGGTTGATAATATGCATATGTTCGGTGGGTGTGGATATGTGTGTCTGTGATAATAACAAATTTAACAATTTTATAGAAAAATGTTCACAATAACAACATTTTAAATGAAATACCAGAATATATAAGTAATAAAACAAGTTTGTCCTGACTGTGAGCAAACTTTTATTTGCGAGCGGTATAAGACGACAGGGAAATGAGGTATAGATTGAAAGGGGGGAATAAGATACATATAGAGGTGGATAATAAATTGAAATAAAAGGGCAAAGAGGATTAAAGGTTTCGATCTGAACACTTGGTCAGATATATAAAGGCAGATATATATAATCTTCACAAGTATGAAGTTGGATGCTTATTTCGACTTCTATGTGCGTTATTTTTAAATCTTGAACACTATGTGCGGGAGTTAATAGAAAATGGTCCGATCTCCACCACCTTCATAACAAATGTTGTGCTGATGGAAATATTGAGATGTACCAAGTCTGAATGGATTCGATTATTTATTTCGCGTTTCATGAGCTTCATGGATATTCAAAATTTACCAGAAGGAGTGGACCGATATATTCCATCTTTACCCCAGACTATGGGTTAATAACAACATTGTGATGTGTGAACCTTGAAGAAAATCGGACTCTTCCACCAGATTTTATAAGAGTTGTAATTATTCAAAATTTTGACCCTTGATGGAGTGGACCGATATTATCCGTTTTCGGACCTGACTGAGCACTGATATTTATATATTAGGATTTGCAAAGTTGGAGCAAAATCGGATCACCCTTTCTCTTTCTGTGCAGTAAAATATTTTTATACCCTCCACCATATTATGGTGGGTATACTAAGTTTGTCACTCCGTTTGTAACATCTCGAAAAATACATTTTTGAGCCCACGAAGTATATATATATTCTTGATCAGCATAAAATTCTATGTCGATTTAGCGATGACCGCCCGTCTGCTCGTCTGTCCGTCTGTGGAAATCACTCTAGATTCCGAACGAAATGAAGTAGATTAATAAAATTTTACTCAAATATATATTATGTCTGCAGGACTTTTGGAATTGAAATTGGGCCATGTATGTCCACGTTTTGTTATAAGCCCCATATAACTGTACCTCCCGATATTCGGTATTTTGATGTTTTTAGCGACGTTATTCCCCTGAATTGTTTCAAATTTGGTATTTGAAGTTCGAAATGGATACTACAGCCTAAGACAGAAAATTGTCTTTGCAGGTCCACGCCTTCGTATAGCGCCAATATAACGGTACCTCCTGATATTCGGTTCTTTGTTGATTTTAGCGACATTTTTCACCGGAATTGTTTCAAATTTGGTATTTAAAGTTCGTAATGGATACTACAGCCTAAGAGAGAAAATTGTCTGTGCAAATCCACGTCTTCGTGTAGCCCACACTATAACGGTACCTCTCAATATTCGGTATTTTGATGATTTTAACGACATTCTCACCAGAGTAGTTTCAAATAATGTATTTAGAATGCGTAATGGGAACTACAGTCTGTGACAGAATTTTGACTATGCGGGTCCAGGTCTTCGTATAAGTCCCATATATCAGTACCTCCCGATATTCGGTAGTTTGATGATTTTAAGTGCAATACCCACCGAAATTGTTTGAGATGGAGTATTTGAAGTTGGCAATGGATGCTACAGCCTGTGACAGAAAACTGTCTTTGCAGGTCCAGGTCTTCGTAAAGCTAAGATATAACGGTACCTCCCTATAAGCTGGTACCTCCCTTTTAGCTACATTATTCAACCTTTATTTCGTGTTTCGAATTTGAATATGGTAATGGCTTATGACAAACAATGCCTATGTAGGGCCACGTCGTATGGAAATGGTGGAGGGTTCCAAATGGTGGAGGGTATTCAAAGTTCGGCCCGGCCGAACTTACTGCTTTCTACCTATTTCCTCTTGAAAAATTCGACCTTTGGTTGCGGGGTACCAGAAGGAGCGGACCAATATTGCCCATCTCTGAACTCGATCTAAGTTTGAGGATAATATTAAGATGTACTAAGTTTGGACCAAGTCGGATATTCCCTTCGAGAGTTCTCGTGCGCACCAGCCAGACCGACAGATTTACCGACGGACATCGCTAGATCGACTCCAAATGTCCTGAAACGGATCTGGCCCAAAGAGACCTAGGGTCTAAAATTGTTATTTCGATGAGACACGTTTTGCCATACCAAATCCTCTAACCAAATGGCTGAAGGTATAAAAATGTTAGATTTCCAGAGTTGTTTCTCTCATTGTAAGGACACAAAAGGACATAAAAAAGACCTTCAACACTATTATTGGTGTTTTAGTTCTTGGAATAATATTACTTAAAGACGCAACGATTTTTTTCGAATTTTTGTCATTGAAAAAAGATTCTTTAAATGTCTACATTTAATTTTTCTTTTGTCCTCGAAAAAAATATTCTTTAGAAAATTCTGTGATAATTGAAAAAATATTTATTTGAAAATTTCCTTTTTATTCCGTTACTGTCCTTGGAAAAATAAAATCTTAAAAAATGTTTATTGATCACTTGGTCCTTGAAGAAAATTCCGATCTTTTAGTCTTTAAAAAAATATTTAAGTCCGGAAAACAAAGTATGACATCTTTCCTAGTGCGCCTATAGTAGGGTGCCCTAAAAAATAAATTGCTGCTATAGCAATTCTTGAACTCCCTTGTTTACGACAAAGAATTCAGAGTGACAATATAATATTTTACTTCTCCATCAGTTTCAGTTTTTTTCTCATAAAAGTCACCGAACAAGAAATTTGCAAGTTGCAGTTTTTTTTTTGTGTTTTCTCCTACGATTTTTGTTTTATTTTCTTACTGGAAAAAAATCTCAATTTTCTTGTTCATGAATTCCGAACAATATGTTATGTAGTACATTTAATTAGCTCAATTTATGCAATAAAAGTTAAATTTTTCATTTCATCTCTTGTAAAATAGAAAGAAAGAAAAAAGAACAAAATGTACAAGACAATTTCTGTCTATTTTAATGAAAGAAGAAAATGGGGGAAGGAGAAAAAAAAATAACTGAAAAAATTCTTTACTTGATTTTTGCATAAACTGCTGCATAGGTCACAGGACTACGTAGGATGCAAATAATTGTATTTATGGGTGAAGACAGGTTCCAGAGTAGAAGCAGCAGCAGCTGCTGCATTGTTGAAATGTAATAATAATTCATTAATTCATGAGTGTGTGTCCTTGCGGAATGGGGAGAGAATATGAGTTTAATTGAAGAATTATGTAAATCATTAACCTTTTCGGATTTGAAAAATGCAGAAAATGAAAAAATATTCTTCAAAACCTATATTTATTGGCCTATTGGTCCTTGGAAAAATATTCTTTAAAAATCCACGTTTATTTAAGGACCAATAAACGGTCTATTGATCCTTAGAAAAATATTCTTTAACAATCCACGTTTATTAGTCCTTTATTGGTCTATTGGTCCTTGGAAAAAAATCCAGATTTATTGGCCCTTTATTTGTCTATTGGTCTTTGGAAAATTTTGCTCGATTTTTGGTCCTTGAAAAAATATTTTTTAAACATCCATGTTTCGTGGTGTTTGAAAAATATTTTTTAAGAATCCACGTTTTTTCTTTAAAAATCCACGTTTATTGGTCCTCCGAAAAAAATATTCTTTAAAAATTGGAGGTTCTTGAAAAAATAATCTTTAAAAAATCCACGTTTATTGGAGGTCCTTAAAAAATATTCTTTAAAAATCCACGTTTATTGGAGGTCCTTGGAAAAATATTCTTTAAAAATCCACGCTTATTGGTCTATTGGTCCTTGGAAAAATTTTCTTAAAAAATCCACATTTATTGGAGGTCCTTGGAAAAATATTCTTTAAAACTCCACGTTTATTGGTCCTTGAAAAAATATTCTTTAAAACTCCACGTTTATTGGTCCTTGAAAAAATATTCTTTAAAAATCCACGTTTATTGGTTTTTGAAAAAAATATTCTTTAAAAATCCACGTTTATTGGTCTATCGGTCCTTGGAAAAATATTCTTTAAAAATCCACGTTTATTGGAGGTCCTTGAAAAAATATTCTTTAAAAATCCACGTTTATTGGAGGTCGTTGGAAAAATATTATTTAAAAATCCACGTTTATTGGAGGTCGTTGGAAAAATATTCTTTAAAAATCCACGTTTATTGGAGGTCGTTGGAAAAATATTCTTTAAAAATCCACGTTTATTGGAGGTCGTTGGAAAAATATTCTTTAAAAATCCACGTTTATTGGAGGTCGTTGGAAAAATATTCTTTAAAAATCCACGTTTATTGGAGGTCGTTGGAAAAATATTCTTTAAAAATCCACGTTTATTGGATGTCGTTGGAAAAATATTCTTTAAAAATCCACGTTTATTGGAGGTCGTTGGAAAAATATTCTTTAAAAATCCACGTTTATTGGAGGTCGTTGGAAAAATATTCTTTAAAAATCCACGTTTATTGGAGGTCGTTGGAAAAATATTCTTTAAAAATCCACGTTTATTGGAGGTCGTTGGAAAAATATTCTTTAAAAATCCACGTTTATTGGAGGTCGTTGGAAAAATATTCTTTAAAAATCCACGTTTATTGGAGGTCGTTGGAAAAATATTCTTTAAAAATCCACGTTTATTGGAGGTCGTTGGAAAAATATTCTTTAAAAATCCACGTTTATTGGAGGTCGTTGGAAAAATATTCTTTAAAAATCCACGTTTATTGGAGGTCGTTAGAAAAATATTCTTTAAAAATCCACGTTTATTGGAGGTCGTTGGAAAAATATTCTTTAAAAATCCACGTTTATTGGAGGTGGTTGGAAAAATATTCTTTAAAAATCCACGTTTATTGGATTTCGTTGGAAAAATATTCTTTAAAATCCACGTTTATTGGAGGTCGTTGGAAAAATATTCTTTAAAAATCCACGTTTATTGGTCTATCGGTCCTTGGAAAAATATTCTATAAAAATCCACGTTTATTGGTCTATCGGTCCTTGGAAAAATATTCTTTAAAAATCCACGTTTATTGGTCTATCGGTCCTTAGAAAAATATTCTTTAAAATCCACGTTTATTGGTCTATCGGTCCTTAGAAAAATATTCTTTAAAAATCCACGTTTATTGGAGGTCCTTGGAAAAATATTCTTTAAAAATCCACGATTATTGGAGGTCCTTGGAAAAATATTCTTTAAAAATCCACGTTTATTGGAGGTCGTTGGAAAAATATTCTTTAAAAATCCACGTTTATTGGAGGTCGTTGGAAAAATATTCTTTAAAAATCCACGTTTATTGGAGGTCGTTGGAAAAATATTCTTTAAAAATCCACGTTTATTGGAGGTCGTTGGAAAAATATTCTTTAAAAATCCACGTTTATTGGAGGTCGTTGGAAAAATATTCTTTAAAAATCCACGTTTATTGGAGGTCGTTGGAAAAATATTCTTTAAAAATCCACGTTTATTGGAGGTCGTTGGAAAAATATTCTTTAAAAATCCACGTTTATTGGAGGTCGTTGGAAAAATATTCTTTAAAAATCCACGTTTATTGGAGGTCGTTGGAAAAATATTCTTTAAAAATCCACGTTTATTGGATGTCGTTGGAAAAATATTCTTTAAAAATCCACGTTTATTGGAGGTCGTTGGAAAAATATTCTTTAAAAATCCACGTTTATTGGAGGTCGTTGGAAAAATATTCTTTAAAAATCCACGTTTATTGGAGGTCGTTGGAAAAATATTCTTTAAAAATCCACGTTTATTGGAGGTCGTTGGAAAAATATTCTTTAAAAATCCACGTTTATTGGAGGTCGTTGGAAAAATATTCTTTAAAAATCCACGTTTATTGGAGGTCGTTAGAAAAATATTCTTTAAAAATCCACGTTTATTGGAGGTCGTTGGAAAAATATTCTTTAAAAATCCACGTTTATTGGAGGTGGTTGGAAAAATATTCTTCAAAAATCCACGTTTATTGGATTTCGTTGGAAAAATATTCTTTAAAATCCACGTTTATTGGAGGTCGTTGGAAAAATATTCTTTAAAAATCCACGTTTATTGGTCTATCGGTCCTTGGAAAAATATTCTTTAAAAATCCACGTTTATTGGTCTATCGGTCCTTGGAAAAATATTCTTTAAAATCCACGTTTATTGGTCTATCGGTCCTTGGAAAAATATTCTTTAAAATCCACGTTTATTGGTCTATCGGTCCTTGGAAAAATATTCTTTAAAAATCCACGTTTATTGGAGGTCCTTGGAAAAATATTATTTAAAAATCCACGTTTATTGGAGGTCCTTGGAAAAATATTCTTTAAAAATCCACGTTTATTGGAGGTCCTTGGAAAAATATTCTTTAAAAATCCACGTTTATTGGAGGTCCTTGGAAAAATATTCTTTAAAAATCCACGTTTATTGGAGGTCTTTGGAAAAATATTCTTTAAAAATCCACATTTATTGGAGGTCCTTAGAAAAATATTCTTTAAAAATCCACGTTTATTGGTCTATCGGTCCTTGGAAAAATATTCTTTAAAAATCCAAGTTTATTGGTCTATCGGTCCTTGGAAAAATATTCTTTAAAAACCCTGATTGATTCTTGAAAAATATTCTTTAAAAATCCACATTTATTGGTCTGTTGGACTTCTTCGTCTCAAAAAATTCCATAATTGTCCCTTTGAATCCTTTTTAATCCTTTTCCCACACACAACTCACTTTCTTTCGAACTTCGCTCATTAGTCCGCTAATTGATCATTTTCTTTCGAAAACATACACCCACACCCACCCACGTTGCCTTGAGGGTCCTTTATCCTTTACGTGGACTTCGTCAAAATTACAACTACTTATGTACCTGCAAACGTGCAACTTGTTTTAATATATCATTTCAATGAATGCAAATAAAATTTGTTAAGAAGTACCACAAAAAAGGAGGAGACATCCTCCAACGGTCTCATTATAAAAATTGAAATGCCAAAAAGCCAACTGAAAATATGAGTAGTAGGGAAGGGTGGCGAAAAAACAGAGGAGTACCATGAAAATACCCAAGGATTATTATGTTTCCGCCTGGGCTATTTGTATTATTAACAGGCGGATTTTTTTTTGGTTGGTCCTGCTGCTGCATTTACCTACAGTTTTATCCTTCCAAATAATGGCATGTACATGTATGAGTGTGTGTGTGTGTGAGCAATTATATTTAATTTGTCACTTTTTATGCAGTTCTCATAGAGAATGAAAACGGAGAGAAAAAAGAGAAAACAGAGCATAAAAACCATATTTTCCGGAACAAGAACTCCTCTTCGCCCGCACCTACTCCAGCTCTCAGATGGGGTAGCAAATAAAATGACATCTCCAAAATGTATTTTTTATAGTTACTCAGGCTCTTGTCAAACATTCCCTATTTAATATCACCCATCCGCCACCATGTTTGCCATTCAAAATTAAGCCAACAAAAAATGTGCACAAGTATGAATTTCCCAGCGACCTGCTGTGGATGATGAGAAAGAGCGGAGAGGCTGGTAGTGATGATAATATGAAATTCGTCATAACATTCTATGTGACAAGCATTAACATTGTATGTTTTAGTTCTATATGTGCATGGATGGATAAATATACAATATTCGTTTTCGTTTATTTTTTAAGTCCACACAAATTGTTCTTTTATGGGTTTTTTTGGGAGGGGATAAATTTGTAGTTTTGTCACGCTTCAGCCAACTGCATATGTATGTGCTTTTTTGTGGGTTTATCTAATATTTGCATTTATTTTTGTGTTATTTAAAAAAAAATTCTTATATAAAAATTAAGTTAATGGTATAACAAGAAAGGATTTGGGGGGAAGTTTTAAAATAAATTACGGCCAAAAGTAGGAATTATTGGGATTAGTGGGGTAAACAAATTAAAAATAAATATTCTTTAAAAAACCGAGTTAATTGGTCCTTTATTGGTCTATTGGTCCTTGGAAAAATATTCTTTAAAAATCCACGTTTGTTGGTCTATTGGTCCTTGGAAAAATATTCTTTAAAAATCCATGTTTATTGGTCCTTGGAAAAATATTCTTTAAAAATCCACGTTTATTGGTCTTTTGATCCTTGAAAAAATATTCTTTAAAAATCCAGGTTTATTGGTCTTTTGATCCATAAAAAAATATTCTTTAAAAATCCAGGTTTATTGGTCTTTTGATCCTTGAAAAACTATTCTTTAAAAATCCATGTTTATTGGTCTTTTGATCTTTGAAAAAATATTCTTTAAAAATCCACGTTTATTAGTCCTGTTAGTCCTTGAAAAATATTCTTTAAAAATTCACGTTTATTAGTCCTGTTAGTCCTTGAACAATATTCTTTAAAAATCCACGTTTATTGGCCCGTTAGTCCTTCAAAAAAAAAAATATTCTTTAAAATTTCAGGTTCATTGGTCTTTTGATCCTTGGAAAAATATTTTTTAAAAATCCAGGTTCATTGGTCTTTTGATCCTTGAAAAAATACTCTTTAAAAATCCAGGTTCATTGGTCCTGTTAGCCCTTAAAAAAATATTCTTTAAAAATTCAGGTTCATTGGCCTATTGGTCCTCCGAAAAAATATCCTTAAAAATTCCAATATTTGCTTTTAGTTTTGCGTTATTTAAAAAATATCATATAAAAATTGAGTTAATAATATAACAAAAAAAGATTTGCAGGGGGAGATTTTAAAATAAATTATGGCCAAAAGTAGGAATTATTGGGATTAGTGGGGTAAACTGGAAAAACGGAAATTACCACCACAAGTGATGGGGAAAATCTTCGATACGGGAGTGAAAACATTTTTGGTCTTATAACGCGTTCCGGCCTCAGAATCAAAATAATATTTGACTGGTTTACAGCATAAAAAAGGATATTGGCCAACCTTTTCGTATGACGGAACCCCCGACAATTTAAGCATTTTGACGACTTTGGACACATTTATCAATGGAATTGCCTCGTATTTGGTATTTGAAGGTTGTTTCAGATTTCTAACCCAAACAGCTACTGTAGGTCCACATTGGGGTATATCTCCCATTCTGATGGCTTTCCCCAATTTTATATCAACGGAATTGTTTGACATTTTGCATTTGAAGTTTCTAATGGGTGTCTGACTGCCATTCAAACCAAGTTAAAAAGTATCAGCTGGTTTTGCCGACAGATGTACAGGGTGAGATGAAAAAAAACTGCAACCAACTTCAGACTGCTGTCATATCTAAGCCACTCTTCCGACAGCTGGTAAAATTATTCCAGTGACAGCTCATTATATTGTTTACAGGCGTGAGAAAGCATTTTGGTGAGAATTTTCCCGAAAAAAAGTTATTCGTGATGGAATTCAAGCGTGATAGTATGATTTCTTTATATTTGGCTGGAAAACCACAAGTGGTTATCGTTACAGCACTCAAGCATTTAAATGTGAATAAATCTTTTGTGTCTCGTACCATCGCTCGTTACCTTGTGATACTGGTAGCGTAGCCCGACGCCCAGATAGTGGACGGAAGAAAACAGCAAAATCAGCAGAAATGGTTCGAAAAGTAAAGAAGCGACTGGATCAAAATCCGCGTCGCAGTGGCCGAAAAACGGCTCGTGAGCTGAACATATCGCAATATTTCATTCGGCAAATATTGAAAAATTAGCTCGGGGTAAAGCCATTGAAATTCCAAAAAGTGCAAGAACTTACACCGCAACAGAAAGAAAAAACAGACTCAAAAGAGCTAAAGAGTTGCTTCGCTTGGCCGAAAGTGGTTAACTGCCGAATTTGGTTTTCTCCGTCTCCGATGAGAAAACATTCGTTGTTCTGCAGTTTGTAAACAAACAAAATGATCGTGTTTACTTGCCAAAGAGGTGCACCTTTGGTTGGCCACCAGAACTCAAGAGCCGGCCATGGTGATGGTGTGGGCCGCCATAACAGCCGATGGTAGATCTCCACTCGTATTAATCGACCGCGGCATCAGAATAAATGCCGAATATTATCGCGAAAATATTCTGGAAGGTGTATTAAAGCCTTGGGCACGCAAACATTTTGGCCGCAAACCTTGGACATTCCAACGGGACTCAGTACCGTTGCACTTAGCACGCGTCACCCAAGAATGGTTACAAAATGAGGTTCCTCGCTTCTTTCCAGCGCACAATGGCCACCAAAATCTCCGGATACCAAACCGTTGGACTATTTTGGAAAGCAAGGTTGGCACTAAAAGATGCCAAAGTGTCGATTACCTCAAGCAAGCGCTACGCCGGGAATGGACAACATTCGGGCAGCGTGAGACGGTTTCATTCGCCCTTTTGAAGGTCATAATTCATGGCAAAGGTGACCAATTCGAACAAATCTAAACTTATTCTTAATTTTGATGCTATTTCCGACATTTTTGGCTTCCATTCAATGAAATTAAAGAAAGTAACAATTATGGCGTTTGACTTTGTTGCAGTTTTTTTTATCTCACCCTGGAGTTATATCCAAATCAGAACACATCTTGGCAAAATTATAGTCACTTATTTTTGAGCTGTATCTGGTAGCAAAAATCATTTTTGTGCAGTGCATATCACGCATGTGAGGGACTTTAGCTTCAAATCGGATGCTACATATATGGGAGCTATAGCAGTATCCGAACCGATTTTCCCCAATTTTATTGTTCTTCCTTCTAGACTGAATTTGATTGGATGTGCCGAAATTCAGGTAATTTGGACTGATATTGGCCATTTGGTGCACAATCAACCCGAAATCGGTTGAAAATATATGTTATATCTAAATTTAAACCGATTGTCACCAATTTCTTTAGGGTTCGTCCTTGGGCAAAGCAAATCTTGTTATATAAATCTTGGGTAATAAATGCGATGTGCATTTTGTACACATAAATACATCGACGGTCCATGGCGAATGGACTGACATGCACAAATCGACTCAGAAAGAGATTCTATGAAGATCCTCAAAAGTAATGATGGATCTATCTCGCTTCCTTCTCCATATTACAAACCAATGGACGAAGACATTATACCCTTACCACTAAAAAAATCGGTCACATATATCGGTCGACTTTTTCGTATACCCCTCATTTTGGAATAAATCTCAATATGTATTTGTTAACTTATAAATAGTTCATATACCCAGTAAGTATAACTCCTCTTTGCTATTTTTTCTATATAGCTCCACATTTTGATGCAGTCCATATGCCGGTATATATGGACTACTTCTGAGCCCATGGGACGCTTGGATTCGGTATAACAGAACTTAGCAAATAACACTTCATACCCGTTCTTTCCAATAAATATTTCAAAAGAGAAACAAGTAAAAAAGCTGTAAGTTCGGCCTAGCAGAACTTTGAATACCCTCCAACGTTTTGAACGAGTTTCGCAATTTTGAAAAAAATAAAATCTGTTAAAATCTTAAAAATACCAAATGTAGCCGTTATTTTAGGGTCTATGCGATAACGTGGACCTCCATAGGCAACTTTTGTCATAAGTCATTATAATATTCAAATGAGAAACTTGACAAAAAAAAGTGAATAATGTAGCTCATACCGAATATATGGAGGAACCATTATATGGGGGCTATACCAAAACATGGACCTGCACAGACAAATTTCTGTCATAGGCTGTAGTATCCATTACGAATTTCAAATACCAAATATGAAATAATTCCGGTAAATAATGTCGCTAAAATCATCAGAATACCGAATATCGGGAGTTACCGCTATATGGCCCATTTTGACTTGATTTGATTGATTTCCACAGACGGACAGACTGACGGACATCGCTAAATCTACATAGAATTTTATGCTGATCAAGAATATATGTACTTTGTGGGGTCTAAAATGTATGTTTCGAGGAGCTACAATCGAAATGAAAAACTTAATATGCCCTCCATACTATGGTGAAGGGTATAAAAGTACTTAAACCATAAACAAATGTATCCCCCAGCCATTGGCTGGCAACTTCATAAAGCTAAACTTAATATAATGGCCATAAAAGATAATGACATTTGATTAGAGCTCCAATGAAAAACTCAAAAGGGTACAATATGCCATCGAAACATACGCTATTGCCATTATTATGCCCTGGAATGCATGTAAAACAGTATGCAAATATTCACACATACACACACATGTATATACAGCATTTTTATGTGCACATACATGTATACACCTCAAAAAATGACCAACCATGGATGAGACATAGTCCAATCATTTCCATTTGCCTCATTGAAAAAGCATGTCAAAGTATTTGTATCTTTAAAAGTGGCAAAGAAGATTTTCTTCTTTTAGAAAATATTTTTCTCCTTCTGTATTTTTTCTTTTGCTGATTTTTTTTTCATTTTCTGTTCTTTGTATGAAGCTCATTTTTTCTACGGTGGCGAGACATCAACGACGTGTATCGTAATATTTTCTTCGTTCGTCCGTCCATTCGACTGTTCGAACATTCCTTGGCCCATTTGTGCCACACTACTCACCACATGAATGAACTTTAAATGGCGCCAATTTTCTAGGGAATTCAAAAGAATTGCAAGAAGTAGAAATAAAAAATGTCGAATCGAAAGAAAAATAAAAACATATTGACCACGTTTAGCTACTGTCAAGTGGCCAAAATAAAGATGGCACGTACAATACGTTTAACAGTTGCTTCGTTTGAATATACAAATGTTTTGAGAAGAGGGAGAGAGAGTTGATAATGGTCGGGTTTTTATTATTATTATTTTTTTTAATATATTCATGACATTGTTGGGGAGACCAAATTTTGGACATTTATTTCAAAATCTTTTATATAATGGCTATCTTTATAAACTTTTAATTTCCAATGTAGTCATATCTATCTATCTATCTTTCTATCTACTGACTGACGTCTGACTTACTATTCATGAATCCCCAGACGAAACGGCTGAAGGTAGAATCTTGATAATTTGGGTAAAATTCGATTCGTACTAGAAAGGTACGAAAAGTATTAAAAGTACCAAATATTTTACTCTTTTCATTTGAGGAAGAGCTACAAGTCTTAAATTTGAAATGAGGGTCATTGATGAAATGTTTGATAGATGTACCAACGGAGTTTTGGAAATTCGCACTATAAATGTACGAAAAGTACTAAAATGTACTAATTTTTACCATTTTGTCTCATGCAAACGGTTAGAGCTTAAAACTTGAAATTTGGAGTGAGAATCGTGGTTGAGGAATAGGGTCGATATAAGGAGGTAGTTTTGAAAGTGTGTACTCATGTATACGAAAAGTACTAAACGATACCAAATTTAGTACAATTTGAATTTGGAGGAACGAATGGAGCTGAAAGGATTTTGGAAGTAGTAGATCTAGAACTCTTAAATTTGGAATCAGGGTCACCGATAAACCGATATAGATAAACCAAAGTTTTTTTTTTGAAAATTCGTACTATAAGTGTTGGGAAAATACTACATTTGGTACCATTTCGTATCATGTAAGGGGTTTGAGCTTAAAAAATTGAAATTCGGAATGGGAATCAAGATTGAGAAGTAGTAAGTATGTTAGGAGGTGGTTTTGGAAGTGTGTACTCATGTATACCAGAAGTACTAAACGGTACTAAAATTAGTACAATTTGAATTTGGGGGAACCGATAGAGCAAGAATCCTGAAAGGATTCTGGAAGAAGTAGTGCTAGAACTCTTAAATTTGGAATGAGTGTCACCGATGGAGGGTATGATAGATGAACCAAAGGGGTTTATGAAAATTTGCACTATAAGTGTAGGAAAAGTACTAAAATGTACTACATTTGGTACCATTCGTAGCATGTCAACTTTTAAAGCTAAAATCTTGAATTTCGGAATGGGAATCAAGGTTTAGGAGTGGAGTCGATGTGAGTAGGTAGTTTTGAAAATGTGTACTCATGTATACGAAAAGTACTAAACGGTATTAAATTTAGTACAATTTGAATTTGGAGGAACGGATGAAGCGGGAATCCTGAAAGGATTCTGGAAGCGGTAGAGCTAGAAGTCGTAAATGTGGAATGACTGATGGAGTGTATGATAGACGTACTAAAGGATCTTTGGAAGGGTGCATTATAGATGCACGAAAATTAATAAAATGTACTAATTTTGGTACCATTTCGTGTCATGTAAACGGTTAGAGCTTAAAACTTGAATTCCGGAATGGGAATCAAGGTTTAGGAGTACAGTCGATGTGAGTAGGTAGTTTTGAAAATGTGTACCCATGTATACGAGAAGTACTAAACGGTATTAAATTTAGTACAATTTGAATTTGGAGGTACGGAATCCTGGAATCCAGAAATTTGAAACTAACATTACTGGCGGAGTGTATGATTGGGATGCGGGGAAGTTTTCGAAATTTGTACTTATGTGCACGAAAAGTACTAAATGGTACTAAATTTGATGAAATTTAGTATTGGGAGAACCGATATAGCTGGAATTTTGAAATTTGGAAACAAGATAACTATTCTTCTAAGACTGAGGAAGACTTTGGAAATTCGTACTTATGTGTACTAAATGGTGTACTAAATTTGGTACAATTTAAATTTTGGTTGAACCGATAGAGGTGGAATTCTGAAATTTAGAAATAAGATTACCGTTGCACTCTAGGACTGAAGAATGTAGGTAGTTTTGGAAATTTGTACTTTTGTGTACTAAATGGTACTAAATTCGATAAATGTTTAATTTTGGGTGAACCGGTAGAGTTGGAATCCTGAAATTTTAATATAAAATTTCTATTGGACTGTATGATGCAGGTATTTATGAAAATTTGTACTTAAGTGTACTAAATGGTACTAAAATTTGGTACAATTTAAATTTTGAGTGAACCGGTGGAGTTGGAACACTGAAATTTGTAAATAAGATTTCTCTTCGGCTGTAGGTAGCTATGGAAAATTGTACTCAAGTGTACTAAATGGTACTAAATTTGGTAAAATTAAAATTTTAGGTGAGCCGGTAGAGTTGGAATCCTGAAATTTGAAAATATGATTTTTATTGGACGTTTCATGCAGGTATTTATGGAAATTTGTACTTAAGTTTACAAAATGGTACTAAATTTGGTACAATTTTGATTTGGGTGCACCAATAGAACTGGTATCCTGAAAATTGGAAAGACGATTACTGCCGGTGTGTAAGATTGGGATATGTAGGTTGTTTTGGAAATTTATACTTATATGTACTCATAAGAACTAAATAAAGTACAATTTGTATTTGGGCGTACCAGCAGCGGTGAAATCCTGGTATTGGGATTACCGTGAATTTGGGTATTTAGAATTTGGGTATTTAGGGAGCTTTGAAAATTCGAACTGATGTGTACTAAATGGTACAAAATTTGATACAAATTGGAATTGTGATGAACCAATGGAGCTGGAATTCGGAAATTTGGAATGAGTGTCACTGATGGAGTGCAGGATAGATGCACCAAAGGGTTATTGAAAATTTTAACTTTAAATTTAGTAAATTTTCTAAAATGTTACCAAGCTTTTAAAATGGTACCATTTGGTATTAGGTGAAGGGTTAAAGCTAAAAATGTAAAGTAAGTTTGATATGTGAAGGTGGTTTTGGAAATGTGTACTGAGTGTGCCAACTGTACTAAATAGTACCAAGTATGCAACAGTTTGGTTTAGGGTTAAGGGATGAAGCTTAAGATTTAAAATGTTGTTTTTGGCTCCCTGTTGGGGGTAGGCTTCTGACGAAGAGGTGGTTTTGAAAATACGCTCCTCGTGAGCTTGAAAAGTACTAAATAGTACTAAATTTTTTGTTCAATTTAGTTCTGGGTGCACAGATAGTTCTCTAAATCTGAAATTTGGTATCAGGCTTGCTGCTCATGTATTGCCTGGACCTATGGAGATGGTTTCTGATATGTCTACTATAATAGTACGAAAAGTACCAAATGGTACTAATTTTGTATTTGGTGAAGGGACAGAGATAAAATTCTGAAATTTGATAGTTAGATTACTGATTGTGTCCGTGTTTGAAATTTGGGTGTGGTTCGGAAATTCGTCCTATATTTGTACGAAAAGTACTAAATGGTACTAAATTTGGTATTGGGTGAAGGGATAGGTCTGGAAACTACAAATTTGGTATTTATACCTCCGTTATGGGATATGGTGGTGATTTTGGAAAGTGTGCGAACTGTACTATATGGTACTAAATTAAGAAAAGTTTGGTTCAGGGTGAACGAATGAAGCTAAGATTTTGAAATTTTGTATTGTAGTCCCTGTTGGTGGTAGGTTTGCAATGAAGAGGTGATTTTGGAAATTCGTACTCGTACGAAAAGTTCGGAAATGTATACTATAATTGTATGAAATGTACTAAATTGTACTAAATTTGGTATGAGGTGGTGGGATCGAGATTAAATTTTGAAATTTGATATTTAAATTACTGATTGTGTCTGTGTCTGAGATTTTGTGGTGATTTGGAAATGTGTCCTATATTTGTACGAAAAGTAACAAATGGTACTAAATTCTATATTGGGTGAAGGGATAGGGCTGGAAACCTCAAATTTGATATTGAGGTCTCCGTTGGTATCTGTAATTAAGATATGAAGGTGTTTTTGGAAATGTGTGCTAGAATTGTACAAAAAGTACTAAATAGTACATTAATTTCTATTTGGGTGAAGGAATAGAGCTGAAATCTTGAAATTGGGTATGGATGTCACAGTTGGCGTCCGTGGTTGAGATATGGTTCGGAAAGTACTAAATGGTACATTATTTCGTATTAGATGACGGAATAGGGCTGAATACTGAAATTTGATATTTGGCACTATGTTGGTATCTGAAATTGAGATATGAAGGTGGCTTTGGAAACATGTACAATATTTGTTCGAAAAATACTAAATAGTACTAAATTTGGTATTGGGCAAAGAATAAGAGCTGAAATCCTGAAATTTGATTTAGATGTCACTGTTGGTAACTGTGGCTAAGATATGCATGTGTTTTTGGTAATGTACTAAGTGGTACTAAATTCGGCATTGGTTGAATGGATAGAACTGGAATCCTAGAATTTTATATTGAGGTCTCAGTTGGTATTTGGTGTTAAGATCAGGTGGTGGGTTTGAAATTACGTACTAAAATTGTTCGAAAATACTAAATTTTTACAAATTTTG
Organism: Musca domestica; assembly: GCF_030504385.1. NCBI lineage: Eukaryota > Metazoa > Arthropoda > Insecta > Diptera > Muscidae > Musca > Musca domestica. The sequence continues at coordinate 1,383,350 of NW_026712299.1, read as the reverse complement.
AAGCAATGTTGGTGTCCATGATGGAGAGATGTAGACTTTTTTGGATATGCGTACCAAATATTTTTAAATTTGGTATTGGGTGAAGACATAGAGCTGAAGTTCTGATTTCAAAATTTTATCAAACTGAACGAATTGTACATTTCGAGTACTTTCAAGGCCTAACTCTAAACTTTGGAACAAATCTTAAATTTTAGGGGGGACTTTTTGCTGATGAAGTACCAGGCACTTGTTAATACCTATAAAAAATTAATGTGCCAAAAATTGTACTAAAATTGTTCGAAAGTACTAAATTTTACTAATTTTGGAGCAATGTTGGTGTCCAGGATGGAGAGATGTAAACGGTTTTAGATATGCGTATTAAATGTTTCTAAATTTGGTATTGGGTGAAGGCATAGAGCTGAAATTCTGATATCAAATTTTTATCAAACTGAACGAATTGTACATTTTGAGTACATTCAAGGACTAATTCGAAACTTTGGAACAAATCTTAAACTTTAAGGTGGACTTTTCGCCGATGAAGTACCAGCCACTTGTTAGTACCTATAAAAAATTAAGGTGCCAAAAATTGTTGGTTGTGACTAAATGGGTCCTCCTTTTCCTACCGGACCATTAAAGGGCAACCAATTCAGTTCCCAAATTAATTTTTAGCTTTTATAACTTCCAAACTCTGGTCACCTCGGCCACCACTGCACCATGTCAAACATCAGCGATTGCCGATACAAATTCCATAATGCAAAACATATAATGACAATCAAACAAAACGGAACAAAAAGGAAATTGAAATATCAATATGGCAGAGTACAACAATTTAGTTGAGAAACATTCACGTCCGATAATGCTTTCCACGTTTTTTCGTTTTCTATTTTTAGCAACTCCCCATGACATCCCAATTCGAGATCTCTGCAGAACGTCTAAAAAAAATAAAACACAAATGGCCAACATTTTGTAAGGACATCATCGAAATGCTACGTTCCTTGGCCTATCCTGATTCAATATTCAAGTGTTGATATTGGAACAGTTAGATAAGGCTGGCGCGAATGGTGACGATGCTGATGATGGCTGGCTGCCTGGCTATGAATGTGCCGCAATGGCTATCATCGTTCATACTACAAGTTTGGAATAGCCTAAAGGGCTAGAAGACTACCCAAAGAAGAACTTATGTTTTACTAAATGTTATTGTTGTTGCGATGATTTTTTCCTCTTTTCTTTCGGCGTCATACTCCATGCCATTGTTATTGCATAGTTTTGTCAAAAAGTTATCATTTTTTTCGTTGTCTCTTCAACTTTTGCCACCGAATGGAGAAAAATTGGAAAATGTATAGAAAATGGATTCGTTAGCCGGAGAAGCTGCCTAGAAGTGACCAAGGAAAAAAAAATAAGAATAGAAAGCAAGACATAGTTGTTGAAAAAGAAAAATTGAAAAGCCATAGCAAAAATATTGCCACGGCATCGTGCCAACTGCTAGGCAAAACTATGAAAATGAATTTCCTGTGGATGTGCTTCAATTATTTTTAAGGAGTTTGTAATCGTTCGTAAAGGAATATCTATCAGGGTTTTTTTTTTTTTTTTTGAATCAATTTGTTGTTGCAGGTCTTTTTTATTCAACTTTCATTGTTCTGTAGAGCAGTGTCATGCAGGGGAGATTCTGAAGATAAATGCAATAGGATATTTTGTCATGGTTGAAATATCATTATTTGGGTGAGAAGAACATGAGGCATTCTATATGGGAACAACACTTACTCTTCTATAGAGGGAAACCTTTATTACTCCCATATGAAATGAAATTTGACTCCCTTCCTGAGAAGATCATACTGCTTCCATTAAAGCAGACCAATTGGCTTTAAATCCAACATTAATAATTTTTATACTCACAAAAATTCCAAATATTATTTAGCATGCTTACCTGCAAAGAAAAAAAAAATCATTAAAATCAATAACAATTAATTTAATACAAAGTTCTACATATAATATCAAAAAAAAAAAAATATAAAAATGAATTTTAAAACAAGTTAAAGTGTAGCCTTTGTAGGGAGGTACCAGAAGTAGAGGGCCGATATATCCCATCTTCACAACAGATCTTGTGTTAGTAGAAATAATAGATATTGAGTTTGTAAAAATATCAGGATGTGTGAAATGTGAAGACAATCGGATTCTTATTCGGATTCTTATTATTAGGATTTGCAAAGTTGGAGCAAAATCCGATTATCATTCCTCTTTCTGTGCTGGAAATATACTTTTTTGAAAATATCGACCTTTTGCGGGTGAAGTACCAGAAGGGGTGGACCGATATTGCCCATTTCCGAACTCGCTCTAAGTTTGACAAAAATATTACGATGTACTAAGTTTAGACCACATCGAATACACCCTTCGAGAGATATTGTGCGCACCACCCAGCCAGACTGAAAGACAAATGGACGGACGGACACACATCGCTAGATCGTTATTTCGTTGAGGCACGTTTTGACCGTATCAAATACCCTCTCTAGCCATATGGCTGAGGGTATAATAATTTTAAAATTAGGATTGTCTTGCATGGGAATCCCTCAATTCTCAACAAAGTCCTCCGGGAACACTTAAGTCCGTCATTTGTAGAGGAACATTTTTTACCATGCTCTCCTCCAGAAGACCATGAGGCCTTCTAGACAAGAAGACCATGAGGTCCTCTAGATTGAAAGACAATGAAGTTTTTTAGACCAGAAGACCATGAGGTCTTCTAGACGAGAAGACCATGAGGTCTCTTACGCGAAGAAGACCTTGCGGTCTTCTAGACCAGAAGACTTCTATACTCGAAGACCATGAGGTCTTCTATACTCGAAGACCATGAGGTCTTCTATACTCGAAGACCATGAGGTCTTCTATACTAGAAGACCATGAGGTCTTCTATACTAGAAACCTATTAGAAACCCATGAGGTCTTCTATACTAGAAAACCATGAGGTCTATACCATGAGGTTCTATACGAGAAGACCTTGAGGTCTTTTTCTATACGAGAAGACCTTGAGGTCTTCTTCTATACGAGAAGACCTTGAGGTCTTCTTCTATACTAGAAGACCTTGAGGTCTTCTTCTAAACGAGAAGACCTTGAGGTCTTCTTCTAAACGAGAAGACCTTGAGGTCTTCTTCTAAACGAGAAGACCTTGAGGTCTTCTTCTAAACGAGAAGACCTTGAGGTCTTCTTCTAAACGAGAAGACCTTGAGGTCTTCTTCTAAACGAGAAGACCTTGAGGTCTTCTTCTATACGAGAAGACCTTGAGGTCTTCTTCTATACGAGAAGACCTTGAGGTCTTCTTCTTACTACAAGACCATGAGGTCTTCTATACTAGAAGACCATGAGGTCTTCTATACTAGAAGACCATGAGGTCTTCTATACTAGAAGACCATGAGGTCTTCTATACTAGAAGACCATGAGGTCTTCTATACTAGAAGACTATGAGGTCTTCTATACTAGAAGACCATGAGGTCTGCTACACTAGAAGACCATGAGGTCTTCTAGACCAGAAGACCATGAGGTCTTCTAGACCAGAAGACCATGAGGTCTTCTAGACCAGAAGACCATGAGGTCTTCTTGACCAGAAGACCATGAGGTCTTCTAGACCAGAAGATCATGAGGTCTTCTAGACCAGAAGATCATGAGGTCTTCTAGACCAGAAGAACATGAGGTTTTCTATGGAAGAAGACCATGAGGTCTTCTATACGAAGACCTTCTATACGAAGACCTTGAGGTCTTCTGTACGAAGACGAAGAATATGAGAAGACATTCTGGTCTTCTATGAGAAGACCTTCTGGTCTTCTATGAGAAGACCTTGAGGTCTTCTATGAGAAGACCTTGAGGTCTTCTATAAGAAGAACTTCTGATATTCTGTGAAGAACTTCTGTTCTTCTGTGAGAAGACCTTCTGGTATTCTGTAAGAAGATCTTCTGGTCTTCTATGAGAAGTTCGTCTGGTCTTCTATGAGAAGACCTTGTGGTCTTATATTAGAAGACCTCCTGGTCTTCTATAAGTCGTTCTGGTCTTCTATGAGAAGACCTCCTGGTCTTCTAGAGAAAACCTACTGGTCTACTATGAGAAGACCTCCTGGTCTTCTATGAGAAGATCCTCCGCTCTTCTATGAGAAGACCCTCCGCTCTTCTATGAGAAGACCCTCCGCTCTTCTATGAGAAGACCCTCCGGTCTTCTATGAGAAGACCTCCTGATCTTCTTTGAGAAGATCTTCAGGTCTTTTATGAGAAAACCCTCCGGTCTTCTATGAGAAGACCTCCTGATCTTCTTTGAGAAGATCTTCAGGTCTTTTATGAGAAAACTTTCTGGTCTTCTATGAGAAGACTTTCTGGTCTTCTATGTGAAGACCTTCTTGTCTTCTATGAGAAGACCTGGTCTTCTATAGTAGATCGTTTGGTCTTCTGCAGGAAGACTCCTTAAGTTCTGGAAGACCTTAAGTTCGTCTGTAAGAAGAAAAACCTTCTGGTCCGTACAAAAAGCCTTCTTGCCTTCTGGGCTAGAGGAGCATTTGGACAAGAATGTCGTTTGATCTTTATACCGGCAGGTCTTTCTGTCCCCTACACAAGAAGTCCTTCTGATTTTCAACACAAAAAGACCTGGTCTGGTCTTCGATTATAAAATCTTCATGTGTTTTGGTTTGGTCATTTGGGATCCGCTTCTCTTTTTGGAGATATGTTTACTTTTACATACATGTATTACACAGGGTACTTATAGCATTCCTCTTTGCCGAAATTCGAGAGCAATTCATCAAATTGTTTTTCTCTACGTATTTTTCCTCCACGATGTGCACTTCAATTACCATATGACCCTTTCAGATAAGGAAAATTCATTCAAACATGAAAAAAATATTCAAGCGATTTCATGACTTCATGGTTACCATAGAGTTCCATACACCGAACAACTGCAGCAAGGGGTTAATTTTATTTTAATTAAAATTATTTAATTAAATTATTATTAATTTATGAAGATCTTTAAGAATAATCCCCCTTTTAAATTGAATACAAATTGAAATGAAATAAATCTCCCTTTGAAATATTAATTTCTTTTTTCTTTCTTTCTTTTTTTCTCCTAATTTCCCTACAGCATTTTTGTTTGACACCTAAGTGTTGTGCTTGGGCAAAAGTGTTCAACTCGAATACTTGGCAAAAATACTTATGGCATACTTTTGGGACAGCAAATGAATGACAGAAATTACATCAAGAAGCAGTAGCTGAAGAAGAAAAAGAAGTAGACGAGGACATACTTGTGGTATTCTAAACTCATCCCGTTTTTGCTTCTTCTTCGTCTTGGTTCAGTTCTTGGTCATTCATTGCTGTCATTTAAAACTGTCACCTTCACTGGATATTATAAACAATTGTAAACAAATGAAATAATTCTTGAGAAAATAAACCACAGCTTTGCATTGAAGTGAAGTCGTCAGGAAAAGCAAAAAAAAAAAAAAAAGGAAGAAAGAAAGCAACAACAAGGTTGTGGAAAGGAATTCTCCCTCTCTCTCTCTCTCTCCCTCGCTGTATTTTAATGCATTTATGTAATTTGTTGTACTTGAAAAGCCCAAGAGCAGTTACAGCTGGAATTACAACAAAGGCAACAAGAAAGCCAACAGGCAAATAAAACATTTTTAACAAATACTTTTCCAGGCATCAGAGATGCCAGTAAGAAAACCAAAAAAATAAACAGAAGCAGAAAAATACAAAGTGCTTATCAAGTACTTGGTTAAAACTTCAGCTTCAAGTTTGAAGTTAAGTTTGGAAGGGAGAGCAAAACAACGACGATAACGACGAACTGCAACTAAAGTCACAGCAACAACCACGTTGATAATGTTCCTGCTGCTGTTGATGTTGATGCTTAACTCTAAACTGTAAACGTAAAGTACTTCACGTTTCTGGTCAGACCAAGAAAGGCATACTTCATTTAACTCCACTTGAATGTTTGGTCAGTAAAAGAAAACATGGAAAATGGTTAGAGAAAAAAGGCAAAAACAACGGCAATCTTAACAAATGTGAAAAATTCTCAAAAAAAAAGAACATTTGCAAGGGAGCAAACAACGATAAGAAATGTAAAAATCTTTGCCAGTTGTTAAAGGGGCAAAAAGCGAAAATGAAAAATTTATTGGAATATATTTTTTAGCATTTTCATTATTCCAAAAATTTGTGGCATGAAAAATTTAAAGGAAATTTCAAGAAATGTATTTTAAATTTTTAGGAAAGCACTTTTAGTATTTGTGAGGATACAATTTTTAAGGGCTATATTATACAGGACAGAAATGCACATACCATCGTGATGAAGGGAAGAAGCGATAAGGGAAGATGAAGGGAAAGGTAGCGAGCAACAAGTTAGAAAGTATCATTCAGTCCTAAAAATAGTTATAATAAAGCAATGTCTCGATTTTTTAGCCTAGAAAGATTTTGAGGTACAGGGTGTTTTTTTAAGCTCGATAGAATTTGAAATTGTAAAAAATAACACAAAAAATTAAATTTTGATCAAAAATTTTTTTTATTCGAAAGATCAATACATGACATTAATATTTGAAAAGGTTCTTGTTCTTGACGAAGTGCATTCTGGACGTCCAATTTTTGGACACTTTTTCGAGAACTCCTGGCCGTATGTCACGAATAACACGAACAATGCTGGCCTCCCAGGCGTCAATTGTTGCTGGTTTATCAGCATAAATCAGTGACTTCAAGTAGCCCCACAGGAAATAACCGAGAGGTGTCAAATGGCACGACCTTGGAGGCCAATTGACAGGTCCACTTCTCGAAATCAACATATGACCAAATTTTGATTTCAATAAGTCGATGGTTGCGTTCGCCGTATGGCACGTAATGTCATCCTGTTGAAACCACATCTCCTCCGGATCAATGTAATCCGTATTTTTAAACAAAAAATCATTCATTGATCATGGTGGGGTAACGATCTCCATTGACCATAACGCGAGCTCCGGCCTCATTTTTGAAGAAAGAAAGGTCCGATGATGCCGCCAGCGTGAAAACCGCACCATACGCTGCATTTTTCTGGATATAATGGAGTCTGTAGGGTCTCTTGTGGATTGGTCTGACTCCATATGAGGCAATGTTGCTTATTAACAAACCCGTTAAGCCAAAAATGCGCCTCATCACTGAACACAATTTTGCGATAAAACAACGGGTCATTTGCCAACTTCTCTAGAGCCCAATAGGCGAGAAAACGACGCATATAATGGTCTCTCATGATAATTTGTCAGAGTATACAGATACAAATAAAAAAAGTTTCATCAAAATTTAATTTTTTGTGTTACTTTTTACAATTTTAAGTTCTCACCGGTTTTTTGGAAATTCATACTAAAAGAATACGAAAAGTACTAAAATTTACTAAAAATGTAATACTTCGTTTGGAACAAACCGAATGAGCTAGAATTTGGAACAAACGAAATGGGCTAGAATTCTGAAACTTTGAATGAGATCCCCTGAAGGAGTGTAGGATGGATGGATGGTACCATTTGATATTATGTTAACGAATAAAGGTAAAAACTTGAAATTTGGTAGGAGAATCAAGTTTGGAAAGTAGTCGTACTAAGTGTGAGAACTGTACTATATGGTACTAAATTTTCAAATGGGGTGAACGGGCCAAGCTGGAATTTTGAAATTTTGTATTAGCGTCCCTGTTGGTGGTAGGTTTGTGATAAAGACTTGGGTTTTGAAAATGTGTAGTACAAATGCACCAAAAGTGTAAAATATTACTATATTTGCTAAAATTTTTTATTGGATTCTCATTTAGCAGTAGAAATCTGAATTTTGGTGTTTGGGTTAGAGATAAAATTCTGAAATTTGAGTTTAAAATTACTGATATTTTCTGTATTTGAGATTTGGCGATGGTTTGAAAATGTATTTGTACGAAAAGTACTAAATGGTACTGTATTTCGTATTGGGTGAAGAGATAAGGCTGAAATCCTTAACTTTGATGTTGACATCTCTGTTGGAATCTGGAATTGAGATATGGTGTTGGTTTTGGAAATATATACTATTATTGTACGAAAATTACTAAATAGTACTAATTTGGTATTGGGTGAAGAAATAGAGCTAGAATCCCGAAATTTCCTATAACTGTCACTGTTGGTGTCTGTCATTGAGGAACAAGGAGATGGTTGTGGATATGGGTACTATAATATTACTATATGGTACTAAACTTGAAATTTGATATTTAAGTCACTTTTGGTATCTGCGGTTGTGATATGGGGATTGTTTTGAAAATTTGGTGTTGAGTGAATGTTTAGAGTTGGAATCCCGAATTTTGTTATTGAGATCTGGTGGTGGTTTGCAAATTCGTACTATATTTGTTCGAAAAGTACTAAATGGTAACAATTTTGTTGTTGGTGGTGCCTAGCATAGAGAGATGATGAGATGAGATTTTTTGGATATGCGAACTAAACGTTATTAAATTTTGTATTGGGTGAATGAATGGAGCTGAAATTATAAAATTTGATATTGAGGTCACTGTTGATTTGATGTTTGGGTCGATTTTGTTTTTGAAATAATAGGTTGTTTTTCGTGCTGATAGGTATTCAAAACAATGTTAGAGAAGAGTTCTGTTATATTTTACACGCGCTAAATATTATCTGATTTTCAAAACGATAGGCTTATGCCATGTCCAAAACTCTAACCTAATTTTTACTTTTTTGCTTCAGTTTGACCTTACCCAACGGCCTTTAAAATATTTACTTGGGTATCGGACAATAATTGAGAACTGTAGGGCTAAAAAATTACAAAATGTACTATTCATTATTGAAAGTCATATAGAAAAAATATCATACAATAAAAAATATGACAAACTAAGTAAAAAAGCAGTAAGTTCAGCCGGGCCGAACTTTGAATACACTCCGTCATTTGCATTGAATTAGGAAATTTTCAAAAAAAAAAAAAAAAATTTAATAATAATAATAATAATAAAATCCATTAAAAATTATGTTAAGATCTTAAAAATACCGAATATCCTAAGGTGCCGATATATTGTGGATATATACGATATTGTGGACCTATATAGAAAATTCTCTTTCAGGGGGTAAAGTGTTCTCAAAAAACTCCTTGTGTAGAATTTCAGACAATTCCCTTAAAAAATGTGGCTAAAATCATCAAATTACCGAATATCGGGGGATACCGTTATCGTGGACCGATATAGCCCATCTTCGAACTTGACCTGCCTGCAGACAAAAGACGGATCTGTGAAAAATTTTTGCTTCCTATCTTAATTCGTTTTGACTGTAGCGTGATTACAACAGGCAGACAGGCGGACGGACGGACATATACTTTTTTGGGTCTAAAATTATTATTTCGATGAGTTACAAACGGGATGACGAACTTAATATACCCTCCATACTACGTATGGTGGAGGGTATAAAACTATCACAAGACCTAGAAAAAAAAAAAAAACATTTTCATGGAGTGACATTCGTAGAAACCAGAGACTTCGGATATAGATTGTAGACATTTTGCAATATATCCGATATATTGGCTATCGCCATTCTTTAAGACGACAATTTTACCTATTTAGGAAAAAAATTAGCCCTCCATTAAATCATGTTTGAAGAAATGGCTTCAACTGTCCTAAAAAAATGTTCAAAATTTACTTTTTCCCCAAATAATACAAAGGTACGTCTTTAGGAAAACACCCTGACCCCGCCTGAATTTTGGGGCTACCTTCTTTGTTTGTAATGGAATCCCATTAATATTTTTGATATCGTATGACAAATAATGAGTCTATGACCAGAAAAATCTAATTTTTACAATCATCAAACAGGTCTAACTCCCCCAACGTCAAACCATTTCCAAATAACTTTGTCTGACACAACTCCAAATCTAAGTGAGTGGAATTGAACATTAGAAAATTGGAGTAGCTTCCGCCGAAAATGTCACGGATTTGTACGTATGTGTGTGTGTGTGACCACAAACACATTAAGCGATGAATGCAAACGGAAAATACTCTTAAGATTTTCAAGATGCAAAACAAAAGAAACGCCAAAAAATCCTTACCATCACACCAATGTATCCTTAGGTTTGCCGAGTAATTTATTTGCATTGTTTGTCGCCGAGTTTACAAAAGGATCCCTGAAATTGTTTGAATAGTTTATTTCTCTTAACGCAAAAAAAAAAGAACGAAAAGGAAACATGTTAACGTAACACATTACGTCACGTAATGTCACGTCATCATCATCATCAAATATCAGACGTCACCGGGAATACAAAACTGTCACGTCACACGTTTTGGTGTCTTTGCGCACAGAAATGTTGCTGCTCAGCAAGTCAGTCGAACGACAATGGCAACAGTGGCAGCGAAAAGAAGCAATGCCATCACACAAATGATGTTGGTTGCCAGTCTAATGCATGTCGTCTCTGCGTTTGAATGCCTGACTCACTGTCTGATGGAATTCAAATTCCATCTCCAAATAGCAATTGTTGTATTCTCCACTACTACAACTAAATGTAACTTTAAGTGAAACTACTACCAGAACAAATGTGGGATTTTCGGGTTTTGTAAATAACGACTGATTTTTGAGGAAACTTAAAAACACACAAGCGCTTTGTTTCCGCTGTTGACAGTTAAATATAAACTGACGAAATTTGTGAGGAAGTTAAAAAAATCTTAGGTGTGCGTTAACAAAACTTGGAGCGACACAGCAGAATTCGGATAATCCAAAAATGTTTAAGATATGTTATAGATGGTATTTCAAAAAGCCCATGAGTAAAAATATATCAAAAGCTGGTATCTGAAATTGATTTTCAAAAATCGCTATATCATAACCGGTCTTCACCAACTTCGACATATTTGCATGTAGGAGAAATTCAGTTGTATGTGGCAAAATCCAAACGAATGGGGCCAACATTACCCATTTGGTGCACAATAAATGTGAAATCACATAATGACATATATAGATGGGAATTATATTCAAATTTGAACGAATCTTGACGAAAAAAAAATGGCTGAGGTATTTCTAAGCTGTAAATTCTATTTAGGCTGATATTACACATTTAGTGCACATTTAACTTAAAATCAGACGAATATATATGGGAGCTATATCGAAATCTGGACCGATGTTAAAGGTCGAAATGACATACAAAAATATTTCAAAGGAAGGACTCTTAAAACAGTTTAAAACCTTTTATAAGTGTCCGCTACTTCCTCCGCGGAAAGTCCACTTCTCAAAATGGACAATATGTCCAAGTTAAATTTTTTTTATCAAAACTTCATACATCGTACTAAATTTTCAGACTTTCAAGATTATATATGTTATTCAACTTTTTCCTTTTTCGGAAAGAATAATCGGAAAATGTTTGCCTCGAACAGTCTTCAAAATCTGTAATTTTGAAGTTTTAGGTCCAGAACTATGTCAACGTCTCCATATGTAGACCTTAGAAACCAACTGAGACCTAAATATCCCTTCACCCCATACCAAACTACATCTCTCCATCCCAGACACCGACAGTAATGCAAAATGAGTCCCATTTCGTACTCTTCGAACAACTACAGTACGCATTTCCAAATCAACCATATGATCTCAACACAAAATATAAACAGGAACCTTAATATCAAATTTCAGAATTTCAGCTCTATACCCACCACAACCATATCTCAATAATAATATTTACTACGCAATACCAAAACAATCTACGTCGCTCCAACTTAGGCACCAACAATAGTACCATTTAGTATTTTTCGAACAAATTCGTACTATCATTTGCAGAACTACCACCAGATACCAACAGAGACCTCAATATCAAATTTCGGGTTTTCAGCTCTATATATTCACTCAATACCAAATTTAGAACTTTTCGTACAATTATTGTACACATTTCCAAAACCACAACCATATCTCTATTCTAAACACCAACAGTTTTCGCAATGTCAATTTTTAGAATTCCAACCTTATCCCTTCACCCAGTACCAAAATTAGTACTATTTAGTACTTTTTGTGCACTTGTTGTATACATTTCCAAAACAACCTGTTTATCACAAACCTAAAACCAACAATGAACTTTTCGTAATCTTAAGGTTCGAATTTCCCAAAAATCTTCTGTACATCTATCCTGCTTTCCAAATTTTCTCTTCATTTATTGAATACAAAGCATTAAATTTTTAGTACATTTTAGTACTTTTCGTACCCTTTTAATACGTATTTCCAAAAACCAAGATTTATTACACGGCTCCGCAATAGGACTGGCCATCGAGCAAAATTTAAAGATTCTAGCTTTACCGTCTCGTCTGGGTATTGGTTCTAGGTCAGTCAGTCAATGACTGCACTCTTCTCCTTTTTGCCACAAAACCGGTTCTGCACCATAGTGTGACTTAGAGAAATTTTAAAATTTTAAATGTGTGCAATGTTGGAAAACAATTTATAAAATATAAACGCACAAAGCACAAACTAATATTATGAATAAGACGCCATGTAACTAAAGTGACGTTGGGCGCCACGTTACTACCTTCCAATAAAAAGTTTTGACTTAAAGTTTAAACTGATTTATTTTAGCAAAATTCTGAATTGTGGAAATGTCGTATATTACAATTATAATGTAAGAAAAGGCAAATGGTGTTCATAATTATGATCTGCACACTAATATAGAAATATTAATTTCGAAAATCCGTAATATGGGAGTTATAACAAATATAATAAGACATCAATGTATTTTTTTTTATAAAATATGTTTCTATCCAATTTCGAAAACAAACATTTGAAAAGTAAGCTTAAATATTTAAAATTGAAAAAGAATGTTTATGGGGCTTGGAAGACATAAAAATGAATTCCGAAAAAGGTATTATAATTTTTGTCGAAAAAAAAAAAAAAAAAAAAAATATTCTGCAAAATATTTGGGGAATTTTCTCATCGGCTACGGTTTTATAAAGAGTTATAAAAAAATTGGCCCAAATTCCTTCCGTCGGATAATATCTTCAGCCAAACGTGGAATTGGATACTCTATATTTCCTTTATGACGCAGGATCTAAATAGGTCGTCCTAAACCAAATTTGGTGATAAGGAGGCAAACCCCACTTTCCGCATTTTTTTTCTTAACATATCGCATTTCCGAATGGGTAGTGGGGTCTACCCTGCTCTGGCGATGCCACCAACATCATGACTGGTGTACATGCAAATTTCATGAGCTAAAATTTACTAGCACCAATTGTAGCGGATCCGTGCATCACGTACAACTCTTCATCATAGATTTTATTTCTTGTGACATGATGAAGGAACAAAATATTTAGCTACAACATTTTGTTGGTAGTTTTTCGTTAAAAATTTTTTGGTGGCGGAAGAGGAGTGGTGAATTGGGAAAAATTTTCATTTGGAATTGGGGAAAACAGGGAATATATTTATATGGCATATGCGTTGCATTTTATATTTTAAGATTTCGATTTCTTCATACCTTAAATATTATATTTTATAGTTTTAAAGGTTGGATTATCGGACCCTTTTCTACCCTCCACCATAGTATGGAGGGTATATTAAGGGTGTAATACCGTTTCTATGTCGATTTAACGATGTCCGTCTATCCGCCTGTGGAAACCACTATAGCTTCCGAACGAATTTAAGTAGGTTGATACAATTTTACTCAAATGCGTGTTTCGTCTGCAGGACTTTTGGTATTTAAAATTGACTTTCTCGGTCTACGTTTGGCCCCCACATAACTGTACCATTCGGTATTTTGATAATTTTAGTGACATTATTCACCGGAACTCCTTTAAATTTCGTTTTTGAAGTTCCTATTGAGTACTTCTGTCTATGACAGAAAGTTGTCTATGCTGGCCCAGATCTTCGTATAGCCCCCATATAACGGAACCTCCCCATATTCGGTATTCTGCTGATTTCAGCGACATTATTCACTGGAATTGTTTCAAAATTCATATTTGAAGTTCCGAAGTTGGGGACTATAGTCTATGACAAAAAAATTTATATGCAATTCCAGGTCTTCGTATAGCCCTTAGATATTGGTGCATTCCTGTATTCCGTATTTTGATGTTTTTGCGACATTATTCACCGGAATTGTTTCAAGTTTCGTATTTTAGGTTCATAATGAATTCTACACCCTATGGCAGAAAATTGTGTGTGCAGGTCCCCGTCTTCGTATATAACGGTACCCCCGATATACGGTGTTTTGAAGATTTTAGCGACATTATTTAAGGGAATTATTTAAAAATTTGTATTTGAAGTTCGTAATGGGTACCACAGCCTATGCCTGAAAATTGTCTGTGCAGGCTTATAACAAAAGTTGCGTATGCAGGTCCACGTCGTCGTATAGACACTAATATACGGCTACATTCGGTATTTTTAAGATTTTAACTGAATTTTTAAGATTTTAATGGATTTTAATTTTTTGAAAATTGCCAAATTTGTACCAAATTGTGGAGGATATTCAACTTTTCTACTTGTTTTCTATTAGAAATAATTAGATTTAAAATTATATTTCGTCTTTTAGGATTTTTTTGTTCATAAGGAAATGTGAGATGTCTATTAAAATATCAATATTTTTGTAAATTAACTGCCTAACACAAAATGTAAACAATAACCAAACGATGGTAACAAAATATTTGTAAATTATGTTAACTCTCTCCAAAAAAAAATTAACAACCAAATAAATATTTCCCTGTAATTATGTAAAGAAGCTTACAAAATTAATTGTTTAAACAATCGCTGCATTTGTCTCTTCGTTAACGAAAAACAAAAAACGAAATCCACGTGTTAAAGCCAATGGTCAATAAACCAAATATTCAGGCATTTGGTACAAAAATTTAAAATGCAATAAAATGGGAAAGAAATGGAAATAAAACAGAAAAAAAAAACACCGACTCTGTAAATTTCCGATTTAAATACGCAATACAGAAAATAGGCTGGCTGGCTACAAAAAACCACCATTGAACACAAACGCACATACATACACATATATACACCCAGTCAGTGAAATAACTCCAATTTATTCGATATGATTAATTTTCACAACTAAGTGTTAATTAAGTCACACAAATGAATAAAAAACAGTCTCTCGCACAAACGCACTCACACAGTTACAGTACTGAGTTAAATGTTTACTTTAGTGGATTTTGTTAAATGTTATTTGTTTTTGTTGTCGGTGTATGTGTGCTTTTTTGGTGGGTTCCAATGTGACGTGTTGGAAAACAACAACAAACGAATTTTAAAAAAGCTTCTACAAAAAAAAATCGTTCATACCTTTTAAGCCTTCACCTGGGAGTGTAATTTAATTTACAAATGAAGTTATGGAATACACTGGGAGACATGGAGAGGCATTTGAAGGGAAATTTTACTAGAATTACTGGCAATCGGGTAAGGGTAAGGTTCAGCGGTTCATGTTTGAACCTTAAATGATCACGTAGGTACCCTTTTTTATACACTCCACCATAGCATGGAGGGTATATTGAGTTTGTCATTCCGCTTGTAACACCTCGAAACATACATTTTCGACCCCACAAAGCATATATTTATTCTTAATCAGCATACAATTCTATGTCGATTTAGCGATGTCCGTCCGTCTTGTTGTCCATCCTTTCGTCTGTCCGTCTGTGGCAATCACTCTAGCTTCCGAACAAATTAAAATAGGTTTATAAAATTGTACTCAAATGGGTGTTTTATCTGCAGGATCCGGTATTGAAAATGGGCTACATAAGTACAGCCCCTATATAACTGTACCTCCCTCCATTCGGTATTTTGATGATTTTAGCGACATTATTCGCCGGAATTGTTTCAAATTTCGTATATGAAGTTCCTAATAGGTACTATAGTCTGTGACATTCCATATGCAGGTCTAGATACCCATATAATGCTACCTCCCTATCGGTATTTTGATGATTTTAGCGACATTATTAGCCGGAATTGTTTCAAATTTCCTAATTAAAGTTCCTAATGGGTACTACAGTCTATGACCGAAAATTGTCTATGACGGTTCAGAACTTCGTATAGCCCCTAAATATCTAATATCCATATATTCGGTATATTGATGATTTTTGCTACAATATTCACCCTAATTTTTTAAAATTTCGTATTTGCACTACGTAATGGGTACTTCAGCCTGTGATAGAAAATTGCATATTAAGTCGAACCTCAATATAAGGATAACTCCCTATTTTATGGATTTTTAAGATTTTAGCAGAATTGTAACGGATTTAATTTTTTTTTCAATTTCTAATTTTTATTCCAAATGGTGCAGGTTATTAAAAGTTCGCCCAGACCAAACGTATTGCTTTTTTACACCCTACACCACATAATGGTATAGGTATCGTGTCTTTTTGCATTTGTTTGTAACAGGCAAAAGGAAGAAAAATAGACCCATAGTTACTTTTGACGATCTTCATAGAATCACTTTCTGAGTCAATTAATGCATGTCAGTCCGTCCGACTTTCAAAGTATTCTTGTGAATAAAATGCAGATCCTATTTATTATCCGATTGAGATGAAAATTTCCAAACAATATTTGTTTGGCCCAAGGACGATACCTGTTGAAATTGGTGATAATCGGATCAGATTTAGATACAGCTCCCATATATATATATATATATATATCTTCAACTGATTTCGGGTTAAATGTGCAGCAAATGGCCAATATCAGTTCAAATGACCTGAATTTTGTCACATCCGACCGAATTCAGTCTATAAGCAACTACGTCGAATATGGTGAAAATCGGTTTAGATATAGCTATAGCTCGCTTACATATATTTCATATGATTTGGTGTTTAAGTCCCTCACATGCCGAATATGCACTCCACAAGAATGATATTTGGTACCGGACACAAAAAACTCGAAAATTCCTCTGTCAAATGTTATCGAGATCGTTTGAAATGAGGATATAGCTCCCATATATATCTTTATCCGATATCAGGTTCATTGGGCTCCAAATGCTTATATCAGCCCGAATGGAGTGAATTTTGGTAATTCCGACTGAACTCACCTTAGAAACCAGTACTTTAGTGTAAATCGGTTCAGATATAGCTATAGCCCCCATATATATGTTTCAAAATCGGTTCAGAATTTTGCATAAATTCACTTTTTATACCCTACATCACAAGGTGGTCAGGGTATTATGTCTTTGTGCATTTGTTTGTAACAGGCAAAAGGAAACGAGATAGACCCATAGTTCCTTTTGATGATCTGCATAGAATCACATTCTGAGTCGATTTAAGCATGTCCGTCCGTCCGTCTGTCCATGTATTCTAGTGAACAAAATGCAGGTCGCGTTTATTATCCGATTGAGATGAAATTTTGCAAACAACGTTTGTTTGGCCCAAGGACGAACCCTATTGAAATTGGAGATAATCGGTAAAAATTTAAATATAGCTCCCATATATATCTTCGTTCGATTTGCCTTTTATTGTGCACAAAACGTGTAATATCAGCCCGAATAGTATGGAATTTTACACATACAACCAAATTAGGCCTGAAAATAAGTATGCCAAATTTTATTTTTCGAAATCGGTTCAGATATAGCTATAGCTCCCATATATATTGTTCATCCGATTTGTTATTTTTGTCATTCGCAGCCGTAATATGCACTCTGTAACAACAATATTTGGGGAAATATATCAAATGCAGCTCAGAAATACCTTTGCTAAATTTTATCGAGATCGGTTCAGATTTGGATATAGCTCCCATATATAATTTCGCCCGATTTACCAGTTATTGTGCACCAAACGTCTAATATTTGTCCAAATGGGATGGAATTTCGCACATACGACCGAATTTAGTCTAGAAGGTAGTATGCCAAATTTGGTGAAGATCGGTTCAGATATAGTTATAGCTCCCATATATATTGTTCATCCGATTTATTGTATTTGTTACCCACAGCCGTAATATGCACTCCGTAACAACGATATTCAGGGAATATATCAAATACAGCTCAGATATATCTTTGCCAAATTTTATCGAGATCGGTTCAGATTTGGATATAGCTCCCATATAAATCTTTATCCGATTTAAGATTAATTGTGCACCAAATGGGCAATACAAGTCCGAATTTAAAAGATACAAATGCTTCGGCATATTTAGTCCTTTGAACTTTAAATTATAATTATAATCTTAGCGTGTATGATTGAATTCTCCCATAAAACTTTTAATTATTAAGTGGAGCTCAACTAAATTAGCAAAGTGGTGTAGGGTATCATAAAATCGGCCCCGCCCGACTTTAGGACTTTCTTTACTGGTTAATTCAAAATTTGTTTTCAATTTTATTGGACATAGACCTATGGTAAAATTTTGGTAGAATATTTAGATTTGCAACGATCCCGCTTTAAGGAGGTTTTTAACCATATTTTTTATAAGAACGAGAAAGACACATTTTCTTTAAAATTTGAACCATCCGGTCACTATTTCCCTCAGTGTAGCATTTAAACATTCGTTATTGGTTAGGAGGCCAATTTTTTTAATGCATTCTACCATTTTTTTAACTGCTTTTGCCTTTTTTTTAACACCACTTATAAAGTTACCTTTAATTCAGTCATGTGCGTGAGTAAATTAAAAAAAAAAAAAACACTTACACACATACACTCAAATACAAAAATACATACATCTGTGTGTGTGTGTGTGTGTGTGTGTGTGTGAAGTTCATGTGTCTGAATACTGAGCATGGCTTAGCGTATATTTATTTAATAACCACATGTTGTTCGTTTACTCTGCTGTTTACCTTTTTTGCTTGCCTCGGCTTTATTTGATTGTCTGATTTCGTATCGCTGTTATTGTCGACGTATTTTCTTTGAGTCGCCCCTTTTGTCGGTTCTGAACTTATTGACCAAAGTCACCTGTACAACAGAGAGTACATATATATTGTTTTTTATTTGTTTAATAGAATAAGCTAATCAAATGGATTGCATAAAAAATAAAAAGGCGTATTTTTTGAACAGACAATGAGACAGTTGGAAAACTTTTTACCTTGAAAAATAAGTTCGGAAAACAGATATTGATAAATGACAATATTTTTTGTCCATCTATTAAGTAGGAGATTTTCTGATACGTATTTTTATACCCTCCACCATAGAATGGAGGGTATATTTTATATATATTTTAGACCCCACAAAGTATATATATTATTGATAAGCATATATATTCTTGTCGATTATATCCATCCCTCTGCCCGTCCCTCTGTCCGTCTATCCGTCTGCGGAAATCACTCTAGCTTCCGAACAAAATGAAATAGAATTATTAAATTGTACTCAAATGTATATTATGTTTGCAGGACTTTTGGTATTGAAAATGGGTCATGTAGGACCACGTTTTCGTATAACCACCATATAACGGAACCTCCCGATATTCTGTATTTTGATGATTTTAGTGACATTATTCACCGGAATCGTTTCAAATTTGGTATTTGAAATTCGTAATGGATACTACAGCCTAAGGCAGAAAATTGTCTGTGCAGGGCCAGGTCATCGTGTAGCCCCCATGTAACGGTGCCTCCCGATATTCGGCATTTTGATGATTTTAACGACATTATTCACCGGAATTGTTTCAACTTTGGTATTTGAAGTTCGTAAGGGGTACTACAGCCTATGACGGAAAATTGTCTGTGGAAGTCCACGTCTTCGTATGGCCCCCATATAACGTTACCTCCCTATATTCGGCATTTTAATGGTTCTAACCCATCATTCACCGATTTTTTTTCAAGTCTAGCATTTGAATATTGTAATGGCTTATGACAAAAGTTGCCTATGCAGGTCCACGTCGTCGTTTAGACCCTACATTCTACATTCGGTATTTTTAAGATTTTAACATAATTTTTAATGGATATTATTTTTTTGAAAATTGCCAAATTCGTTCCAAATGGTGGGGGGTATTCAAAATTCGGCCCGGCCGAACTTACGGCTTTTTTACTTGTTTTGACAATTTTTATGGGAATATAATTTGTATACCCTCAGCCAAATGGCTAGAGAGACTATATATCATTTTATACGGCAAAAATGTGCCTCATCGAAATATCGGTTGTAGACCCTAAGTCCCTTTGCACCAAATCCGTTTCAGGGCATTTGGAGTCGATCTAGAGATGCCCGTCCGTCTAACTTTGGGCTGAAATAAGCCATTTGGCGAACAAGAAACCTAAAATCGGACGATAATATATAGGGGATCTATATCCAAATCTGAACCGATCTTGATAAAATTTAAATCATGTATTGCTGGGTTGAATCTTATATCTGGTATTGTATATTATTTTTGTGGGGTGTATATTACGAATGTGAAGAACTTAAACACCAAATCGACTGAAACACATATATGGGAGCTATAGCTATATCTGAACTGATTTCCACCAAATTTAAAATACTTATTTCTATACTAAATTCGGTCGGAAGTGCCAAAAATCACACACCATTTGGACTGATATTATCCATTTGGTGAACAAGAAACCTAAAATCAGATGAATATATATATATGGGAGCTATATCCAAATCTGAACCAACCTTGATAAAATTTGATCTATGAATTGCTAGGCTGTATCTGATATCTGGTGCTAAATATCAGTCGTGTGGAGTGCATATAACGAATGTAAGGGATTAAGGAGGGAGATATAGCTATATCTGAACCGATTTTTACCAAATTTGTAGCAAATGCTTGTAGCAAAATTCATAACATTTGGACTGGTATTAGCCATTTGGTGCACAAGAAACCTAAAATCGGATGAAGATATATATGGGGCTATATCTAAATTTGGACCGATTTTCATTTCCATAGGGTTCGTCCTTGAGGCAAACAAATATTATTTAGAAAATTTTATCTCAAGCGAATAATAAATGCGACCTGCATTCTGTTTACAAAAATACATGGACGGACGGACGGACATGCATAAATCGGCTCAAAATGTGATTCTATGCTGATCACCAAAAGGAACTATGAGCCTATCTCGTTTCCTTCTCCATAATAGAAACAAATGCAGAAAGACATAATACCCTTACAACTATGTGGTTGAGGGTATAAAAATGGTAGAGATCGGACCATTCCTTCTTGCACCTCCCCCACAAAGGTCAATATTTTGAATAACCATGAAGCTCATAAAACGCGAGCTTAACATCCAATTCCATTCAGACTTAACACATCTTATTATTTCTGTCAACACAAGATCTGTTTTAAAGATGGTAGAGATCGGACCATTCCTTCTGGTACCTCCCACACAAAGGGTCAAAGTTTTGAATAACCAAAACGATTATTAAATCCGAAATAAGTACCTAATTCTCTTCGTATTTCACACATCCCATTATTTTTGCTAGCAGAAGATCAGCTGTGAAGATGGGATATATCGTTCCACTCCTTCTGTTACCTCCCCCACAAAGGGTAAGTATTTTGAATATCCATGAAGCTCACAAAACGCGAAATTAATATCCGATTCCACTCAGACTAAGCACATCTGAATATTTATATATTTATAAAAGATCTGTTGTAATTATGATAGAGATCAGCCTCTCTTTTCTGGTACCTCACCCACATAGGGTTAATGATTTTGAACAAAATGTAGAATTTCCCCTCAGCTTGGAAGACTATTTGAATTGGCTGCAAATGTAATTAAAAAAGCCTCGTTTCTGCAATCAGCGATGTGATTGACCTCTACCTCAGCCCTTATATCACCTGTTTAAAATATTCAAAAATATTCATTTAAATCGTGTCATTAAAAAAACGAAGGCACTACCGTTTGCGATAAAAAAAGGTAATACAATTCCATTTTATAATCTTTGTTTTTTATTCGAAAACATAGTTCCTACATTAGACGACCATAAACTAATTTGCATATAAAACCCCACTGACACCACACACACACTTATTGTTGTTGCTGTTGCGTTTGTTGCTGTATATGTTTTGGATCTGTTTATGGGCCCCCAGAGCTCTAATAAAGTGTTATCAATTTGTTTGTTGAAATTATTTCGATGCAACTTTGTCATAGGTTGCTCTTGTTGTTGTGTTCATGTTTTTATCAAAGTTTACAGCAAACAACTATGCATGTTGTTGTTGCTGTTGTTATTTTGAGCCCCATTCTAGCAACTTTTGTTGGTGTTGTTGTTACTGTTTCATTGTAATTCTGGCCTTTGCCATCATTTAGGCCTTTTGTTTAAAAATTTTGTCGTAACAATGTTTTATGTGGGCATGGGCATGGCCGTGGACATGTAAGTACGTGCCTCTACTAAATATTACGTTGGCCCTTGCCCTCATCCTCCCCACACTAACAACTCAATAAATTGTAGGCAATGGCCAATGGCTCAACAAGCGGATGGTAAGATCCACATCGGATACATTGTTTCGGAGAATTGTAGCTAATTTGAATTTTTCAAATAAATGCAATGTTACAGAGGAGGATGGGGTGAACTAACTTTGGCACCAGATAGAGAGGGACGATATTTGCATTTGAGGATAAATAAAAACTATATACGAAAATATTACATATATTAAATATTGTTTTCAATAAAATAATTCAATAATAAGGAAAAAATCAAGCAGATCTGCATTCTGAAAGTTTTTATTGGAAAATAACCTAACCTGAAGGCAGAAGTTTCTCCCTTTTCAATATATTTTGACTCCTTGGAGAATACGAGGTCTTAGAAGACATCAAGAGTCAAAATGTTACCTTAACTCCAATTCAAAAGAGGTTGGATGAAGAGAGGGGCTGGAGTTCTTATTTTGATATTTATATCTCTGATGGTTTTTGGAATTGAGATAAAGAGGTGGCATTGGAAATGTACCACTAAGTGTGCGATCTGTACTTAATAGTACTAAATTTGGAACAGTTTAGTTCAAGGAACGGAAGAAGCTGGAATTTTGATATGTTGTACAGGGTTGCCCATATTCGACGGACCCATGTTTTTTTTTTTTTTTTTAATCAAAGAAGAAAATAGGCAGCATTCTTTGCGTGAATTGAATTTTGTACGGGAACAAATGCGAATCAATGCGAATAATCCGTTGTAAAGTGGACCGAGCCATGCCCAACTGCTGAGAACGGCGTTTTTGGGATGTTCTTGGGGATCACTCAACACTTGCTCGTACGGCAGTGATATTCTCGGCCGATCGCCTTGGTCGACTTTTATATGGCCTCTTCGGATTAGAAAGAGCCTTTCCAGTCGAAAATTTTTCGTATAAATGCTTAATGGTGTTTTTAAAAGCCGCACTTCTCACATTTTTAATTTTTTAAAAGCACGTTTCGTTTTCACAATTGACAATTGACAGAGCGCTCGCGTGGTGTGTATTGGTTCATGGTAAAAATCTGCTTGGACTGAAGCTTCAAACGCGGTATGTCATTAAGCGATGTGCATCTCTGTCAAAAGTTATGGCGTTGCCAGATGGATCCGTCGAATATGGGCAACCCTGTACTGAGGTCCCTGTTGGTGGTAGACTTGTGATAAATAGGCGGTTGTGGATATGTGTACTACAAGTGCACGAAAAGTACTAAATAGTACTATATTTGGTACAATTTTTAATTGGATAATAATATCCTAAAATTTGATACCGAGGCCTCAGTTAATGTTTGGAATTAAGATATGGTGGTTGTTTAAGAAATGTCTACTAAAATTGTACGAAAAGTATTAAATAGTACTAAATTAAACCTTGTACCAAGGTGGGGGAAAAGAGCTGAAATCCGAAAACTTGATCTGTAGGTATCTGAGGTTAAAATCTGGAGGTGGCTTTGGAAATGTGTGAAATAATTGTTCGAAAAGTACTAAGTGATACTTAATTGGATATTGATGTCAGTGTTGGTTGATAGAAAGGGGTCATTTTAGATATTCGTGCCATAATTGTACTAAATGGTACTAAATTTGGTAATGGGAAAATTAGAGAGCAGAAATTGTGAAATTTATTTTTAAGGTCACTGTTGGAATCTAAAAAGTGGAGATAAGGAGATTGATTTGGAAATATGTACGAATGTACTAAATGGTACTTAATTTGGTATCGGGTCAAAGTCTAGACCGGAGTCCTCAAAATTTAATATTGAGGTCTCTGTTGGTATCTGAAAGTGAGATATGGAGGTGGTTTGGAAATGTGTACTATAATTGTTCTACAAGTTCTAAGTTGTACTTAATTGGGAATCAGGTGAAGGCATAGACTCGAAATCCCCAAATTGAATATTGAGGTTTCTGTTGGTATTTGGAATTGAAATATAGTGGTGGTTATTGATATGCCTGCAATAATTGTATGAAACATACTAAATTTGAAGATATGAAGGTCACTGTTGGTATCTGAGGTTGAGATTTGGAGGTGGATTAGAGCATGCATACTATATTACACAAAAAGTACAAAATAGTATTAAATTTAGTATCGGGTGAAGGGAGAGGGTTAAAATAATCAAATTTGATTTTGAGGTCTGTGTTGGCTGAGAGATGGTCTTGGATATACGTACTGTATTTGCATTAAATTGTACTAAATTTGTGTGAATGTATGAGCTAGAATCCCGAAATTTAATGTTGAGGGCTCTGTGAATGTCTGGAGTTGATATTTTTCGGCGGTTTTGCAAATGAGTACCCTAACTGTACTAAATAGTACTACCTTTGGACCACTGTTGGGATAGAGCTAAAATTCTGAAAATTTTTATTTAGGCCACTGCTGGATGCTAGGGTTTACATATGGAGACGTTAAAATAGTTTTGAGCAGAAAAAATAATGCAATTGTTTTATCAATACGAGTATCATCCTCGGTAAACTTCAAAATGAAAGATTCTGAAGACTTTTTTGTGTACAAAGAAAACATTTTCCTATTACAGGGCGAGATAAAAAAAACTGTAACAAATTTTATTGAATGAAAGCAAAAAATGTCGGAAATAGCATAAAATTTTAGAATAAGTTTAGATTTGTTCGAATTGGTCACCTTTTGCACGAATTATGGGCTTCAAACGGCCAATGAAACCGTCACACGCTACCCGAATGTTACTCTGCGGTATATTGGCCCATTCCTGGCGAAGAGCTTACTTGAGGTGATCGACACTTTGGTATTTTTTAGTGCCAACCTTGCTTTCCAAAATACTCCAGACACCAATGGATAGTCCAACAGATTGGTATCCGGAGATTTTTGTGGCCATTGTGGGCTGGAAATGAAGCGATAAACCTCATTATGTAACCATTCTTGGGTGTCGCGTGCTAAGTGCGATGGTGCAGTTCACCACTCCAGGTCAAGCGAAGAAAGTCTTTAGCTCTTTTGAATCTATTTTCCTTCTGTTGCGGTGCAAGCTCTTACACGTTTTGGAATTTCAATGGCTTTACCCCGAGCTCATTTTTTAATATTTGCCGAATGGAATATTGCGATATGTTCAGCTCACGAGCCATTTTTCGGCCAGTGCGACGCGAGTTTCGATCAAGTCGCTTCTTTACTTTTCGAACCATTTCTGCTGATGTTGCTGTTTTCTTCCGTCCACTTCTTTGACGTCGGGCTACGCTACCAGTATCACGGTAACGAGCGATAGTACGAGACACAAAAGATTTATTCACATTTAAATGCTGGAGTGCTCTAACGATAGCCACTTGTGGTTTTCTAGCCCAAGATAAAGAAATCACCCTATCACGCTTGAATTCCATCGCGATTAACTTTTTTTTCTGGAAAATTCTCACCAAAGTGCTTTTGTACGTTTGAAAACAATATAATGAGCTGTCAGTGGAATAATTTTAACAGATTTCGGGCGAGAGCCTTTGAAATGACAGCGGTCTAAATGTGGTTTGCAGTTTTTTCATCTAACCCTGTATGTGGCAAAAATTGTAAGGATACCAATTATATAGAGGTCCCGTTATATGGTCGCTACAAGAAAACGTAGACCTAAATTTAGAATGTTCCGCCACCAGATTTATCAATTTCTAATGCTAAATTTGGAGCAGTGGACTTTTCGGTGACGAATTAGGGGGCACTTGCGAGTGCCATATTTATATAGATTGTGTCGGCCTCCTCCTTCTGGTACCAGCCCCTCACATAGAGTGGAGAAAGAAGTCGATATAATACAAACCTGGTACATCGCAATATTTATGTTAGACTTATAAATGTATATAGGGTGATGGTATATATTTATCTGCAAATCGGCGACTGATACTTTTTAAATTTTTAGCTCTACACATGTAATTATTTGTTATGTTGCAAAGTGTTATTCACAGACAAGTTATTACACTTTGTGAAAGAATTTTTCAGAAAGGTAGCCTTTGCTACCTTAGTGGAGGTTGGCCTCCCCATGCAATTGAGCAAATGTCAAATTTCTTCATTGTGTCACATATCATCAAATACAATATGTGGTGTTTAATCATTGTTTCATCACCGGCACAAATGCAGTCAGGCACACATATACACCCACTGAAATAAATACACACACATTGACACAAAACAAAAAAAGTACACACACACATTTGCAATTGCACTACAAATTGTGTTCATGTCGTTTTCATGGCAAACTGTCTCTGACATGGTTGTTGGCGTTGCTGTTGTTGTTGTTGTTCTGACTCCGGAACATGTGATTTAGTCCCCGATGAGAAGAAAAATTTAATTTTGTCGCGACACCATAACAAAACATACAGAATATTTAATCAATTGTTTTAGGCCTATCGTTTGGACGGACAGACGGTCGGTCGGTTGTCTATAACATAATATGGATACACACATACAAACATACCATTTATTGTTATACAAAACATAAAATTCATATTGAAATTGCCAGTGTGAGTGTGTGTCTGTGTGTGAGAGTGTTTATTGTTGAGTGAAATCCAAACATGTCTCCCGAGAGCAACCACACACACACTCAGTCATATAAAAGGACTTTCATAGTTTATTACATTGTGTGCAGAGCATCGAGCCAATAATATCAATCCTATGGAAAGGATAATATTTGTATTTGTTGTTGTGTGAGTGAGAATTGGGTTGTGTGCTGGAGCTGGGTCCTCTATTTGTTTATGTTTTGTGTAGCATAAAATCTATTTAATAAAATTTTGCACTTTATTCAATGGATGGGTATTTTAAATATTTTGCATATGTGATTTTGTGAACCAATGCACGGGCTATTAAAAATGAATAGTTTGTGATACCATTTTATGGCACTCTCAAGAATAGATCATTTAAAAAGGTTTTATTTGCATAAAATTGAATTAAATAAATTTTATTAGATAGATGACCTATAACAAGTATTTCTATGGACAGTATAACTCCAAGGTGTGATCTGTGGACGCAATGATTTTATTAATATACGATATTTAGAACCACATTTCTATGCTTTCTGTTGGCTTTCTATTTATCTTCTATTTATCACATGCCTTTAACGTCTCTTCAATGGAAAGGAGGTAGTCAATACCTTCAAGAGCTCCTTCTGCAAGAAAATATGTCTCGCATAGTTTTTTGAGGTCTTCTATAGTTCTAAGACTTTTAAGAAGACTTCCTTATGTTATTAAGAAGTCTTTCTAAGATAAAGGTCACCTGTCAAGATGTGATCTCCCAGAGAATGAATCTCTTCGAGAAGAGCTCTTCAATAAATAGACAACACTAGACAAGCCTTCTTACGAAAGAAAACCTTGCAAATGATTTTTGTACAGAATATATTTTTTAAAAGCCTTCCAAATGACTTTAAATAAATGACTTTAAATAAAGTCTGTCTTCCATAGAGATATGCCGCTCAAATTATCATCTAAACATATAAGTTTTTTTTTTTTGTCTTCTAAAACATATAGGACTTTTATAGGGGTCTTGAGGAGGTTTTAATATGTAAAGGATCCTCGAAAATGCTTCTATTTTTTGTTCTATTGGCATTTGGCATTTTTAATAAGGAAATTTTAGACCAAACAGGAGTGAAATGAAAATCCTTCATTAGATATTCTATAAATTCCAAGAGGTACTATTTTTTAGATTGAAGATCTAAAAATAAATATCCCTTTAGACAGATGTCCTGTCAGATGTTTTCTAAAGATAAAATAAATTTTTGAAATCATCTAAAGCTGGAAAATACTGCAGAAGTCATTTATACATGGAAGGCTTTTATAAGCTCATACTTTAACGATAAAATACCTTCAAGGACCTTCCAAAGGTCAAAAAGCCCTTATTTGGATATACAATATATAGAATATTTATTTGGAATATCATACAAAAATTAAAATCTTAAATTTTTTAAAAAAATATTATGACTTGTCTCATAAAAAAACAGGGAAGTTCGGCCGGACCGAACTTTAAATACCCTCCACTATTTAAAAGGAACTTGCAAAATTTAAAAATATCCTTTGAAAAATGCTTCTACAAAATGCCGAACATCGGGCGTTATCTTCTATGGACTTTTAAAGGTAATTATCTGCCAGGGTGTCTATTAAGAAACCCTGGAATCTCATACAAAAATTAAAATTTTTTAATTGTTAAAAAGTTTATGAGACAAGTAAAAAAGCAGATAAGTTCGGCGGGATCGAACTTTAAATACCCTCTACTATTTAAAAGGAATTTGCAAAATTTAAAAAAGTCCGTTGAAAAATGCTTCTACAATTTTATATAAAAAATGCCAAACATCAGGCGTTACTTTCTATGGAGCTATACAAAAACGTGGACCTTTAAAAAAAAGTATCTGCCACAGAAGGTGGTGTCTATTGAGAAACCGTAGTTTAAGATATTTCTGTGGAAAAATGTAGCTAAAATCATCAAAATACCGAACAATGGGAGATACGGTTATATGATGGCTATACGAGGGCGAAGATCGGCATAGGATATTTTATGTCATAGGAGTCAGCACCCTTTAAAAATCCCAAATTCCAAAAAAGCTTAGAAAACAACAAAATGTCGATTAACAGTTATATGTATAAGGTCTAAACCAAAACTCGGACCTATATGTACAACTCTATGCAAGAACGTTTCCTAAATACTGGGAACACATGCTTCTAATTTACAACAAATCGAACGATTTGAAATTATGAATAAAACACCCAAAAAAAATCTTTCGGTGCAGTTATATGGGGTATGTACCAAAACATGGACACATATAGCTTATTTTCAATACCAAAAGTCCAGCAGACCTAACACACATTTGACTAAAATTTTATCAACCTACTTTTTCAGAAGTTAGAGTGAGTCATTCAGAAGCCAGAGTGATTTCCACAGACGAACAGACAGACAAGTGGAATGACGGACATCGCTATATCGACACAGAATAGTATATTGATGAAGGGGGTCTTGTGGAATCTACAATTTATATTTCGAGATGTTACTGTGGGGATGAGCAACTACATACTATGGTGGAAAATGTGAAAATTAAGAACTGTATAGTTGGAAGACTTTTCAGAGATCACCTATATAAGAGGTCAGAAGTCCAAAGATAGATGACTTACCGAAGCCTTCTATAGAATGAAGGCCTTACAGGGTCCCTTTTTATAGATGTCAGTTCCGAGTCTTTAATGTATAGATGACCTTTGAAAGTCTGCTCTCCATACATAATTTTGAAGAAGTCGTCTATAGACATTGTAGAGGTCTTTTGTAGTTGGAAAACTCGTGGATAGATGTTTGTTATAGTAAAAAAAGATCTCCTACAGATATAAGGTCTACAAGAGTTATTCTCATTTTAAGGCTTTCTATTGATATTATGATGTATAGAAAGCTTCCACAGTTCTTCAAGAGGTAGAAGGCCTTGGAGATATGGTAGATAATTTATAGGCGTTATATACACATACCATTTAGGTTTATTATAATTATTATTATTTATTTTTTTTTTTTTTGCAAATTCAAAATTTTTAATAGGTGTCTATTTTTTTGGTATGAAACAAGTACTCCATTTGTTTTATACGTTTTCTGCACCCACCTTTTTGGCCAGTCATTATAAATCTAATTATGTGACAATTAATGCAAATTTTAACCTCACTTCATTTACTGACTGACAGACAGTACAAAAATATTTTGTTTTTTTTTTTTTTTTTCAATTTGTTAATGTTTTTTATTAGTCTTTAAATTGTTCAGAAAAAGTGTGTTTGTGTTTTTTTTTGTTGTATTTTTCACATCAAATTGAGTGTAATTAACATTACGATTTTTAATGAAGTAAATATTTGTTCACATTGAGCGCTAGTACTATCATACGAATATATACAGCGGCAAACGCAGAAGAGATAGTACAATATCTATTAAATGTACCGATAACGGGAATATTTGCTCATTTTTTATGGAAAGCTCCTTTTTTGCGAGCTGGACATCCCAAAATATCTATAATTATTCCCACATGATTTTTGCCAACATTAAAAAATATTTTGGACATTTTCAGGAAAAGTACCATTGCATTCAAAGTCTCATCACTAATAACATTTTGTGCATATATGGTAGTAGAATGTATTTGTTTTTCAGCTGATCGAAAGTTATAAAATAAATAAACTAAAGAGAATATGTACTTAGTGCTTGTGTACTTAGACTGAAATACGAGAACACACAAATATAAATTTTCGATAGACAACGTGGCTGAATATTAATATTCATTTACAACTGATTCGATGAAAGAGGTTAAAATTCAATCAAAGCACTGCTAAATGTAAAGTATGATAAAATATCTGATTCACATATATAGTAGACCTTTAGTGTTTTGTCCGTTGTAGAAAAACTGTTCTCCACAATAAAATTGTTTGAATCAGCACGTGAATATAAACATTGGCAAATTTTTGATATTAAACTTAAACAGATTTTATTAACAATTATATCTGAACTTACCCACCGAACCCAAAGGGGGAAATTATAAATGAGATGCTTACCTGTAAATAAAAAAACAAAACAATTTATTAATTATTATATATAATAAATAATACATTAATTACAGAAATATACTTTTTAAAAAAAAAAACAAATAAATAAATTGAAAAAAAAAACAAATAAATAAATAAAAATAATAATAATAATAATAATAATAATAATAATAATAATAATAATAATAATAATAATAATAATAATAATTATAATAATAATAATAATAATAATAATAATAATAATAATAATAATAATAATAATAATAATAATAATAATAATAATAATAATAATAATAATAATAATAATAATAATAATAATAATAATAATAATAATAATAATAATAATGATAATAATAATAATAATAATAATAATAATAATAATAATAATAATAATAATAATAATAATAATAATTATTATAATAATAATAATAATTATAATAATAATAATAATAATAATAATAATAATAATAATAATAATAATAATAATAATAATAATAATAATAATAATAATAATAATAATAATAATTTTGTAGTTTTTATATAAAACGAGCATCATCTGGTTTTCCGACAAGAATATATGTGTCGGCATGTGACAATTTATTTTTATGGCGATATTTTATATTTAAAGGGTGATTTTTTAGCTATTATCATTTTAGTAACATTCGCATAAACAGTTCACGCACGTTTTGTTTCACTGTCAAACGTCTTCAAATTGGTCCATAATTTAACCATGTATCGGCTTATTATTTTATCAAAATGCGTGTTCTGTTGAGAAAGTTATTCGCGAACTGCTTCCATTGCCATGTTTGATAAACATCGCAGCTGACACAGGTAATATAAATATTACCAGGTGTATGGATTGATTAATTGTTATTTGCAACGTTTAGAATCATTTTTTTCTTCAATGCGATAGTCCCTTCGAGTTGCTAAAATATTAAAGAGTGTTTTTTCGTATATCTCTTCAAGGATGGGAAATCAGTCCACTTTTGATGTAATATAATATTTCTATCACTCTTAAGTTATGTGCGAAAATGACAAGTACCAGAACGCTTCTTTATATGGAGGCCTTACTTATACTGACTATTTTTTGAGAGCATTGAAATTACACCTAAAGAAGCTATAAGTTAGAATTTTAAAAAATATATATGACCTACTGTAGATTTAGGCAATG
Organism: Musca domestica; assembly: GCF_030504385.1. Lineage (NCBI taxonomy): Eukaryota > Metazoa > Arthropoda > Insecta > Diptera > Muscidae > Musca > Musca domestica. The sequence goes on along the minus strand of NW_026712299.1, from coordinate 1,351,549 downwards.
ATTTTTAATGTCTAAATGGGAGCGGAAATTTTTTAAATATTTTTTAGGGATTAAATATTTTTTATTTTTAGGAATACTTTTTCAAGGCCAGACTGATAAAGTGTTTTTTATGAATATTTTTTAAGCCCAAAATAGACTTTCAAAAATATTTTTTTCAGGCCAAAAATGGCTAAATAGAATCGCCAATTTTTAAAAAATATTTGTTCAAGATCGAGTGCGAACCGGATATTTGGGAGACCGAATTTTTTCTATATAGTTTTAAGAGACGATTTTAATGATTTTTAATGCCTGTAAGAACCATAAGATTTTTTAAGAATATTTTTTCAAGCATAAAATGTCGTTTGAGCTATATAAGGATATTTTTTCAAACCTAAAATAAATAAGTCCATTTTTTGGAAAATTTTATCAAATCTACAATATTTTTAAGCCCCCAAAATGAGACCGTGGATCTTCAGAAGCCTAAATAGTATCAACTATTTGTTAGAAATGTTTTTATTCTGCTCCAAAATGATAGTAGGAGTTTTAAGGAATGTTTTTTTCAAGACCTAAATGGAAGCATAGATTTTCTCATAACACTGTGGAAACAAAAAAAATAATTAGTGGAAGGGCTTTAACAAAAGCCCTTTTGAAAATCCCAAAATAAAAAAAATAACAAAATCGTAATAAATGCTACAATTTGGTGTTTAGTCCAAAACTCTCTACAATTTCCAAGGCTCTATATTATATGTTGCGAAATATATCTCAAAATATAAGGTTTTTGAAAACTCCGTCCGAAACTTTTTAAGGGTTTAATCTGAATATAGGCGAATTCCCAATATTTATGCAAAATTTTGACTTTTTAAGTCTTCTAGGGACTTAAGTAGAATTTTATGGCACGTCTAAGGGGAAATTTTAACCATATTTTCGAAAAAGAACCAAAAAAGACCCCTTTGGTTCACTCGTTTTGTTATCTATAATTTTGCCAAAGACACTGTATACCGAAAATTAACGGATTCCAAGCAATCTTCATCTGAAAATTTCCAAAAGCGTGAAAGAGGGGAGAACTTGCTCTATTTTGGTTACATTGCGATACATATTTTCAAACTCCGATACACGTGGCTTCTCCTTTTTGCTCTACTGGATTTTTCTTCTGTAATTATTAAAAAATTAAATTTTGTCGCCCAGTGCAAAATTTTTAAATTTCCAAATTGAGACCAAAATGAGAGAATGGATTTTTGAAAAAATATTTTTAAACCCAAATTCTGGAGTAAATTTTTAACAATATTTTATTGAAGCCCAAAATAAATGAGTCGATTTTTTTCAGAAAAAAATTCAAGCCCAAAATGTTAGTGCCACGATTTTTTAAGAATATTTTTCTGACCCAAAAGGAGAGCGTCGACTTTATGAGAATATTTTTTAGAGAGAGAGTACATCTTTTGAGACTAATGTTCAAGTCCAAAATGATAGCAGAGATTTTTTAAGAATATTTTTCAAGGCTTTTAACAGAAGCTTCTAATACTTACAAATTTTTTCAAGCCCTATATGAGTCCAAAGATTTTTTAAGAATATTTTTCCAGCCAAAGTGAGTTTGTGGAGGCTTAAAATAGAAGGATTGTTCCAGAACAGTTTTGCCATGCGAGCGCGGACTTTTAAGGAATTTACTTTCAGGTCCAAAATGAAAGAGTATATCTTTTTTAATAATATGTTTTCAACCTCAAAATGAGATTGCATATTTTTTCAAGCCTGAAATTTGAAAATGGAATTTTAGAAGCATATTTTTACGGCCTAATGAGATTTTTTCTTGGTATATGCAAATATATAAAAATATTACTGAAAATAGTCAACATACTATTCCATTAATATAAAATTTTAAATTTTGTCTATTGTCACCCGGACGATACAGTTTTTTAATTTCCTGAAAAACAACTCCCCGTATTGGTGTCCTTAATCAACATTCAAAGCTTTATTGAAAAGGTATTTTGTTCATTAAGCTTGTTTATTTTTTGTTTTCGTTGTTGCAGGACGAACCCATTCACAGGACCCATAATACACTGTAATGACAACACAACAGCTAATTTTAGCAGTGCCCATGTGTATGTGTTGATATAATTCAGGTGTCACACAAGTATTTGTGTCCACCATGTTTGCATTGTTTACCTACTGTGATCGATTGAGAGGAGAGAGAGAGCATGGGATGGAGAGGGAGTAGTTTGTCCATACATTTTGCTTTAGTTCGGTCATAAGAGTTAATGTTCGTGTTGTTGTTGTTACTAATTACCTGGAACTAAATACGGGGCTGGATTTGGAGCCGGTTGCCAATATGTTGGTGTTATCGATGGATACAATTGCTGTTGATGATTCTGCAGTGGTGGCGGTGGAGGCTGGCTGGTCGAATGTTGATGTTGCTGCTGCTGACGATGCTGAGAATGATGCTGTTGCTGCTGATGATGATGATGGCCATTTGTGGTTGCACCTTGGAGGCTGGAAGGTGATGTTGTATTGGATGTATTGGTTGATTTGTTTGTTGCCATTGTGGTTATCGAGGAGCTATGTTGGTCCATGGCCGATGGCAGGCCTGCGGAAGACGATGCTGATGCAGAGACGGAATAAGAGGTTGCTGATGGGGAGGACGATGTGGCCATTATTGAATTTGTAGAATTTGAGGATAATGTTAATGCAGTTGCATTGCTGTTGTTGATGTTGTTGTTGCAACTGCTATTGTTGTTGCCACTACCACTACTGATGCTGCTGCTGCTGTTGCTATTGCTGTAGACCATTGTGGATGTTAGGCTTTTATTGTTGATCAGACTTTCGTTAACATTTCCGTTTCCGTTGTAGGCAATGGCTGCCGAGCTAATGGTAGTGCCATTGATAAAATTGTTCTTGTTGGAATTGATTATGCTAATGTGATCATTGTTGTTGTTGTTGTTGTTGCTACTGCTGTTATTATTGTTGTGGTGGTTACTTGTACTGTAATTTGCATTATTTACTGGCAAACATTGGCCAGCAGGTGGTGGGGGTGCGGCGGCCGCATTGCATTTACTTGACGCCATCGAATAATCCACTAAATTGTGATTTTTCATTTTATGTGGGGAAACAGCTTTTTTCTCTATCGTTGTTTTTGTTGTATAGTTATTTTTTCAATTTCACTCTATTTTTGTTTCTATTTTTTTATAAATTGTTATTTAGTTTTTCTCTTTGTAATTTATTTCCGGTGTTTTAATTTTGCTGGCTTTTTGTTGATTGGAAAAATTATTTCTAATTATAGTTTGTAGTTGTTTTTTTTTGTTTCTGTTTCGTTCAGTCCATAGCATTTGATTTAATCTAAATTGAAACACAAATTATTAAATTTATTTGCCATGGCATTAAATTTTCACCATTTCCATTTCTATATAGAATTCCACATGAATTGTGTATGACCGATAATTATGCACATATATTTTGGTTTGAAATTAAAACGAGTGTCATCGCATACACGTGTGTGTGTGAGTGTATTTGTTGGCATGTTGATTGACTGATTGACATTGACAAAAGGGTGTTCAAAAATAGAGTATCCATTGTTTTGGTTTAAAGTAGTTTATAAAGGTCCATGATAACAGAATCTGTCGATTTTTAAGGAATATTTTCTAAAGGCCTATAAGAACCTTAAATGATGATTTTGAAGCGTTGCCACAGCTATAAGAGTGTATGAGAGCGGATTTTTCAGAGAAAATGAGAGAATGGATTTTTTAAAAATACTTTTTCAATCCTAAAATTTGAGCATGATTTTTTTATATATATTTTGAAGCCCACAATAAGGGCGTGCATTTTTACAGAATATTTTTTTCAGATTCATAATGAGACCAGGTATTTAATAATATGTCTTCAAGACTAAAATAATAGCGTGAATTTATAAAAAATATATTTTTTTCAAATTCAAAATGAAAGCAGAGATTTTTAAAGGTTTATTTTAAGAAAGGTTCATTTTATTTTACCACAATATGAGAGGATAGATTTAATAATCTTTTTATTAGACCCACTTGGAGCTCAATATAGCTCACCATCAGAGAATTTATTTTACATTTTTTACAATGGAATTTTTTAAAAATATTCTTTCGATCTCAAAATGAGAGAGTGTTTTTTTAGGATTATTTTTTTAAGCCCTAAATGAGAACATTAATTTTTTAAGAATAGTTTTTCAGGTCCATAATGAGACCAGGTATTTATAAATATTTTTCAAAACCAAACATATGCGTGAATTTTGAAATTTTTGTTTTTAAAGAACTAAACCCAAAACCCGATATGAGAGCGTGAACTTTTAAATAACATTTTTAGAAGACCTATTTGGGAGTGGATTCTCAAGAATAACTTTTCAAGCTCATGTTAAGATCGTGGATTTTTTTAGAAATATGCTTTCAAGGAGGTGTAAATGATATTGTAGGTTTTCAAGAATATTTTTTTAAACATTCTATTTTAAAAAAATATTTTTCAGAGCAAATAGAAGCCGGAGGATTGGATTTTTTTCAAATATTTTTGAAGGCAAATAGGGGCCTGAAGCGTGGATTTTTAAAAATATTTTCGAATGCAATTAGGAACCAGAAACGGGGATTTTTAAAAATATTTTTGAAGGTAAATAGGAGCCAGAAGCGTGGATTTTTAAAAATATTTTTGAAGGTAAATAGGAGCCAGAAGCGTTGATTTTAACATTTTTTGGGGTCAAATAAGAGCCAGAAGCGTGGATTTTAACATTTTTTTGGGGTCAAATAGGAGCCAGAATCGTGGATTTTAACTTTTTTTTGGGGTCAAATAAGAACCAGAAGCGTGGATTTTAACTTTTTTTTGGAAAAGCATGAATTTAAAAAAAATAAGGCACAAAGTAGCCAAAAGCATGGATTTAAAAAAAATTGAAGGCACATAAGAGCCTGAAGCGTTGATTTTTTGAAAAATTTTTGAAGGCAAATAGGAGCCAGAAGCGTCGATTTTACAATTTTTTGGAGTCAGATAAGACCCAGAAGCGTGGATTAAAAAAAAATTAAGGCACAAAGTAGCCAAAAGCATGGATTTAAAAAAAAATTGAAGGCACATAAGAGCCTTAAGCGTGGATTTTTTGAAAAAATTTTGAAGGCAAATAGGAGTCAGAAGCGTGGATTTTAACATTTTTTGGAGTCAGATAAAAGCCAGAAGCGTGGATTTTAAAATTTTTTGGAGTCAGATAAGAACCAGAAGCGTGGATTTAAAAAAAATTAAGGCACAAAGAGCCTGGAGCGTGGATTTTTTAAAATTTTTTGATGGCATTAGGAGCCCGAAGCGTGGATTTTTTTTTTAAATCGAGGACATATAAGGGAATGAAGCGGGGATTTAAAAAAAAATTCGAAGGCATATAAGGGAAAGAAGCGGGAATTTAAAAAAAATCGAAGGCATACATGGGAAAGAATCGTGGATTTAAAAAAAAATTGAAGGCATATAAGAGCCTGAAGCGTGGATTTTTAAACATTTTTTGATGGTATTAGGAGCCCGAAGCGTGGATTTTTAAACATTTTGTGATGGCATAAGGAGCTCGAAGCGTGGATTTTTTAAACATTTTTTGATGGCATTAGGAGCCCGAAGCGTGGATTTTTAAACATTTTGTGATAGCATAAGGAGCTCGAAGCGTGGATTTTTTAAAAAAAATCGAAGGCATATAAGGGCCAGAACCGTGGACTTTTAAAAAAAATCGAAGGAAGCGAAATAAACATCCAAATCTTCTCAAATTTCACACAGACAAACTTTTTTGCTAACACAAGATCTGTTGTGAAGATGATATATATTTGCCATCCCCGTCTGGCACCTCATCCACAAAGGGTCACAATTTGTAATACTTTTGCCTGTTATACCTATCATATTTCTCTCAACAAGAAACCTGAGATGAATATAGAATTTGTGATTTTCCATAAAATTGGATATAAATTTTGCCCATGCCAATATATATCTGTATTTTATGAAGTATGAAAATGGTATACTTCGATCGACTATATCTGGTAACACACGCACACTTTAACATTTTCTAAAAATTATCACACATCTCATATAAAGTGAAGAAAGTGGTCGATATAGCCCAAAACTGGCACATCGCAATTATATCATATTTTATGCGTCTAATACGAAATGGACAATATTGGTCCATTCCTTCGGTACCTACTCTATAGTGGGCCAAACATTTGAATATTCATGACAAAAGTCAAAATTAATTTTCATAATCGAACATTATCTGAGGGTATACATCTGTCGGCAAATTATTAAATTATTTCAATTTCTGAGATATTTTTTTAAACATTTTCAAGTCGCAATCGAATATGCCTTCAATACATTTCATGGGTCCACAATATTTGTATTTCACATCTCTTTTTCTCATCACACCTATTGGAATTACACCCTTTTCCGCTTCACATTTTCCAAGGGTGTCAATTTTCATAATTAGAAAAAAATATCACAAAGGAAAAAAAAATACTAACAAAACAATTATTTTTCACCTCGTGATTCGTATATATTTTTTTATTTCTAAAAATTTTGTTTAAAGTATCAATTTTCACATCTAAAAAAATATTCAATTTCCAATAGATAGAAAAAAACAACAAATATTTTTTTTTTTTTTTTGAGACATTTAATGGTTGAGGTTTCCAACACGTGGAATTGATGTTTTTGTAATAATTTGGTAAGAGATTTGAATAATGAGGGTTTTTGGAGGCAAAAACTTATTGTATTTTACTTCAAATGGTAATGATTTTAAATACTTTCTGCAGGACACAAAAATCGCAAAAACCTTGGTCCAGTTGAAGCGATACTTAAAAAAAAATCAAAATATGGAAATATATGTGAATCATCCTTGACAAGAAACTTTAATTGAAAAATCGACAGCGGATCAGAAAAGAACTATTGATTTCATGAGGCATGTCGTTATTAATATAATAGGTTGGTAACCTGCATTTTAATGGGAATTTTCCTTGGGATGATATAGCTCCAATCAGCCGGAGTCCTATACCTACCTTTCCCGATATTTAAATTTGTTAAGAACTTTTTATATATTTAGCTTTGAACACTTTTTTCAATTTTGTTATAGTCTTCATTCTGTTTGACATCCGATCAAAGATCGTATTTCAATTATTTTCTTTTTAAATGGACAGATGTCAATCAAAAAATTCATATATTAACATATGGATACAAAAACAGACGTATTGAACAGGGACAAATTTCAACATTTTAAGAAACATTTATTCCATGTGTAAATATTCATCAGTATGTTTTCGACCTTCTATTGATGTACAGGCATATATACATGTGTATGTCACACTGACAATACAGAAAAAATATAAACGACACATTTTTATTTTCATCCATTTGAAAAAACTGTAATGGATACCCCGAGGCGTTGGTGTCACCTATTTTGAGGTTAACATTTAGAAATAACATTTTAGATGCTTTCTCTACACCTTGAGATGAAGTTGTGGAAGAATTTTTAAATCAAAAAATGTAAAAGTATTTTTTGCCTTCCATCATAGTATGGAGAGTATATTAAGTTTGCCAATCCGTTTGTAAAACCTCGAAATATACATTTTAGACCCTACAATATGTATATATATTCTCCTGATCAGCATAAATTTCTATCTCGATTTAGCGATGCCTGTCCGACCGCATATCAGTCTGTGGAATCACTCAAGATTGCGAACGAAATAAAGTAGGTTGATAAAATTTTACAAGAATGTATATTATGTTGGTGTTGTTTCAAATACAGTGTTAATGTTAGTAATGGATACTACAGCCTATGACAGAAAATTGTCTGTACAGGTCCACGTTTTCATATAGCCCCCATATAACTGTACCTCTCGATATTCGGTATTTTGATGATTTTATCGACATTATTGAGCGGAATTATTTCAAATTTCAAATTTCGTATTTGAAGTTCTTAATGGATACTACAGCCTAAAACAGAAAATTGTGTGTGAAGGTCCACGTCTTTATGCCTTCATATAACGGTACCTCCGGATATTCGGTATTTAGATGATTTTAGCGACATTTTTCAACGGAATTGTTTTAAATTTTATGTTTGAAGTTCGTATTGGATACACAGAAACACAGAAAATTGTCTGTGCAGGTTCACGTCTTCGTATAGCCTCCATATAACGGTACCTCCCGATAATCTGTGTTTTGATGATTTTAGCGACATCATTCACCGAAGATGTTTCAAATTTGGTATTAGAATTTCGTAATGGATACTACAGCCTATGACAGAAAATTCTCTGTGCAGATCCACGTTTTGATATTTCCCATATAATGGTACCTCCCGATATTCGGTATTTTGTTGATTTTAGCTAAATTATTCACCGATTTTTTGTCAAGTTTCGCATTTGAATATTGTAATTGCTTATGACAAATGTTACCTATGCAGGTCCACGTCGTCGTATAGACCCTAATATAACGGCTATACTCGGTATTTTTAAGATTTTAACAGAATTTTTGAACGGATTTTATTTTTTGAAAATTTCCAAATTCGTTCAAAATGGTGGAGGGTATTCCAAGTTCGGTCCGGCTGAACTTACAGCTTTTTACATGTTTTTATTATATATTGGGGTCTACTGGAGAAATCAAAAATACATTCCTAGTGTGGAAATGAGTAAAGTATTTATAAAACGTTCAGGCGAATAGTTTTAACACCTTTCATTGGTATTTGGCTTTAAAATTGCTTAACTCCGCTATGTTGAAAAATATATTCAAGGTTATATAACTTCGTAATATGTGTGTAATGAATTAAAAAGTTCACATAATTGTGTGAAAATTAGTTTCACAGACACGCGCCGCTAAAAAATAATGATTGTTAAGATTCGATATAAAAAAAATACCCAGAACTAGTATCGTTTGGTTTCCATTGGTCAAAAATATTTTAATGGTGCTCTTATATCATAGACGATATCTATAAAAAAATTCGTAAAAATTATTTCGACTTTTCTAAATTTTTCATAATTTAACTTCTATTTACAGAGCTTTGCAATATTTACTGATCACTACTAATATCATGATTTCATCCCGGCGTAGGGAATGGTCCATTGGCTTTTTCAGCTTTTTGATATGGCAACTTTGGTGAAAATCAATCTTTATAAGAGTGTTGCATTTACAATTGAATGAGAATCTCATTTACTTCTTGCCTTTTCCGAAACTCACCATAACAATACATTGCAAAGACACCAGCATATTTTTGATTTTCGGGAAAAATTTTTAACCGAAGTGGCTGATATTGATTTTTTTATACACAGCGGTTTTCTCATGCATTCTTATAACATCGACCATTTATCGTGATTTTACCAGGACATTTTGTACAAAATTTAAAATTTACCATAGATACTTTTTCCCGAAAAACTTTTCTTCTATATAGGTTTGAAATGAAATTGTCGGTCTCATTTTTCGGTTGAAAAAAACAGACCCAAAAAATTAGAGAAAGTAAACCTACCTACTGTGACAAAAAAAAAAAAAAAATATTGGGGAAAGTGTCGATCGAGGCTAAAAACTGATGGGGGGTTGGTAAATATAAGTTAAATACGAAATATGCAAACAATATTTTGGGAAGGCTGAAAATAAATTTTTTTCTTTAAATGTGGAACATATTTCAAACTTGAATTGTCTAAAAACATTTCTTTTTTTAACAGGCGTCTAGCAGAGCAACGACTTTTTGTTGGAGGACCAACATTGGAAAACAAATAACAAATTGATGACGTATCGGAAAAAAAAATCTTTTTCGATACCATAAAGACTATAAACTTGGATTGTTGAAGTATATATATTGATAGCCATAATCAATATTCAGGGTGAGATGAAAAAACTGCAACCAACTTCAGACTGCTGTCATTCCTAAGCAACTTGTCCGACAGCTGTTAAAATTATTCCAGTGACAGCTCATTATATTGTTTACAAGCGTACAAAAGCATTTTGGTGAGAATTTTCCAGAAAAAAAGTTATTCGTGATGGAATTTAAGCGTGATAGTGTGATTTCTTTATATTTGGCTGGAAACCCACAAGTGGTTATAGTTCGAGCACTCCAGCATTTAAATGTGAATAAATCTTTTGTGTCTCGTACCATCGCCCGTTACCGCGAGACTGGTAGCGTAGACCGACGTCAAGGAAGTGGACGAAAGAAAACAGTTGCAAAAATGGTTCGACAAATAAAGAAGCGACTTGATCGAAATCCGCGTCGCAGTGGCCGACAAATGGCTCGTGAGCTGAACATATCGCAACATTCCATTCAGCAAATATTAAAAAATGAGCTCGAGGTAAAGCCATTGAACTTAAAAAAAAAAAACAGAAAGAAAATAAACTCAAAAGAGCTAAAAAGTTGTTTCGCTTGGCCGAAAGTGGTGAACTGCCGAATTTCGTTTTCTCGGATGAGAAAATGTTCGTTATCCAGCAGTTTGTAATCAAACAAAATAGGTCGAAAGAGGTCAGCTGAAAATATGCACCTTCGGTTGGCCACCAGAACTCAAGAGCCGGTCGTGGTGATAGTGTGAAGCGCCGTAATAGCCGATGGTCGCTCTCCGCTCGTATTAATCGACCGTGGCATCAGAATAAATGCCGAATATTATCGCGAAAATATTCTGGAGGGTGTATTAAAGCCTTGGGCACGAAAACATTTTGGCCGCAGACCTTGGACATTCCAACAGGACTCAGCACGCGCCACCCAAGAATGGTTACAAAATTAGGTTCCTCGCTTCATTTCAAGCGCACAATGGCCACCAAAATCTCCGGATACCAATCCGTTGGACTATTGTGTCTGAAATATTTTGGAAAGCAAGGTTGGCACTAAAAAATACCAAAGTGTCGATCACCTCAAGCAAGCGCTTCACCGGGAATGGGCCAAAATACCGCAGAGCAACATTCGGGCAGCGTGTTACGGTTTCATTGACCGTTTGAAGGCCATAATTCGTGCCAAAGATGACCAATTCGAACAAATCCAAACTTATTCTAAAATTTGATGCTATTTCCGACATTTTTGACTTTCATTCAATAAAATTAAAAAAAAAATCAAAAAACATGACGTTTGACTTTGTTGCAGTTTTTATTATCTCACCCTGCATATTTTTTTCTGCTTTTTTGGGGCACCAAGTGGCTAATATCAGCCCAAAAGGACTCAATTTTGGCAATACCAACGGAATTCAGCATAGAGGCAAGTATTTCATTTTTTAGTGAAAATCGGTTCAGATATAGCTTCCATATATATGTTTCATCCGATATGGGGTAAAGTCCCTCATATGTGTAATACGCACTACCAAATAACTTATGGAGCTAAAAAATACCTGTGTCAAATTTTATGGAGATTGGACCAGATTTCAATATAGCTCCCGTACATATCTTTATCCGATATCAGGTTTTTTGTGTATCAAATGGCTAATTACAGCCCAAATGAACTGAATTTTGGCCCTTCCGACCGAATTCAGCCCAGAAACAAATACTTCAAATTTGGTGAAAATCGTTTCAGATATAGCTATTGCTCCCATATATATGTATATTCCAATTTAGGGTTTTAAGTCCCTCACATGCATAATATGCATTCCACAAGAATGACATTTGGCACCAGATAACAGTTTCAGCTCACAAATAAGTGCCTTATATGTGGCAAGTTCGGTTCAGATGTGGATATCTCCAATGTATATCTTTATCGGATTTCAGGTGTACCAAATGGCTAATATCAGGGTATAATATAGTCAACCCCGCCCGACTTTATTATATTCTACACCACTATGAGAGGTATACCTATAAACGGACTTTATAAGACCTTCAGATCCTGGCTTGTATTAGGGTCAATTTTCTATCCCTTACAATATACATTCATTCTAGTAATTTTAAATTTAATAAACATTCAATACTCATATTCTCATTATTTCGACCTTTCCCATAAACAATAAATTTTATTGCAAACATTTTCACTTTATTAATATTTACATAAATTGAGAATAATGTTTGCAATTACAGAACGTTTTTCTCACATGTCGAACTTTTTCAAAATGTAATTATTAAATGTCATAAAAATTAATAGTTTTCATAACTTTTATGTGGTCGGTGTGCGACTCAGCAACGCAACGGCAAAAAAAAAAAACAATATCGTGTGGAAACATAATTTCAATGCTTTAAACGACAACAAAAGAGGGAAATATCGGATTTTATTTTCGCAATATTTTTGTTTAATGTTGAAGGATTTCGAAATTCTAAGGGTGGATTCTTGGCAAAATTGAAATTACAAATCTTAACTTGGTTTTAAGGCATTAAATTAAATAACATATTTTAATAAACGGGACTATTTACAGCTCAAGACTAATACTTCAGTCTGAGTTGATCTAATATTTTTTATACCCTACATCACTATGTGTTGGGGGTATTATAAGTTTGATTGAGCCAAAAATTATGTAACACCTCGAAATATTGGTTTCCCACATAGGGAAGTGTAAATGGATCTACCTATTTCGCCGAGCTGAGTCGATCTAGCTATGTATGTCCGACCGTCCATGTTAATTTGTAATCACTCTACAGGTCGCAATTATGGCCCGATCTTGACGAAATTTAGAGTGGAGGTGGGGCTAGAGCCTATTGCTTTTCAAGATGATCACATAATATTAAGGGGTTGGAATGGACAAATTTTTCCTGATTTTGCTGTTGCTCTACAGGTCGCAATTATAGGCCAATCGAAGCGGAAGTTGGTATGAGGTTAAAGCTCAGGGCTGGTCAGGAGAAGTGTATATTTTGTAATATTTTTTCAACTTACAACACAGGTTGGGGTTGTAATATACAGATTACAACTATCGTCTGATCCTCACGAAAATTTTCACAAGCGTAGAGTTAGGATCAGAAGGGCTAGGCCTATTGTTTTTAAAGATGTCCGCATTATATTTAGGTGTTGAAATGGACCAACAACTAAAAATGTTCCTGATTTTGCAGCCGTTATAAAGGTCACAAATAGAAATCAAAGGACACGAAATCTCGCATGAGGTTAGAGTTTAGGACAGTGGGTAGAATGGACAACGTCTGGCTTTTTATACCCTACACCACAAGGTGGTCAGGGTATTATGTCTTTGTGCATTTGTTTATAACAGGCAAAAGGAAACGAGATAGACCCATAGTTCCTTTTTATGATCTGCATAGAAACACATTCTAAGTCGATTTATGCATGTCAGTCCGTCGGTCTTTCCATGTATTCTTGCGAACAAAATGCAGGTCGCATTTATTATCCGATTGAGATGAAATTTTCCAAACAACATTTATTTGGCCCAAGGACGAACCCTATTGAAATTGGAGATAATCGGTAAAAATTTAGATATAGCTCCCATATATATCTTCGTCCGATTTGCCTTTTATTGTGCACCAAACGTGTAATATCAGCCCGAATAGTATGGAATTTTGCACATACAACCAAATTAGGCCGGAACATAAGAATGCCAAATTTGATCGAAATCGGTTCAGATATAGCTATAGCTCCCATATATATTGTTAATCCGATTTGTTATTTTTGTCCTCCGCAGCCGTAATATGCACTCTGTAACAACAATATTTGGGGAAATATATCAAATACAGCTAAGAAATACCTTTGCTAAATTTTATCGAGATCGCTTCAGATTTGGATATAGCTCCCATATATAACTTCGTCCGATTTACATTTTATTGTGCACCAAACGTCTAATATTTGCCCAAATTGGATGAAATTTGGCACATACGACCGAACTAAGTCTAGAAGCCAGTATATAAAATTTGGTGAAAATCGGTTCAGATATAGCTATAGCTCCCATATATATTGTTCATCCGATTTGTCATATTTGTTACCCACAGCCGTAATATGCACTTCGTGACAACGATATTCAGAGAAATATATCAAATACAGCTCAGAAATATCTTTGCCAAATTTTATCGAGATCGGTTCCGATTTGGATATTGCTCCTATATATATATTTATCCGATTTCAAATTAATTGTGCACCAAATGGGCAATACAATTCCGAATTTAAAAGATACAAATGCTTCGGCTCATTTAGTCATTTGAACTTTAAATTACAAATATAATCATGGCGTGTATGATTGAATTCTCCCATAAAAACTTTAAATTGTTATGTGGAGCTCTACTAAATTAGCAAAGTGGTGTAGGGTATCATAAAGTCGGCCCCGCCCGACTTTTAGACTTTCTTTACTGGTTTATTCTGATTTCGTTGTCGAATATAGTCAAATATCGTAGACAAGCAAATCATATAAATGAGTGTAAATTTGGAGATACAGAGGAGCCTCTTGCTTTTGGAGATGATCGCAAAATATTTAGGGGCTCAAATGAATCAAAAATAGGAAATAAATTCCTGATCACACAATTGAAGCCAATCGACACGCCTGAGAAGAGGGTTAAGGGCAGGGAAGAATTCTAGCATTTTGGATGACCATTGGATTATATTTAGCTGTAAAATGGATCACAACAACTAACAGCTCGACGGAATGCGTACATATTGAGAAAATGTCCCTGGTGAAAATGCTAAGGGTAATATCTGAACACTGCTCCGTGACAAAATTTCAAAAGCGAAATCTTCCAAGATGGATTTGGACATTAGGGGGTTTTTCAAACATATTGTAGTGTTGTAGGGTATCACTTGGTCGGCCCCGCATGGCTATAGCCTTTACTCACATGTTTAAAAATTAAATTATGAAAATTATTTTTATAAATTCGAAAATTGATAACCCATGAAATTCTTCTGATAAACAATTAATGTTCTGTCAATGTTTGAGAATAAAACATGACTGTTTTGTAAGTATTCCTACACTCCATTAACTATACATAAGCCCATCATAATATTGGTACACGGATTTTCCCATTTTCACATCAATCACCGGGAAATATTTTATTCTAAATTCATTTATGATGCTACTACAAGAAAAATACAAATAACTCAAAATTTGTTTGTGTGTGTGCGTATATGTCTCCTCCATTCAAATTTAAATGGTGGCCACAATAGCGAAAACCCCGCTTCCCAATTTTTATGATTTAAATTTTATTTGATTTTGATTTAGTAGAGCATGGCATGGCGTTGACTGGCTGAATGATTGACTCAATGAATAACTGACTGATTGCCATTTTTTTTTCAGCCATCTGAAATTCATTGAGTGCCACTACTCACTATGTGACTATGTGTGTATGGGTGACAGTGTTTGGAACGTCATTAAATCGTCTCATCTCAACGCATGTATTTACATACGTACATGCGGAAAAAATCGCATAAATTGAAAAAATGCGTATTTTTCATACAATTTTTGAATATTTGATGAGCTGTTGACACTTTTGCAGCCTCAGACATTTGCCAAGCGTTCACATGACGTTTAAATCTTTTTTTGTATTGTTTGCTCTGCTGCGAGTTTTGTGGATATTTTTCTTTTGCGTTTAAGAGCCAACATTTGCAATGTGGCCAAAAAGTAGAAGATGATAATATTATGTACAGAGGAGGGCGATTGCACCGAATTTTAAATGCCTTATCGGAAAAAAATTTAGTGGCGGAAAGTCATTCTTGAGAGCTTCTATACATAGAAGACTAATTAGAGATAGGCTTTTAGTATATCTTCAAGATATCTCAAGAAGACATTTGAAAACACTTCTACTCTCAGAAGATTTGTAGACTTTATATAGGTCTTATACATGTGGAAACCTCCAAAAGATTGTCTATATATAACGTGTATTTTACTCATGAAATGTCTGTCAGAGGTACCCTTATATCGATAGTTATCTAGACGCTTTTAATACTTAGAAAATATTCCAAAAATCTCTCAGACACTCAAAGCTCTTCTTTTCTTAAGACCTCTGCACAAAACAGATTTTATAAGTATGTTGTTTTTAATAAGGCCAAAAATGATATTCTACAAATTTTTCTATAGAGAAAAAACTTCTTAAAGCTATGTGTAAGAAAATATATTTTATAAAGAAAAAGAATTTCCAAAGGTATTTTATATTGCGAAGGCCTTATATACATCTTCCATATAAAGAAAATATTTTAAAGGTTTCTACACAAAGCCCTACCTCTATAATGAATACTACTTTTCTAAGGAAAATATCTTCTTCTTACAGAGAAGACCTTCAGAAGACTTCTATCCAAAAAAATGTGAAAGGTCTTCCATAAGAAGACTCTAAAGTCCTTCCATCCAAAATGGATATTTTCAAGATCTCAGGTCGTATGTACTTCCTACCGACTTCTATAGAAGAAGTTTCTCCTTTATGTATTCTGTATAAAACTAAAAACCTTTTTAATGTCTTTAACAGAAATGAAACAATTTAAACGTCCTCTATGGAATAAGGACTTTCCTAACTTCTCTGAAAAAAGGAACCTCTGTATGGTCTTCTGAAGGAGGAAGAATTTTTAAGGTCTTGCGAAGGATGAAGGCATTCAAAATGTCCAATCTTAAGGGGTTCTTTAAGACCATCGCCCAACTCGCGGTATTATGTACGGAGAATACCATTTCCAGGTCTTCTATACAGAGAAA
This sequence comes from Musca domestica, assembly GCF_030504385.1. NCBI lineage: Eukaryota > Metazoa > Arthropoda > Insecta > Diptera > Muscidae > Musca > Musca domestica. Next base: position 1,335,080 of record NW_026712299.1, on the reverse strand, counting down.
ACCATTTCGAGGACTTCTGTATGGAGAATACAATTTCCAGGTCTTCTATACAGAGAAAACCATTTCGAGGACTTCTGTACAGAGAGGAAGTCTTTCCCGAGATGTTCTAAGCGGAAAATACCTTCTTGAGGTCTTCTCTATGAAAAAAGACCTTTTCGAAGTCTCCTGTGTCTAAAAGACCTTCTCGAAGTCCTCTGTACGGAAAATACCCTCATGAGGTATTCTGTAGAGAGAAAACCTTATGGAGTTTTTCTCTACGAAGAAAAAAATTTTGAGGTCTTCTGTACGGAGAGTTACATCTTGAGAAAACCTATTTAAAGGTCCTCTTACCAAGGATATCATTTTTACGGGTATTTTATATGTTAACTGGTCTTCTATACGAAAGGGTCTTTCTATAAGTTTTCAGTCCAGAAAATACCCCTTTACAGGTCCCCTATGTTAGCATTATTATATAAAGATGATATTTTTGTCATGTTTCAATAGGAAGAAGATCTTCTATCTAGAGAAGCCCTTATACATGGGCGTCCATCTAAAGGCCTCCTATGTAGAGAAGGCCTTTCGAAGGCCTATAAAAGGGTATTTGGTATTGCAGACCTTCTTGGTTTCTTTTGTAAAAAATACCCTTTTTATCATGGGAGGTCTTCCCATTCTGCAAATAGGAAATCTGCCGTGTATAGAAACCCTTATAAAAGCCTTCTGAACATTCTAGACCGTATCTAGCTGCTCTTTCGAAGGTCTGCTTTACATTACATTAGATGGTTTGGTTGGCGAGAAAACCAAAGTCCTGGTATCCATAATAGCATTTTAGAAGGATTTTCAAGTTTAGAGGAATGATTTCTATGACTGAAGTGCCGTTGACTAGTATAGGTTTGGAAGACCCTTTGAATTTTTTTCCAGCTGAAACTCCCTATATAAGTCGCCTACATTCAGAAGGTCATTTAGAGGTCTTCCATGCATAGAAAACATTTCGGGGACCTTGGATAGGTTTAATGATTTTCTATAGGGCATCTATGTTAAAAAAAACTTAAGATCTTCTTGAAGAACATGTTTAGTTCTTTTGAGATAGAAGGTGTAGAAAAAATTTGGAGGTATTTTGTGTGGATAACCTTTTTGGAATCTTCAGTACACAGCAAACTTTCAAGTGACCTACTCCTTGACTCAGAAAGGACTTTTATGTAGTGATGACATGACATGATGACAACTAGACGGAATTTTTATATGAAAGACTTCCGTTGGACCTTCTATGTGAAGAAGGCTCTCTAAAAGTCCTATGGATATAGAAGACCCAACGATCGTTTGTAAATAGAATACCTTCAAGGGGTCTTCTAAAATTTTGCTCGGAAAAGGCCCTTTTTGTCTAGAAGACTAGTTTGTTTTTAGTTCCAGAAGACGTTAGGTTTATAAGTTTAAAAGTTGTTTACGTTTAGAAAAATTTGTGAAGGTTTCTACGTTTAGTAACAGTTAAGAATACTTTCCAGAGGGTTTAGATCATCGGTAAATAGAAAGTTTGTTAGTGATATTCACCTCAAATATAGGAAGACTCCTTGAGCTCTGTGAATTTTTTTGACGGTTTTTGTGTAGAGATAGTCTTTTTATGTCTAGACAACCAGGTCTATGCGACCTTTAGGCCGACTAGATCTTTCATTAAACTTTAAGACACAGAGTATCCTCTATTGGTATTCTTAATTCCAAAGAACTTCTAGGAAAGCTCCAACATATATTCTGCAGGCTTTTTTTTAGCATATGAGACCTCTACAAGAACTTCTTACTCCTGATATGGCTCTTTCATGAGTTGAAGATCTTCTATAGACCTATACCTATATTAATTCTTCCATGGATCAAATACCCTCCATGCAACCCCCCTGAAAAGTGAATCAGTGGGTTGTGGAACTTGGAATACCATCTCGTCTATAGTAAAGAACATTTGCAAAAAAACAATGCGTCGTCGTCGCAAAGTTTCGAATGTGATATTTGTATTATCATTGTGATATGTTTACACAAACTCGCATACACACGTATGCACATACATACATTTATACCTCAAAGTCATGGTACACGTTCGAACTACATATACATATAAATAGATTGTGAAATGAACATCAATGCGATTTATTGTTATTGTTGTTGTATTTTCTTAACTTATGAACTATGAACAGCTAGTGGGCTTAAAACGAAAAAAAACTCTACCACATTTGAACCAAAATCAAGACAATCATCTACGGAGAGCCAGTCTCTTTTGACTGATAATTCTTGGAATGAATGTAATTTTAAGATCAAACTTATACATATGTTAGATAAGCTATTTTGCCCAAACTACCAAGAAATGCTAATAAAGCCTATGAATAACTAAAAAAATAAATACAAAAACAACAAACCAAAAAAGCCAACAAACAAAACCCAGCACGATGTCATGTGCGGTAACATCAACGTCTGTATAAATACCATTATTTTCAATATGAATTACGTGCTATAATTTTTGCCACCGCGTTAATTCACGTTTGTCAGCTGTAATTAAGTGGAAATTTTGGCAAGACTACGGGGCATACGTTTTTTTGGCATAGCTCACAAATAGAGAGGGATGGATGGGAGGATAGTATGCGACCATATACAGGGTGAGATGAAAAAAAACTGCAACCAACTTCAGACTGATGTCATTTCTAAGTCACTCGTCCGACAGCTGTTAAAATTATTTCAGTGATAGCTCATTATATTTTTTAAAAGCGTACAGAGGCATTTTGGTGAGAATTTTCCAGAACAAAAGTTATTCGTGATGGAATTCAAGCGTGATAGTGTGATTTCTTTATATTTAGCTAGAAAACCCCAAGTGGCTATCGTTAGAGCACTGCAGCATTTAAATGTGAATAAATCTTTTGTGTCTCGTACCCTCGCTCGTTACCTGGTAGCGTAGCCCGACGCCAAGAAAGTGGACGGAAGAAAACAGCAACATCAGCAGAAATGGTTCGAAAAGTAAAGGAGCTACTTGATCGAAACCCGTGTCGCAGTGGCCGAAAAATCACTCGTGAGCTGAACATATCTCAATATTCCATTCGGCAAATATTGAAAAAAGAGCTCGGGGTAAAGTTCTTGAAATTCCAAAAAGTGCAAGAATTTACACCGCAACTGAAAGAAAATAGACTCAAAAGAGCTAAAGAGTTGCTTCGCTTGGCCGAAAGTTGTGAACTGCCGAATTTGGCTCTCTCCGATGAGAAAACATTCGTTGTCCAGCAGTTTGTAAAAAAAATGATCGTGTTTACTTGTCAAAGAGGTCAGATGAAAATGTGCACCTTCGGTTGGCCACCAAAACTTAAGCGCCGGTCATGGCGGCACGCTCTCCGCTCGTATTAATCGACCGTGGCATCAAAATAAATGCCGAATATTATCGCAAAAATATTCTGGAGGGTGTTTTAAAGCCTTGGGCAGGCAAACATTTTGGCCGCAGACCTTGGACATTCCAGCAGTATTCCTCAGCACCATCGCACTCAGCACGCGCCACCCAAGAATAGTTACAAAATGAGGTTTCTCGCTTCATTTCCAGCGCACAATGGCCACCAAAATCTCCGGATACCAATCTGTTGGACTATTGTGTTGGGAGTATTTTGGAAAGCAAGGTTAGCACTAAAAAATACCAAAAGTGTCGATCGCCTCAAGCAAGCGCTTCGCCGGAAATGGGCCAAAATACCGCAGAGGTATAATTGGGCCTTTGAAATTCCAAAAAGTGCAAGAACTTACACCGCAACAGAAAGAAAATAGACTCAAAAGAGCTAAAGAGTTGCTTCGTTTGGCTTAAAGTTTTGAAATGCCGAATTTGGTTTTCTCCGATTAGAAAACATTCGTTGTCTAGCAGTTTGTAAACAAACAAAATGGTCGTGTTTACTTGCTAAAGGATCAGCTGAAAATTTGCACCTCCGTTTGGCCACCAGAATTCAAGCGCAGGCCATGGTGATGGTGTGGGCCGCCATAACAGCCGATGGTCGCTCTCCGCTTATATTAATCGACAATGGCATCAAAAAAATGCCGAATATTATGGCGAAAATATTCTTAAGGGTGGACACGCAAACATTTTGGCCGCAGACCTTGGACATTCCAAGAGGACTCAGCACCATCGCACTCAGCACGCGCCACCCACTAATGGTTACCAATTGAGGTTCCTCGCTTCATTTCCAGCGCGCAATGGCCACCAAAATCTCCGGATACCAATCCGTTGCACTATGTCTGGAGGATTTTGGAAAGCCAGGTTGGCACTTAAAAATACCAAAGTGTCGATCACCTCAAGCAAACGCTTCGCCGGGAGTGGGCCAAAATATCGCAGAGGTATTTTCGGGCCACTGAAATTCCAAAAAGTGCAAGAACTTACACCGCAACAGAAAGAAAACAGACTCAAAAGAGCTAACGAGTTGCTTCGCTTGGCCGAAAGTGGTGAACTGCCAAATTTGGTATTCTCCGATGAGAAAAAATTCGTTGTCCAGCAGTTTGCAAACAAACAAAATGATCGTGTTTGATCTTGTCCGTCCGTCTGACCGTCCGTCCGTCCGTCTGTCCATGTATTTTTGTGAATAAAGTACAGTTCGCATTTATTACCCGATCCACACGAAATTTTGCACAAATCAATTGTTTGGCCCAAGGACGAACCCTATTGAAATTGGAGATAATCGTTCAAAATTTAGATATAGCTCCCATATATATCTTCGTCCGTGTTTGCCTTTTATTGTGGACCAAACGTGTAATATCAGACCGAATAGTATGGAATTTTGCACATACAACCAAATTAGGCCTGAAAATATGTATGCCAAATTTGATCGAAATCGGTTCAGATATAGCTATAGCTCTCATATATATCGTTCAACCGATTTGTTATTTTTGTCCTCCGCAGCCGTAATATGCACTCTGTAACAACAATATTTAAGGGAAATATATCAAATGCGGCTCAGAAATACCTTTGCTAAATTTTATCGAGATCGGTTCAGATTTGGATATAACTCCCATATATAACTTCGTCCGATTTACCATTTATTGTGCACCAAACGTCTAATATTTGTCCAAATGGGATGGAATTTGGCACATACGACCGAATTGAGTCTAGAAAGTAGTATGTCAAATTTGGTGAAGATCGGTTCAGATATAGCTATAGCTCCCATATATATTGTTCATCCGATTTGTTATTTTAATCCTCCGCAGCCGTAATATGAACTCTGTAAAAACAATATTTAGGGAAATATATCAAATACAGCTCAGAAATACCTTTGCTAAATTTTATCGAGATCGGTTCGTATTTGGATGTATATCCCATATATAACTTCGGTCGATTAACCTTTGATTGTGCACCAAACGTCTAATATTTGCCCAAATGGGATGGAATTTGGCACATAAGACCGAATTGAGTCTAGAAGGTAGTACGCCAAATTTGGTGAAGATCGGTTCAGATATAGCTAAAGCTCCAATATATGCTGTTCTTCCGATTTGTTATTTTCGTCCTCTGCAGCCGTAATATGCACTCTGTAACAACAATATTTGGGGAAATATATCAAATACATCTCAGAAATACATTTGCTAAATTTTATCGAGATCGGTTCGGATTTGGATATATCTCCATATATAACTTCATCCGATTTACATTCTATTGTGCACCAAACGTCTAATATTTACCCAAATGGTATGAAATTTGGCACTTACGACCGAATTGAGTCTAGAAGCTAGTATGTCAAATTTGGTGAAGATCGGTTCAGATATAGTTATAGCTCCCATATATATCGTTCATCCGATTTGTTATATTTGTTACCCACAGCCGTAATATGCACTCCGTAACAACGATATTCAGGGAAATATATGAAATACAGCTCAGAAATATTTTGCGACAAATTTTATCAAGATCGGTTAAGATTTGGATATAGCTCCCATATATATCAAATGCGCAATACAAGTCCGAATTTAAAAGATACAAATGCTTCGGCATATTTAGTCCTTTGAACTTTAAATTATAATCATAGGGTGGATGATTGAATTCTCCCAAAAAAAACTTTTAATTGTTATGTTGAGCTCTACCAAATTAGCAAAGTGGTATAGGGTATCATAAAATCGGTCCCGCCCGACTTTAAGACTTTCTTTTCTGGTTTTTTTATCTTACCCTTATGGTGTGGGCCAAGAGTTGCATACATATTAAAGTACCCCTTTGGAGGGATTTCCAACAATAATCCAAAACGTATTTTTTTGGGGATTTCCAATAAAAAAAATCGAAGTTCAAAGTCGAAAGCGACTTATGAAGCTCCTTCGCCATTTTCTCAAATAAATTTAATTTGCAATTTAATATCGACGCCCTCACCTTTTATTGTTGTTATTGGTTTGCTTAACTATTTCACTATCAATCTCATGATGTATTATTTGGAAGTGCAGCCGAGCTTCATAGGAAATGCACAACACATGCCACATGGGGGAGGAGGAGCAGTAGAGGATTTGGAGGCAGGCTGATTGGCACTTTTGCATTGACAATACCACATGCAGGCAGAGGGAAGAACCATATCTTCTTCTGCCAATGCCATTCGTAATTGTTTTAAACAAATTTTATGGGTTTTCAGTTTTCATTTTTAGGGGTTTTTAGTTTCTCGTTTAAAGCCAAAGCGTACTAAACAATGCACGTTTTGTTGTAGGGACAAAAAAAAAATCACAACTATTTCTAAAATTGTTTTTAATGGCTTTTCGGCGTCGTTGGCGGTGGCGATGGCGGCAGTGGTGGTGTCGTCGGTTCAGGTTTGCGTGATTTTGCAAATTAATTTGCTATCGAAACGGTGATTGCTTGGCATTTTCTTTGTTCAATTGTAGGCAAGCGAAAAACAATAAAAAATAGACAGACACACACACACGCGGGCGAAAATGGTTACGAAGTGATATATGAGGAGAACCTAAATGCAGGTTGAACGAAAAAATAAAATAAATGCAATAGGAATCAATATGGCGTATGCATTCATTCGATGTATGTATAAGTATAGGCCCCGTTTAAGCAGCTAATTAAAATGCAACGTCATTGCCCTCTAAAAATGTGCGTTCATTAAATAACCGTGCGGTGCAAAGATTGCAATAAATTTGCAATAGATCGAATTTAGAATAGCTTTAAAATTGATTTCAAAATGCAATGAAGAGAATGGTAAATAAAATCCAATAAAGGGAGGACCATGAGGAGGCTTAAAAATATTAAAATACAAGAGTTGATTTATATAGAAACTAGCAAGAGCCAGCCACTTCTTTAGCGAAAAGTCCGGCATAACATTTTTCATTCCTTCTAACAGTTCGTTTTAGGCCTTGTAAGCGCTCAAAATGGAAAATATAATAATAGTGACATCTTCATCAAATTTCACGACTTTAGCTCTATACCCGCACCTAATATAAATTTTAGAACTATTTAGTACTTTTCGCACAATTATTATACACATTTCCAAAACCACCTCCATTTCGAAATTACAGATACCAACAAAGACCTGAATAACAAATTTGATGATTCCAACCTAATACCAAATTTAGTAAGATTTTGTACAAATATCCAAACCAACTTGACACCAAAACTGAACAAAAATTATTACAATTTTAGTACTTTTCGTACATTTATAATTTACATTTTTAAGACCACCAATTCCTAGATTCCAACAGAAAAATATTAGGATTACAGCTCTATTCCTTCACCCAATAGCAAAATTTCAGAATCTCAGCACTATTCCTTCAACCAATACGAAATTTAGTAACATTTAGTACTTTTCGTACTTTTAACAACTCATTTCGAAAAATCATTCCGTTTCTCTATCCTAAACACCAAAAGTGACATCTATACCAAATTTGAGGATTCCAGCCCTATTCGTTCACCCAATAACAAACTTAGTACTTTTCGTACAATTATAGTAAACATTTCCGAAGCTACCTCTATATGTACAGGCTACACATGAAAAGCGAACCTAAGACTAAATTTCAGATTTCAAACACCATCTGTTCACTCTATACCAAATTGTACTAAATATAGTACTATCAGTACTCTTTGTACACATTTCCAAAAACACATCCATATTTCAATTCCAGATATAAACAGTGACATCTATAACAAATTTCTGGATTTCAGCTCTATCCCTTCTCCCAATATGGAGATTAGTACTTTTACAAGTACCCTCAGTGAATATCTAATTTCTGAATTTTATCTCTATCCTTTCACCCAATACCAGATATAGTTCCAATTAGTACTTTTCGTACAATTATAGTAAACATTTCCGAAAACACCTCCATATGTCGAGAATATTCATGAACAACGACACTAATACCAAATTTCAGATTTTAAGCACTACCAGTTCACTAAAACCAAATTGTACCAAATATAGCACTATATAGTACTTTTCACACAAATATAGGACGCATTTCCAAACCACCGCCAAATTTCAATCACAGATACCATCAGTAATCCATAATATCAAAATTTCAGAATTGTATCTTTGTGTTTTCACCCAATATCAAATATAGTACCATTCAGTACTTTTCGTACCATTATAGTACACATTTTCGACACCATCTCCATATGTCCTGGATACACTTGAACAACGAACCTAATACCAAATTTCAAATTTCAAGCGCTATCTGTTCACCCAATACTAAATTGTACCAAATGTAGTACTATTTTGTACTTTTTGGGCGCTTGTTGCATTCCATCCTTATCGGTTTGCCAAAACATAAATTGTACCAACTTTAATAACATTTAGTACAGATAAGTACGAATTTCCTAAACTACTTACAATACAATAGTAACAATGCAATAGAAATCTAATTTCGGAATATCAGAATACCACCTCTACTGGTTCTCCCAAAATTAAATTGTACCTAATTTAGTACCACTTAGTACACATAAGTACGATTTTCCAATTTCCGAATTTCTCAGTCTTAGAATGCAGTAGTAATTTTATGTCTAAATTTCAGAATTCCAGCTCTATCGAAATTGTACCAAATATAGTATCATTTTTAATTTTCGTGCACATAAGTACACATTTCCAAAACTTCCTCCGCATCCCAATCGTACACTCCGCCAGTAATGGTAATTTTAAATTTCAGGAATCTGGCAGAATGGATGGATCCTCCTGATGAGTACCCAAATGTACTATATTACATCTACTCTACTCCTCAACCTTGATTCCCATTCAAAATTTTTTCGTACCGCTGTAGTACGAATTTCCAAAAAATTAACTTTATCTGAACCTTTTAGTCCAAGTTTGACTCTCACTGAAAATTTCAAGATTGCATATTCATCCGTTTCGTCTGGACGTTGATGAATCTTTATGGCAGTCAGCCGATCAATTACTTTACTGTTTTATTAATATAGATTAAGGGTATCCCCTGTTCCTCAAAAGGTTTTTATACCCTCCAACATACATAGTATGGAGGGTATATTAAGTTCGTCATTTCATTTGTAACTCATCGAAATAATAATTTTAGACCTAACAAAGTGTATATATTCTTAACAAGCGAAAATTTCTAAGACGATTTAGTCTCACGCTAGAGTCAAAACGAATTAAGATAGGAAGCTTGCACTGCAGACAGGCCAAATTCGAAAATGGGCTATATCGGTCCACGATATCATATAAGCCCTGTATATTGGTAAATCCTGATATTCGGTATTTTGATGATTGTAGCCAAATTTGTCAATGGAATTGTTTGAAAATCCACACAAATCTGAGTACTCTACCCTCTGGAAGAGAATTGTCTATATAGGTCTATGTCTTAGTATAGCCTCCAAATAACCATACCTCCCGATATTCGGCATTTTGATGATTTTAGGAACATTATTCACTGGAATTTCGTATTTGAAGGTCGTAATGAGTACTTAAGACTATGACAAAAAATTTCGTATACAGATCCAAGTCTTCGTATAGCCCCGATATAACGACACCCCCCTACATTCGGTATTTTGATGATTTTAGGGATATTATTCACCGGAATTGTGAATCAAATTTTGTATTTGAAGCTCGCAATGGGTACTACAACCACTGACTAAAAATTGCCTGTGTAGGTCCTCGTCTTCATGTAGCCCACATATAACGGCAGCTCCCTTTATTTGGTATTTTGATTATATTACCCAAATTTTTTACGGGAATTGTTTCAAGTTTCGCATTTAAAGTTCGTAATGAGTACTACAGTCTATGACAAAAATATAATTATGAAATTGTCCATGTAGGACCACATGTTCGTAACGTTTTGCCTTTGAGTAGTATTTTCGACGGATGTTTTTTTTTTTTTGGAAATTTTCCAGTTCCTTTAAAATGGTAAAGGCCATGAAAAGCTTTTTGATATAAATTCAATTGATTGGTTTATAGGTCTTTTATGAGCTAAAAAAGTAGCTAAGTTCGGCCGGGCCGAGCTTTTAATGCCCTCTACCATTTTGAAGGAATTTTCAAATATCGGTGTTCAACAGAAGTTTGTTTGACCAAGAAGACCTACCGAAAGTTTCCTTACTACTATTGAGGGTATGATGATACAAAAAACTTTCGTCCATAATAGAATCTCCCTAAAATCACCGAATATCCTTTGATAAAACTTCATATTTTCACATTAGATTTTCAAAGGATCTTATGTCTATAGAAAACCTATAAACTATAATCGGCCTAAAAAGGAAAATTAAAGGGAAATTGTCCCTAAAGTTCCTTTGAGGAACAGCTTTACAAAGTATTTCTTCTAAAAATACCTTCTTGATGCCTTTTCTATTAATAGAAGAACATTGAAATATTCGTTTCCCAAGGAACCCTTAAAAAGTCTGTTTTTGGCGGCAGTTCTTGAAAGTCCCATAAAACCCAGAACCTCAACCATAAAAATGATACTCCTTCTAAAGGTCCTTTTTTCCCTAGGAGACCTTTAAAATTTCTGAAAAAAACGAATTCAAAATTGTATATTTGGAGATCAACAATAACATGCATTGTTTGTGAAATGGTTTGTATTAAATTACTTAAATTCCATCAACATTGTTGCGCTCTTGTTAATAAAATCCAACCTCATGACAAATATATAACACAATTGCATTGGAATACATAAATTAATTTCTTCAGTCATTGTCATTACGATATGCAATCAATGTTCGAATAAATCATGAATGTCAAACATTTTCAATGGCAATGGCGATGCCGACCGACCAACAAAAAATGACTGACATATTCGCACGACAAAACAATTAATTTGATTGACATATGGATAACACAGAGGAGGAACTGGTGATAAAAATAAAACAAAAAACAAAACATTGATTTCGCAAGATCTGAAATGTTTTGATTTCATAAGACAACGATGATCCAATTTCCTGGCCTCTTCACCTCTTAAGAATATTAAATGAGCTTTGAAATAATAAATATTTACATGTTCATTTAATAAAAAAAATCATTCTACATATTAATAGTTTTCATAGTTTTTTTACCGGTTTTACCTACAGGTACAAAAAAACTGAATACACTATTAAAACTCGTGAATTTAAAATTCTGATGACAACAGCAAAATTTTCCATAGCAAAAAGGCAACAACAAAAACAACAAACAATGCAAGTGTCGGATTTTATGGGTAAACTGAGTAGCCAGAATAAATTGTCTACCACTAAATGAGGTAATTTTGTGGGTTTTTAAATTACAGATTGCATTGCTATGCGCTGCATATAAATACGAAATTTTATCAAACGTTTTAAACAAAATTAGCCAAGAACCCTTAATTTTGAATAGGAAAAAATCTTTAAAAGGGGACAAATTGTTTGCTATGAAAATATCAGTAATATGACACGCAATCCACACATTGGAAAAATATGACTTCCGCAATTGTAATTTTTGAATTGACACGAATCTGGATTTTGAAATTGAAAGAAAGACCAATTTCATATGGCCTTGAGAGAGATTCCACTGCTTTCCTTTGTTTACATAGGCAGAAAAAAATATCACATCGGGCTAGTTATATATACAGTTTTATGTTATTATACCCTCCACCTTTGAAAGGAGGTTATATTAACTTTGTCATTCCGTTTGTAACATCCTTAAATATTCGTTGTAGATCCCATAAAGTATGAATATATTCATAATCAGCATAAAATTCTAAGTCGATTTAACGATGTCCGTCTGTCTGTCTGTTGAAATCACGTTACAGCCCACATTATTTGACGTAGATCGCCAAAATTTAGCAGAGCAATTTGTATTGTGTCTAGGATGGTTGGTATTGAAAATGAGATATATCGGTCCACGTTCTGGTATAGCCCCCATATAAAGGTAACTCCCGATATTCGGTATTTTGATTATTTTTGCCACACTTTTTCACGGATTTGTCTGAAATTTGGTATTTGTAGGTCATATTGGGTTCCAGCTCCGGTGGCGAAACATCGCATGCATAGGTCCACCATTTTGTATAACGATACCTCCCAATATTCGGTATTTTGATGATTTTTGATACATTTTTTCAAGAATTTCTCTGAAAATTGGTAGTTATAGATCATTATGGGTCCCAGTTCGTGTGGCGAGTCATTGTAATTATAGGTCCACGATTTGGTATAGCCCCCATATAACGGTACTTCCCGATATTCGGTAATTTGATGATTTTTGCCACATTTTTTCACGGATTTGTCTGAAAATTGGTATTTGTAGGTCATATTGGGTTCTAGCTCCGGTGGCGAAACACGTTTTTGAATAGTCCCATGTAGCCGTATTCCCCGTTATTCGGTATTTTGATAATTTTTGGCACATTTTCCCATGAATATGTCTAAAAATTTGTATTTGTGGGTCATAATGAAGTCTAATGTTTCCTTTACCCTAAGGTAGAGGGTATTAAAAGTTTGGCCCGGCCGAACTTAATGTTTTTTACTTGTTTTTTCTTAATGTATATTGTACGATTAAACATGCAATCTTTAAAATGGAATTTACACCGCATAACCTCAAACCACAAACATGAACTTTCTCCATTATTATAATTTTAGATGGCACAAAACATTTATTTAAATTTTATTTTTAGAAGAAGGTTTTAATTTTATGTCCGAAGACTTTGGAAATTTTGCTAGAAGTATAGATTCCACAAACAGATTTTAAAATTCTATGCACTCTACTACTAATTTAATAAAAGACGATATTTACAAAACGTAGTGGTGGACTAATCCGAAATTATCTGACTTTATTTCTCTTTACATATTAAAATTTCAGTTTAAATGTATATACGAAATATCCCTAAAATTTAGATCCTACCACCATGTGGTCATACTTAAGCGTTCCACACTTAATTTAAATTTTTCTGAGATAAAGGTTATTCATGAGGGTTTTCGATATTATAAAAATCAAAATAACAAACATAATAATAAATAAATCAAGTAAAACAGCAGCTAAGTTCGATCGGGTCGAATTTTTTATACCCTCCATCAATAGGAAGGAACTTGAAAATTTCAAAAAAAAAAAAAAAAAAAAAAAAGGAAAAGAAAACAAGTTAAAAAGCTGTAAGTTCGGCCGGGCCGAACTTTTAATACCCTCCACCATTTGGTACAAATTTGGCAATTTCAAAAAAAAAAAAAAAAAAAATAAAATAAAATCCGTTAAAAATTCTGGTAAAATCTTAAAAATACCGAATGCTTATACGACGACGTGGGCCTGCATAGGCAACATTTGTCATAAGTTATTACAATATTTAAATGCGAAACTTGAAGAAAAATCTGTTTATAATAATAATGGTGAATAATGTCGCTAAAATCATCAAAATACCGAATAAAGGGAGGTATCATTGTATGGGGGGCTATAGAAAGACGTGGACCTGCATAGACAATTTTCTGTCATAGGCTGTTATATCCATTATGAACTTCAAATAACACACATGAAACATTTCCGGTATAGAGTGTCGCTAAAATCGTCAAAATACCGAATATCGGTAGGTGCCGTTATATGGGGACTATAACGAACTACATGACCCATTTTCAATACCAAAAGTCCTGCAGACATAATATACATTTGAGTAAAATTTTATCAACCTACTTTTTTTCATTCGGAAACTAGAGTGTTTTCCACAGACGTATAGACCGACGGACATCGCTAAATCGAAATAGAATTTTATGCTGATCAGGAATATATATACTTTGTGGGGCCTAAAATGTATATTTCGAAGTGTTACAAACGGAATGAAAAACTTAATATACCCTCCATACTATGATGGAGGGTATAAAATTTGTAAACTAGTAAGGTGAAAAAGTCGGCCGAGGCCTAATATAACACTATGCGTATTTAGTAGAGCTCCCGCAGGTAAAACGAACCGAGTGTCACCAAAGGATAAAATTCGGTTGAATATGAAAAAAATCTATTCACACATGTAAGGGACTTTAACACCAAATCGGATAGCTATATCTAAATCGATTTTCACCAAATTTTGAAGCACTTGCTTATATTCTAAATTCAGTCGAAAGTACTAAAGTGGATTAAATGGACTGAAAATTTGGGCTGATATCACCAATTTGGTGCACAAAAAAACCTGAAATCGGATAAAGATATGTATGGACGCTATATCCGAATCTGAACCGATCTCTATAAAATTTAACATAAGTATTTTCGAGGTCCCTAAGTTACCTGGTACTTGTGAAGTGCATATTACGCATGTGAGGGAATTAAAACCCCAAATCGGATAAAGCATATATATTTGAAATACATACTTCTGGGTGATTTTGGTCGGAAGTGACAAAATTTATTCCATTTGGATGGATATTAACAGTCTGGTCCACAATAAACCTGAAATCGGTCAAAGATAAATGTGGGAGCGATATATCTAAAATTGGACCAAGCCAAACAAAATTTGACTTGGAAAATTTCATCTCAATTGGATAATAAATGTGACCTGCATTTTGTTCACAAAACTACATGGACGGACTGACATGTATAAATCGACTCAGCAAGTGATTCTATGAATATCCTCAAAAGTAACTATGGGTCTATCTCGCTTCCTTCTCCATATTACAAACAAATGCACAGAGACATAATAGCCTTACCACTATGTGGTGTAGGTTATAATGATAGTTAATTGAGTAGGGAAATATTGAAAATTTCATAAATCAACTTCAAGAATTTTCTTCAAATTTTTATTAATTATTTTGCAAATTTTAAGAAAAAATTGGACGTAGAACTTCGATTACTGGGATATCACTGCTCCCTCACTGTTCAACAAATTGATATTAAAACATATTTGACCGTTAAATATTTACGGAATTTTGACCAAGAAAGACGATTTTCGGTCACTGTGAGATAGACTTGTCAAAATCGTCTTAAAATGTTATGCTGATAAGGAAAGTATGTACCTTGTCATATAAACAGAATGAAGAACTAAATGTTCTCTCTACACTAGGTATGGTGAGGGTATAAAAATTGGGAAAAATAACAAAAATAATAAAAATTATAAATATTTTTTTTTCTTTTTACTACTTTCACTAATCTTTCTGTTGAATCTATCGTTACAATATGATTTTTTTTTTCGAGAAGTTCAGGGCTGTAGTAAACAATTCTACTTTTGAAAAAAAAAAATCGTCAAAACGAAAATTATTCACTTCTTATTTTCATAGGGCAGAAATCCAGCCCCTCTTTATTAAAAAAAAAAAACAAATTTGGGGTGTATCCACAGGATTATATTTCCATTTATCCTCTTCAAGAGGTTATCAAATTTTCACTGCCTCTAATAACAAAATAACAATTTTAATTTTTACTTCAGATTCACTTCAAATATTTATGCGTAGATCAGGTTCGTAGACCATATATTTTTCAAACTTCTCTATTTTTGAACACCAATTTTAATGCCAACAAAATAATTAAAAAAAAAAATATTTAAATTTTAATTTTTCACTTGGCAATCGTAAATATGAAAATAATAAATGTTGTACACAAATGATTTTGAATTTTTAATTTTAATGTAACTAAAGTAAAATGTGATGTGATCCGACGGAAAAACACAATTGTATATATATGTGATTTGCACATTTTTTTTTTCTTAAAAAAAAATTTTTTTGTAATTTTTATATATTAAGAAGTTAAATATATGCCGACATACTTATGTACATATATGTAGTTATATATTATTTTTAAAAATAACTTTATTGTTGCTTCGTGTTTATTTTATTATTTCACTGTTGATTTCATATTTGGAATTCTGTGGTTTATGAAATTTGTACTTTATTTGGTAGGGGATTTTGTAATTTATTTATTCTTATTTATTTGATTTATATATGTATTTTATTTCATATTTTGTTTTTTTTTTTTATTATTTATTTTTTTTTATTTTTATTATTTTTTTTTTTTTGCAGAAATTACTTAAAAATGCCAATAACAAAATCTGTAAACTTTTTGCTTTTAATTTTTATTAAATATATTTTTTGAGTATCAGCTCTGAATTTCTATATTTTTTACTAGTTGCTCTAATTCCATTTTCTGTTTTAATTCTAATTCGTCAAAGGTATTTTCAAAACTACACCTGTTGTTCTGAGATTATTTCACTTCTATTATTCCATTCGATTCGCTTTACACACACGCACACAAAAATATATATGATTTGAAATCGATATTAATTTCAATTAAATACGAAATTCCAATTAATTCAATTAAAAGCACAAAACAGTAACCGCTTCAGCGCGCACGTTAACTTTCTAGGTTCAGGCGAAAGAGACGTATTCTTTGATGGTCCTATTACTGGAGCAACGGAAACGATGGCTACGACGACGATGACAACCACAAACGATCACTGGGTCGGTCTGTTGGTTGTTTGGCTGTTTGACTCTTTGGATGTTGCTTACTGTGCACTTCGAAATTGGGGTTTTGAATTTTTTTCTTTTTTTTGTAATTCACTACAACGTTTTCGCTGATATCGAACTTTAAAACCCTGACTTGGAAATGCCACAAAAATATTAAAACCGCTGCGCTGATCGCTCGCTAGCTCGTTCGCTCACACATAGGCGGCGCACACACGTGAAATGTTCCCAAACCAAGCGAGCCAACAATGAATGCCGCGCCGTTCCAAACAAATGAAAAAAGTAAATAGAAAATAATAATAATACAATGGAAGGAACCATACCATACACGAACAACAGTGACTAAATATTTTTGAGAGTACAGAACGATGATGAACTGCGAGCGAGCAGACAAACAAACAAACAATGAGAAATGGGGAGAAAAAAAAAACCGTCCAAAAAAACAAAACAAACACGACGCGACGCGATCGACACAACAAGTGACGATTTCAATTTCAGGTAAGAGCAAAACAGAATTTGTTTTTGTACATGCCCCTCCCCCACCCACACCTTAAACCGTTTGTCGACGATATCCGAACGCCACTACAAAACGACAACACTGCTGAGTACTTTAAGCACGAAACAATACCGAGAACTCATATTCGTAGCCCTACTGCTCAATACTCACTTGTTTAATTGCACACAAAACAAAAAGTGCAACAACAATGATGTTGTATTTTCCCCACCACACACAAATGTGGTCAACAGAGAGAGGGAGAGAGCGCGTAAGTGGGTGAGAATAAGAGAGTATGGATTGGATTGGATCAAATCGGATATGTGAGAATGAGCTTTGCACGTTTTTGTCGCTGGTTGGGGAGTTCTGTGTTCATCGATTGCCGGTATTGAGGCTGTTGCTGCTGCTGCCGCTGCTGATTGATTGTAGTTATTGTTGGTTGGGCGTATTTAACGAAGTGTTTACCACGTTCCAAGGTGAACAGTGGTCACGAAGGAGGAGGAAATTGTGAAATACGTGCCGAAGGAAAACAAGAGCCTCAAATGTGGAGTTTTAAAGAATTAATTCAAGCAAAAATAATGAATTTCTAGAAATACTTTTTCAGGATTGTAAGGATTATGAACGTGGATATATAAGGATATTTTCAAGGACTATCAGAACATTTGACACTTTTTCTCCCAAAGAGTTTTTCAAGAACTGTCAGATCGACTAGCGTGAATTTTTTAAATAATATGTTGCTGGAGATTTCAGAGCCATAAACTTGAACTGTTTACGTATATCAGAGCTAGAAACGTGGATTTTGAAGAAATGTCAGAACTATAAATAGGTTTTTAAAAACATATTCTCAAGTCCTGTCAGAGGTATTAATAACAATTACAAGATCCATATACGCTGATGTTTTTAAATATATTTTTTAATGGATTATCAGGCTTGAAAGTTGGAGAAAAGTGGCAACATAAGAGTCAAAAAGAGCCAGGACTGTTAAAGCTGTATATTCAATATTTTAGGATAGTTTTCTAAGGGAAATGTACTTGGGCTTTTAAAGCGGTGTCCGTCCTAGGCCTGTCTGGCTGGTGAGCACGATAACTCTCGAAGGGGATCCAAATTAGGTACATCGTAATATTGTTATCAAAATTAGATTGAGTTCGGACACGGGCAATATCGGTACACTTCTTACGGTACCTCCCCCACAACAGGTCAACGTTTGTAATAACCATGGATCTCATGAAACGGAAAATAAGCATCTGAATTATTTCAAACTCGGCACATCCCGATATTTTTCCAACACAAGACATGGTGTGAGGATGGTAGATATCGGTCCACTCCTTCTGGTGCACCCACCATAACGGTTCGAAATTAAAAAAAAATTGAAGTTCATAAAACCCGAAATAAGCATTGAGTTCTCTCTAAACTTAACATGTTCCAATATTCCTGGTACATACCCGCAAAGGGTCTAAATTTTAAATAACATAAACGTTCATAAAATCCGGGATAACCATCCGAGCTGATGTCAATAAAGAATTATTGGGCACTATTCACTGAAAATGTTTCAAATTTGGTATTTTAAGTTCGTAATGGATATTATAGCCTATGACAGAAAATTGTACATGCAGGTCCACGCCTTCGTATTCGGTATTTAGATTGTTTCAAATTTGGTACTTGAAGTTCGTAATGGGTACCCCAGCCTATGATAGAAAATTGTCTGTCTGGGTAGATCCATGTCTTCGTATAGCCACCATATAACGGTTCCTCCCGATATTCGATATTTTGATGACTTTCGGCCCAGCCGAATTTACAGCATTTTTACTTGTTATAGTTCAATAGCCCTGTATCGGTCTTCTATGGACACAGGTCCTTAATCTAATCTTCTATTGTCCGCGGTGAAGTTTACCTGTGGATTGAAGACCGTCTTCAACAGATCGGAGGCATCCAAAATTAAAAATTTTAATTTTTTTTTTCAGAGGTAGGTATAGGTATCCTGATTTGTTTTTTGTTTTTTGTTGTGGAAGACTGAATTGTATACCAATATTTGAGCGGAAAATCCAGGTCCAAGGTCCGGGCGGATACAGTTGTCCCAATAAAAATACCTATCCAACAAGTGGTCACATGAAAAAACTGGAATACATTTTGTCCCCTCTGAAAATTGGGTCTTTTTCGACTTTTGGATTATTTTTTGAAAAATCAGGGTCCAAAAAAAAAAAACAACAATATTTTTGATACAATTCCTGAGCCATTTTGAATAACACCTATTGACCACTTGTTGGATATATATTTTTTTTAGGTTTCAAATGATACCCACATTGTCCCGATCTTGCCGTTCAAATATCCGAATATTCGGGACCGTCCCCAAGAAAAAATACTTTCTGGAAATCAGGGTGCCAATACATGGGTCTGGAAATTTTTTTCAAAAAAATCTGAGAGCTCTTACTGAAGTAGAAATAAGTCAGGTATTCTTTAGTCCAATAAAACTATTTAAGGTTTTCTATTGACAGAACAACTTCTGAAGGCCTTCTAGAGGTTGGAGACCTTTAAGAGGTTGTTTTGAGACAAAAACCCCACAAGGGCCTAATGGAGGCAGAAGATTTTGTAGAGGCTTTCAAAAGTCGAAAGTCTGCTATGGATTATTGGCAGTGAAATTTTGAAATATTTTCTGAATATTTTTTTGGGGTCTCATAAAAATTAAAAAAAATGCTAATATTTTAAAAATGTTAAAAAAATAGCAGAATTTTTTAAAATTTGAAATTATTCCCAAATTCTCCACAAACCACCGTGAATATGCTTCTTATACCAAACAACATATATTCAATGTAGCACAAGTATCCAATGGATACGTATACTTTAATTGTTTTGCCTAAGCAGTGGCATATATTTTTTTTTTTTTTTGTTGACAAAATTTTGACGAAAATACATTTGTTCAAATATCCATCTACTATATAAAAGTTTTTTTGGGCGCATATCCACACAATAAAAACACACACACACATACCTATATTGAATTATTTCACACATATTTCATGGCATTTCTGCTCTTCGCACCTTCTCAACTAAATCCCCGAAAAGCAAAAAAAACGAAAAAATCTTGTTCGCATTCTCTTTGGAGGTTTTGAAAATTCATGTGAATCGTTTGACGAATGACACACTGAAAGTAAAGTACATACATACAGTCATACATACAGACAAACATACCTTCTACTAAGTATGTTCCACCTCGAACCATGCGACATGTGATGTATGATGCCAACATATTTTTTCTTTTTTTTTTAAACTTTGTGACGTTTTGAGGGATTTGAAAGGGGCTTTGTTGTTGTTTCATTTTTTTGTTGCTTGCTCTGACGACTATACTATGTATGTCAGCCTCATGGTTCAATACCTCCCAAAAATAACACAAAAAAAAATGGAAAAAGAAGATGCGTCGGTAAAAAATAAACGCCAATGGAATTATGTCAACATTTTAATGCTGAAAAGAAACGTACTTTCATTTCGTGTTGTCATTGTTGTTTGACGATAATGATGATCTTTGTTGTGATGGTGATGATCATCATCACGATGGTGCTATACGTTATTATCAGGTCATTAATGATCATTGTGCCATGTCAAATGTTTGATCATGGCCAATATTAGGTGTTAATGGCTATTGGACATCTTCCTTGCCATGTCGCTTGAGTTTTCAAAATTTTGTAGTTGAGGAAACAAGGAATAGGTGTGCGGGAGCAAAGGTCCCAATAGTTGCAAAAATTGTGAACATTTTCGGAGCTACATAAAAAAGGAAAGTCGAAAACTTGTTGAAAATGTAGATTATATTGGTAATCGATCTTCTGTACACCAAAGATTTTATAGCCTCCACTGGGGATATATTACCTTTGTCATTTCCAAACCTCGAAATATATGTCGGAGTCCCCATAAAGTTAATATATATATTCATGATCAGGGTAAAATAAGTTGATATGACGATGTATGCTAGTGTGTTGAAAATTAAAATTTGAAAGATAAATAAATTAAATTTTGAATACATTTTTGTTCTAATTCTAAGATATTTGCTATCGATTATGTTAATGGACCATATCGGCCTATAGTTAGGCATTGCGCCCATATAGAAATACATCAGGATTTCGGTAGTTTGAAGTTGTCCATCCCAATATTTAACCAAATCAGCAAAATATACATATTATTGATCAGCGTAAAATTCTAAGTCGATTTAGCTATGTCCGTCAGTCTGTCTGTTGTAATCACGCTCTTTCGAACGATTTGAGATAGAAGGCTAAAATGTTGACACATATTTATTTTTCCAGTAGGCAGATTAAGTTCGTAAATGGGCCATGTAGGGCCACGTTTTCATATAGCCCCCATATAACGGTACCTCCCGATACTCGGTATTTTGATGATTTTAGCGACATTATTCACCGGAATTGTTCCCAATTTGGTATTTGAAGTTCGAAATGGGTACAACAGCCTAAGACAGAAAATTGTCTGTGCAAGTCCACGTCTTCGTATAGCCCCCATACAACGGTACCTCCCTATATTACGTATTTTGATGATTTTAGCGTCATTATTCACCAGAATCGTTTCAAATTACGTATTTAGAGTTCGTAATGGGAACTACAGTATGTGACAGAAAATTGTCTATGCAGGTCCAGGTCTTCGTATAGGCTCCATATACCAGTACCTCCCTATATTCGGTATTTTGACGAGTTTAAGTAAAATACCCACCGAAATTGTTTGAGATGTCGTATTTGAAGTTCGTAATGGATGCTACAGCCTATGACAGAAATTTCTCTATGGAGGTCCTGGTCTTCGCACAGCTCCGATATAACGGTACCTCCCTATATAAGATATTTTGATGATTTGAGCTACATTATTCACCGTTTATTTCAAGTTTCGAATTTGAATTTGGTAATGACTTATGACAAACAATGTCTATGAAGGTCCACGTCGTATAGACACCAATATAACGGCTATATTCGGTATTTTTAAAATTTTAACGGAATTTTTTGAGGATTTTATTTCCAAATTATTTTCAAATGGTGGAGGGTAATATTAGTGGTTAGAAGTTTAGTGGTTAGCTTATTTGTTGATTAATCAAGCTTCGTAGAGGCTACTTTTAACAGTCCATAGAGCGCAAATGTTGAAAATATTTGCAATACCTCAGTGGAAGGTCTGTTACGGGTCATCCATAACCCGAAGTTTATAGGGACGTCTGTCCTTTATATATTGCCTTTATATATTCCTTCTAGACCGAGAAAAAATCCTCAGAGTTGGAAGATCTCCAGAAGGTGTTCCATTTAAGGAAAACATTTAAGATATCTTCCATGACCTTGTGACGATTTTAAGGTGTTTTGTGAACCGGAAATTCCTTATATTTTAGAGGTCTTCAAAACACCCAAATGCCTTTAAAATATCCTCCAGAGGTCGAAGATCTTCCGTAAGTGTACCATGTACTAAAAACGTTCAAAATGTTTTCCATGGCCTTAGGAGATTTTAAAGTACTTTTGTAGACCCTAATTGTTAATATTAGGGAGGATTTTAACAGACCAAAGGTCTTTCAGGTCTGCTAGAGACCGGAGTTCTTTTACTTGTTCTCCCAAAACAGGTTATTTTTTAAAGGTCTTCTGGAGGTCAAGGATCATTTAAGGGTCTTTTTAAACCGACGGTTTTGTAAAGGTAATCTATAGAACGAGGACCTTTTCTCGCTCTGATATAGAACCAACAACTGATACAGGTCTTCTAGGGGCCGAATACCATTTACTGGTCTGCCACAGTCCAAATTTCGTGGGAAGGTAATCTATAGACCACAGACCTGGTAGAGTTTATTTATAGACATACGATTTTGTATTGGCTTTATATTGCTCTTAATCGCTCTTCTATGATCCCAAGACCTGTTAGGGGTCCCTCAAAGGCACAAGACCCTATTCTAATCTTCAATAGTCCAAAAACTTGTTAAGATTTCCTGTGGATCAAACACCGTTCAAAAGTTTTCTGCAAATTCTGTACGAAGGCCTCATAAAGGTCTTTTGTAATTATGAACATTTTTTAGGTCTTCTAAAGACCGAAGATCTTTCAGAGGTCTGCTTTTACATATCTCTAAGTCCGAAGCTCTTGTAAAGGCCTTCCAGGGGCCAAGGATTTTTAAGAGTCTTATTAAACCGAAGATTTTATATAGGCCATCTATAAATCGTAGGCCCCTCACTGATCGTCTAGGACAGATCTTTTATAGATCTAATACCTTTTTTTGATCTTCCACAGTCCTAATATCTTGAGAAGATCATCTATAGACTGAAGATATTACATAGTTCCTCTATAAACAGACAGATTTTTATAGGCCTTTTACAAGGCTTGCCATGGGCCCTTTATTGACACAAGACAAAGTCTTTTATTGTCCGAAGACCCTGTAAAGGTTTCCTCTGGCTCGAAGACCGTTCAAAGTCTCCTAAATATCTTCTGTAGACCAGAAATTTTAAAGTCTTCATTACTTCAATAAAGCATTTAAAAGTCTTCTATATACAGAATTCTTCTACCTGAAGGTTTTCTACTGGCTGGAGACCTTTAAAAGGTTGTCTAGGCAAGGACCCGAAAAAGTCAGAAGACCTTGTAGAGGCTTTCCATACTCCAAAGGTCTTTTAAAGGTTTTCTATGGACCCAAGACCTGTCATTGGTCTTTTAAAGACACAAACCATTTTTCTAATATTTTGTAGTCCGAAGGCTTGTAAAGGTTACCCATGGATCGAATATCATTCAAAAATCGTCTATAGAATGAAGCCATCCTAAGGACATTCTTTTAGTCCAATAAAAATTGTAAAGGTTTTCTATAGGCAGATTATCATGTGAAGACCCTCTAAGGGCTGGATACCTTTAAAAGGTTGTCCAGAGACAAAAGACCAGATAAGGGCCTATTAGAGACCGAAAGCCATGTGAAGGCTTTTTATGATCCAACAGAGGTTTTCTGTGGACTCAAGAGCTGTTATGTTTCTATTATTTAGGCACTAGACCATTCTCTGATTTCTCGAAGATTTTGTGAATTTTTCCTGTGGGTCGAAAATCGTTCAAAAGTCTTCTATTGATGGAACGCCCAAAGGTCTTCTGTGTACTGGAAATTTAAAAAAAAGGAATTCTTTAGTCCAAAACAACTTTTAGAGGTCTTCCATAGATACAATATCTTGTAAAGTCCTTCTATAGGCTAGATACCTTTAAATTGTTTTCTACTGACAAAAATCCCGGCAAGGGCCTAACAGAATGGTATGGTATTCCAAAGAAAGAAGTCCTTATTAAGGTTCTATAAAGGCAAGACATTCAATAGAAAAGAGGACTTGTGAATTTCTTAGAGGGAGAGAGAGAGAGATAGAGTGAGGGAGAGAAGTCATTGAAAAAATATTATTGAGGTAGTTTTCTAGAGACAGAGGAACTTCTAGAGGAATTCTGAAGGAGAGTAGTTAATATATAGACAAAGGAACATTCAATAGTCTCCCATTGATAAAAGAACTCGAAAAGAAATTTTACAAAAGTCGAAAAGCTCGAGATTGTTCTCTCTCCACTCGAATTCGAGCGGGAGCACTCCTGCGATTGTTTGATTTTCTCTTTGTGCGAGTGGAAGTAAGCTTGGGTCGAAATCGAACCGATTCTAGTCTTGCCGAGCACTTTTTTGTTACTTCCATAATGTTGTTGTACTCTTGCAAAGATCTTCAATAGAAAGAAGACCTGGAAAGATATTATAGAGGTAGTTTTCTAGAGACAGATGAAGTTCTAGCGCACTTTTGCCCTTATGGTGGCGATGAGAGTAAAACTAAATCGAAAAAGAGCCAATCCTAATCTCACCGAGTATATTATTTGTTATTTTCATGACATTGTTGTATTTGAAGGAACGAGTATTTTCCCAACCCACAGCTAACATACATTTCAAAAACCTACATCATGCATCAAACTTAGTTCCCAAGCCAATTACTTGAAATTTGGTATAAGAATCAGAGTTGGAAAACAATTTTAGTATCCCATTGGTAATACAAAGGGCTGTGTATTTACATTACCACGTAATGGGTTGATCAGCACATGTAGCTCCCAAGTTTTTGCCGCGTGGAACACCGACAAAAGATCTTCTAGAAATAGAAAACACTGGAAAGTTCTTCGGAAACCCGTCCAGATGACTTCTGCAGACCTTTCAGGGGTCTCAGAAGGCGTTCTATGGTTTGCTTTCGATGAATAAAACAGAAAAATCTTTTTGACTTTTTTCCCCATAGTATTTGTTTTTCCATTCCGTTCATTCAGAAATGCAATAATTTGTCAAAAAGCACACACACACACACATATGTACAACCACCCATCAAACATTTTTCCGTTCACATCCTCAAGACAACTAAATTTGTAATTGAAAATTTCATGCCAAATACCTAGACAGACGTTGATTGTGAAGGTTGGAAAAAAACGCACACACACAAAACAGCTAAGCTACACTACTGCTACTTGATAATAATTGTTATTCAGTTCAATGTGTCATTTAGGTCTTGTCAAACAGACAGCACGTCAAAGCTTCGCTAAGAATAGTCGAACGTAATGGAAAAAATAGGCAAGAAAAAAAAAAAAAAGAAAAAACATAGTTGGCATGGACTTCTAAAAGCCAAAAGTGTATTTTTGGCGTTGAAATCGAACAATTACCGTTAAAACCGTTCAAGAAAAAGAAGAAGAAAAAATAAACTCAACGCAAATATTTGCGGTTAATAGTTTTGAAATGGAAACAGAAGAAATACATGTTGACGTTTATGGCATATTTCGATGAAGGAAAAAATGGCATTTTTACAGTGAGGGGCAGAAGTGTGGGGCATAGTATTTTAATTGAAAGAGAGGTTAACAAAAATGCATTAAGATAACAAACCAATTGGGAGGAAGGGACATTGTAGATGAATTATAAGTGAGGATTGCCCCTGAAAGGTGACTTCATTCCAAAATTCAAAAAAAAAAAAAAAATCAGGTTACAGGTGCCCAAAAATATGCTATAGATTTTCCATGTAATTATGATTATAATAAGAAACCACTGGAAAGGTAGAGAATTTTTATATCCTACACCACATAGTGGTAAGAGTATTACAAACCGGTTCTTGGTGCATTTGTTTGTAACAGGGAGAAGGAAGCGAGATAGACCCATAGTTACTTTTGAGGATCTTTATAGAATTACTTTCTAAGTCGATTTACGTGTGTCAGTCCATCTTTCCGTCCATCCGTCTGTCCATGTATTCTTGTGAACAAAATTCAGATCACGTTTATTATCCAATTTATATGAAATTTTCCAAACAATATTTGTTTGGTCCAATGACGAACCCTTTTAAAATTGGTGATAATCGGACCAGATTTAGATATAACTCCCATATATCTTAAACTGATTTCAAGTTAATTGTGCACCAAATGGCCAATATAAGTTCAAATGATCTGCATTTCTGTACATCCAACCGCATTCAGTCTAGAAGCCAGTACATGAAATTTGGAAGAAATCGGTTTAGATATAGCTATAGCTCCCAAATATATGTCACAAGAGTTATATTTGGTACCGGACATCAGATACTGCTCGAAAATACATATAAATTTTCTCGAGATTTATTGTGCTCCAAATGGCCAACATCAGTCCAAATAACCTGAATTTTGGCACATCCGTCCGAATTCAGCCTAGAAGCAAGTAAATGCAATCGATAATCGGTTCAGATATAGATATAGCTCCTATATATTCAGGGTGAGAGGAAAACACTGCAACCAACTTCAGACTGCTGTCATTCCTAAGCCACTCGTCTGACAGCTGTTAAAATTATTTTAGGGACAGCTTATTATATTTTTTACCAGAGTACAGAAGCATTTTGGTGAGAATTTTCCAGAAAAAAAGTTATTCGTGATGGAACTCAAGCGTGATAGTGTGATTTCTTTATATTTGGCGGGAAAACCACAAGTGGCTATCGTCAGAGCACTGCAGCATTTAAATGTGAATAAATCTCTTAGGTCTCGCACCATCGCTCGTTACCGTGATACTGGTAGCGAAGTCCGACATCAAGGAAGTGGACGGAAGAAAACAGCAACATCAGCAGAAATGGTTCGAAAAGTAAAGAAGCAATTTGACCGAAACCCGCGTCGCAGTGGCCGAAAAATTGCTCGTGAGTTGAACATATCGCAATATTCCATTTGGCAAATATTGAAAAATGAGCTCGGGTAAAGCCATAGAAATTGCAAAAAGTGCAAGAACTTATACGATTTGCTTCGCTTGGCCGAAAGTGGTGAACTGGTGAACCGAATTTGGTTATCTCCGATGAGAAAACATTCGTTGTCCAGCAGTTTGTAAACAAACAAAAATGATCGTGTTTACTTGAGAAAGAGGTCAGCTGGAAATGCGCACCAGCCGTTGGCCACCAGAACTCAAGCACCGGCCATGGTGATAGTGTGGGCCGCCATAACATAACTCCGCTCATATTAATCGACCGTGGCATCAGAATAAATGCCGAATATTATCGTGAAAATATTCTGGCGGGTGTATTAAAGCCTTGGGCACACAAACATTTTTGCCGCAGAACTTGGACATTCCAACAGGACTCAGCACCATCGCACTTAGCACGCGCCAACCAAGAAAGGGTACAAAATTAGGTTCCTCGCTTCATTTCCAACGCACAATGGCCACCAAAATCTCCGGATACTAATCCGTTGGCTTTTTTTTACCCCTCGGAGGAGAATTTTTTATTTACAATATCGTATATCCCCCATATAACGGTACCTTCCGATATTCGGTATGTTGATGATTGTATCAATATTTTTCAATAGAATTGTCTGAAAATCCACACAAGGAATTACTTCTGAGTTCTTTACCACCTGGAAAGAATTGTCTATATAGGTCCACGATATCATATAGCCTCCATAATATGCTACCTCCCGTATTTTGATGATTTCAGCGAAATTTTTGTCTGGAATCGTTTCAAATTTCGTATTGAAAGTTTGAAGCTCGTAATGAGTACTACAACCTTTGCCAGAAAATTGTCTATGCAGGTCCACATCTTCGAATAGCGCACGGTACTTGATGATACCAGTATTTTTCGACGGTTTTTATACCCTCCACCATAGTACGGAGGGTATATTAATTTTGTCATTCCGTTTCTAACACCTCGAAATATACATTTTAGACCCCACAAAGTATATATATTCACGATCAGCATTAAATTCTATGTCGATTTAGCGATCCGTCCATCCGTCCGTCTGTGGAAATCACTCTAGTTTCCGAACAAATTGAAGTAGATTTATAAAATTTTGCTCAAATGTATGTTATGTCTGCAGGACTTTTGTTACTGAAAATGGGCCATGTACGTCCACGTTTCGGTATAGCCCCCATATATCCGTACCTCCCGATATTCGGTATTTTGATGATTTTAGCGAATTTATTCAACAGAATTGTTTCAAATTTGGTATTTGAAGTTCGTAATAGATACTACAGCCTAAGACAGAAAACGAGCCATGTAGGTCAACGTCTTCGTATAGCCCCCATATATCGGTACCTCCTGATATTCGGTATTTGGATGATTTTAGCGAATTTATTCACCAGAATTGTTTCAAATTTGGTATTTGAAGTTCGTAATGGATACTACAGCCTAAGAGAGAAAATTGTCTGTGCAGGTCCACCTCTTCGTAAGGCCCAGATATTCGGTATTTTGATTTTATCGACATTATATATTTTTTTAAGTTTCGCATTTGAATATTGTAATGGCTTATGACAAATGTTACCTACGCAGGTTCATGGCGTCGTATAGACCCTAATACATACATTCGGTATTTTTAAGATTTTAACAGATTTTATTTATTTTTTTTTCCTGAGAGTTGCCAAATTCGTTCAAAATGGTGGAGGGTGTTCAAAGTTCGGCCCAGCCGGGTTTTTTCTTGTTTTTTTTTTTTTTTTTTTTTTTTTTTGAAATTGTTCAAGATCCTTCAAAATGGTGGAGCTTAGCTGCTTTATTACTTGTTGAATATTGGATAGCATTGACCCTGGAAAGTCACTTCAATGTAGTATCCAAAACCTGGGAGATGTTTAAGTAGAGTCTTTGCTTTCATTGTTCCTATCAAATCAATTCGAAAAAGTTTCCAAGAAACCGATGGATTTATTTCCCAATCATAATTTCATAAACTCCCCTTAGACCACTTTCAGAGCTGAGAACAGCCTCAAATTTTCCCATCTCATTTGTATGATCTTGAACCCAACTGCCCGACATTACAATTACATGCCAACCGCAAAACGACATCACCAGCTGGCCTCAGGCCTAAATATGCAGATTGTCTGCAACATGCTCTGAATACAAAATTCAAATACTTTTATTGAAAAAATTTTCAAATATCCGCCAATGCTCTAATCTTTATGAATATTCACTTAGTTTCTGTGTTACAAAGTCAGAATATCACAGACAGAACAGCACTTGAAATTGGCTGGGGTTTCTAGTGGCTGACTAAAACGGAGCGCCATCAATTGTAAATTTTATTTCATTTTTTCTATTGTCTGCCAAATGAACCGCTCCGCTGCTGCCATACAACCACAAACAAAATCAAATAAAAAACTTTTATAATTAATTCCAAGCCATATGCCTTCAAATGGCATATTTAACCTAGCCAGCCCATGGCTGAAAGCAAAGAAAATTAAGATAACGAAATCAATACGCACGCACACACACATACACCCACAAAACACATTTTCCCAAAACAAAAATAATTTATATTCGAATTGAAAATTCAATTTCAATAAATTTTTAAAATAAAATAAAAAAAACAAACGACACAGGAAGAACGCCCCTTATTAAGAAGAGCTACATTTTGGGGACGTCAAGTGCGCTGCGCCGGCAGCAGCAGCAAACGGAAGAACCCAACAAATTGCCAGAGACAGAAACAAAGACCATAATAACTACAGCAACAACAACAATGCGAACATGAGGAGGAAACATTGTTCCGCTATTGGTGGCTTCTTGTGGTGTTGTTGCTGTTCTCATTGTTGTTGCTTTTGGTAATGATGGTGGCATTTTAAATTTACAAAAT
This sequence comes from Musca domestica, assembly GCF_030504385.1. Lineage (NCBI taxonomy): Eukaryota > Metazoa > Arthropoda > Insecta > Diptera > Muscidae > Musca > Musca domestica. The sequence goes on along the minus strand of NW_026712299.1, from coordinate 1,304,841 downwards.
AAAATTCATTATCCATCGAATGATACATTTGAATCATAAGTGCGGTCAGACACAAGCGCCGTACAGTGGTCCGGCGGGGGAGTGTTTTATTTATTTATTTTAATGTTTACTCTTTCCATTAAAAGAGCTATTTGGTTTCCTATTAAAGAAAACTTTTAAGAGTCTTCTCTCCATGGCAGACCTGCTTTAGATATTTTATCAATAGAAGTCCTACCAAAGAACTTTAATGTATGGAATGCCCCTTAAAGGTCTTCTATTCACAAAATACCTATTTTATTTAATTTATTTATTTAAAATAGATTTTCTCTTTATAGGAGACCCATACAGGTCTGTCATCCATGGAAGTCCTCTTTAAAGGCCTTCTATCTACAGATGACTTAGAAAACCTGTGCTGCCATCGAAGGCCTGTTAAAGGTCGTTTCAGGGTATGTTACTGGTCTTTTATCTATAAAAAACGCGATGAGGTTTTTTCAATATAAAGAGAGTTGAGTGATTGACTGATTCATCAACCCCTAGACGAAATGGCTGAAACTAGAATCTTATCATTTTGGTAGAGGATCATCTTTAGGGTTTAGGTGTGAGATCAGTCTGTGTTTTTGTAGATTTGTAATATAGAGTAATTTTGTAGCTATTTTCATTTCGGTAACACTAGTTTAAACCAGTAAAGAAAATCTTAAAGTCGGGCGGGGCCGACTTTATGATACCCTACACCATTTTGCTAATTAAGTAGAGCTCCACATAACAATTAAAAGTTTTTATGGGAGAATTCAATCATACACGCTACGATTATAATTATAATTTAAAGTTCAAAGGACTAAATATGCCGAAGCATTTGTATCTTTTAAATTCGGACTTATATTGCCCATTGGGTGCAAAATTAATTTGAAATCGGATAAAGATATATATGGGAGCTTTATCCAAATCTGAACCGATCTCGATAAAATTTGGCAAAGATATTTCTGAGCTGTATTTGATATATTTCCCCAAATATTGTTGTTGCATAGTGCATATTACGGCGGCGGTGGACAAAAATAACAAATCGGATGAACAATATATATGGGAGCTATAGCTATATCTAAACCGATTTCGATTAAATTTGGCATACATATTTTTAGGCCTAATTTGGGTGTATATGCAAAATTTCATACTATTCGGGCTGATATTACACGTTTGGTGCACAATAAAAGGCAAATCGGACGAAGATATATATGGGAGCTATATCTAAATTTTTACCGATTATCTCCAATTTCAATAGGGTTCGTCCTTGGGCCAAACAAAAGATCTTTGCAAAATTTCATCTGGATCGGGCAATAAATGCGACCTGTACTTTGTTTACAAAAATACATGGACAGACGGACGGACGGACATGCATAAATCGACTCAGAATGCGATTCTATGTAGATCATCAAAAGGAACTATGGGTCTATCTCAGAGCAGAGCTACGGTAGCAAAAAAGTTTATATTGGGAATTTATGTGAAGCAGATCATACCAACCTTATGAACCTTATTCAAGGCTTTAGAATAGTCACAATTTGGAAACTATATCCAACTCTTAATCGATTTTCAAGAAACTTGACGGAGATTGTTGTGCCTCTAGTACCAAATAACATTGCTTCGTAGGGCATAAAATGACTTCGATAAGCATTACATTAAAAAATATTTATTAGAGCGCTAGATATACTGGACCGAGTTTCACCCAAAGGAGAAATTCCGCTAAATATGAAAAAATTTTCCAATTTAGGCTGATATTACACACAGTCGTACGGTGGACAAAAAAACCTCAAAATTGGATGAAGATGTATATCGAAGATATATAAAAATCTGAACCGATCTCGATAAAATTTGGCAGAGGTATTTTCGAGTAGTGTCTGATGCCCGGTATCAAGTATGATTATTGTGAAGTTCATGTTAGGGACTTGACGTACATGTGAGGCACATAAAACCCCAAATCGGATGAATCAGAATTACCAAAATTCAGTCGATTTGGGCTGATATTAACCAGTTGGTACACAATAAACCTGATATCGGATAAAGATGTATATGGGAGCTATATCCTAATCCGATCCGATCTCGATAAAATTTGACAGAGGTATTTTAAAGATTCATAAGTTATCCGAGTACATACTACGCATGAAACATATATATCTGAATAGCTATATCTGAATCGATTTTCACCAAATTTGAACAACTTGTTTCTAGGACGAATTCATTCGCAATTGCAAAAAATTCAGTCCATATCGGATGATATTAGTCATTTGGTGCACAAATGCCCTAAAATTTGATGAAACATATATATGTGACCTATAGCTATATCTTTACCGATTTTCATCAAATTTAAAGTACTTGTTTCTAGGCTGAATTCAGTTGGAATTGCAAAAATTCAGTTCATTTGAGCTGATATTAGCCATTTGGTGCACAATGAACCTAATATCGGATAAAGATATATATGAGAGATATATCCTATTCGAACTCCATAAAATTTGGCACAGGTGTTTTTGAGCTTCATTAGTTATCTGGTACCAAATATTATTCTTTGGAAGGGTAAATTAGGCATGTAAAGGTTTTAAAATCCCAAATCGGATGAAACATATATACGGGAGCTATAGCTATATCTGAACCGATTTTTCCAAATTTTATGTACTTACTTCTAGACTGAATTCGGTTGGATGTGTCAAAATTCAGATAATTCGGACTGACATTTTGTGTACAATTAACCTGAAATTTGTTGAAGATATATGTGGGAGCTATATCTACATTTGCACCGATTCTTACCAATACGGTTTGTCCATGGGCCAAATAAATATTGCATTTTGTTCACAGAAATACATGTACAGAGGGACGTACTGACATGCAAAAATCAACTCAGAATGTGATTCTATGAAGATCCTCAAAATCAACTATGGGTCTATCTCGCTTCCTTCTCCCCGTTACAAATAAATGTACAAAGACATAATACCCTTACCACCATGTGGTGTAGGGTATAAAAATAACGTTATATTTGGGTCTATACGAAGACGGGGACCTTGCATAGACAAATTGTGTCATAGACCATTAAAATATTCAAATATGAAACTTAAACAAAAACCAGAAAAGAAAGTCTTAAAGTAGGGCGGGGCCAACTTTATGATACCCTACACCACTTTGCTAATTTAGAAGAGCTCCGCATAACAATTAAAAATTTTTATGGGGGTATTCAATCATACATGCTATGAATCTTTTAAATTCGGAATTGTACTGCCCATTTGGTGCACAATTAATTTGAAATCGGAAAAAGATATATATAGGAGCTATATCCAAATCTGAACCGACCTCGATAAAATTTAGCAAAGATATTTCTGAGCTGTATTTGATAATTTCCCTGAATATCGTTGTTACGGAGTGCATATTACGGTTGTGGTTAACAAATGTATAATATATATGGAAGCTATAGCTATATCTGAACCGATCTTCACCAAATTTGACATACTAGCTTCTACACTCAATTCGGTCGTAAGTGCCAAATTCCGTATCATTTAGACAAATATTAGACGTTTGGTGCACATTCCAAGGTATATCGGACGAAGTTATATATGGGAGCTATATCCAAATCCGATCTCGATAAAATTTAGCAAATGTATTTCTGAGATGAATTTGATAAATTTCCCCAAATATTGTTGTTGCAGAGTGCATATTACGGCTGCGGAGGGCAAAAATAACAAATCGGATGAACAATATATATGGGAGCTATAGCTATATCTGAACCGATTTCGATCAAATTTGGCATAGATATTTTCAGGCCTAATTTGGGTGTATATTCAAAATTCCATACAATTCGGGCTGATATTAAACGTTTGGTGCACAATAAAAGGCAAATCGGACGAAGATATATATGGGAGCTATAACTAAATTTTGACCGATTTTCTCCAATTTCAATAGGGTTCGTCCTTGGACCAAACAAATGATATGTGCAAAATTTCATCTGGACCGGCCAATAAATGCGACCTGTACTTTGTTTACAAAAATACATGGACAGACGGACGGACGGACATGCATAAATCGACTCAGAAAGTGATTCTTTGCAGATCATCAAAAGGAACTATGGGTCTACCTCGTTTCCTTTTGCCTGTTACAAACAAATGCACAAAGACATAATACCCTGACCACCTTGTGGTGTAGGGTATAATAATGCATATAAAAACCACTAAAGAAAGTCTTAAAGTCGGGCGGCGCCGACTTTATGATACCCTACACCACTTTGCTAATTAAGTAGAGCTCCACATAACAATTAAAAGTTTCTATGGGAGAATTCAATCATACACGCTATGATTATAATTATAATTTAAAGTTCAAAGGACTAAATATGCCGAAGCATTTGTATCTTTTAAATTCGGAATTGTATTGCCCATTTGGTGCACAATTAATTTGAAATCGGATAAAGATATATATGGGAGCTATATCCAAATCTGAACCGATCTCGATAAACTTTGGCAACGATATTTCTGAGCTGTATTTGATATATTTCCCTGAATATCGTTGTTACAGAGTGCATATTACGGTTGTGGGTACCAAATATAACAAATCGGATGAATAATATATATGGAAGCTATAACTATATCTGAACCGATCTGAACCAAATTTGACATACTAGCTACTAGACTCAATTCGGTCTTAAGTGCCAAATTCCATCCCATTTGGACAAATATTAGACGTTTGGTGCACAATAAAAGTTAAATCGGACGATGTTATATATGGGAGCTATATCCAAATCTGAACCGATCTCGATAAAATTTAGCAAATGTATTTCTGAGCTGTATTTGATATATTTCCCCAAATATTGTTGTTGCATAGTGCATATTACGGTG